>NC_080771.1:23859281-24170303 GCF_020826845.1 Diceros bicornis minor
AATATATTTGGAAGGCTTCAGTATTTAAGCAAAACTAATATATCATCAGACAGTCCACTTCAGTGTGAAAGTCTAAGAGTATAATGAATGTGATAAAGGCATTATTTCTACTTTTAAATCTTTTATTTTTAATGTGAAATAATTGATAAATATAGAAAAGTTCTAAAAGTAATCAATTCTCATGTACTGACCACTAGGCTAAGCCAATATTAGCGTTTTGCCAACATTTAAAAAATGTTTCCTCTACAGCTAAAGCCCCACTTCCCTGTCCCTCCTTCTTTCTCCTTCCCTTCCCTTCCGCCAGTGTAAATGCCTATGCTGGGGTTTGTGTGTTCATTGAACCATGCATGCTTTTCTTTTGGGACTTTTACTATATATGTATGTTCCATAAATTATACATTAATATTATATATATTTATAATTTATGTATTTTTTAAATGTACAAAAATGTTTACACTGTATCTTTTTGTCATGTGCTTTTTTTCACTTAACAATGATATTTATGAAATTTGTTCACGTTGAAGCCTGTAGCTCTAGTTCATTTTAATGGATGAAAAGAATTCTCTACAGCCTACTTATCTACTCTATCAAGGAGTGCCATGGTGAATATCCTTGTATATGTTGAAGAATTAACTCAGAGGTCTATAGAGAGAAAGCCAAAGCAAAGGGGTCTTAATGCTGAATAGTAGGTAACTTCTTGCTACTTATAATAGGAGAGATAGAGAATAAAGGTAATGACTCATAGATAGTAAGAAATAGAAAGGTAAAGCTCATTACTTATTAAGTAAATAAACTCAATTTCCTACAACAAGCATATTCTAACAAATGTTTCTTTTAGCAAATAAAGCATGCCAAAACAATTTCCCACAACAAATATGTAAAACAATTTTGCAGTCATCATAATCTTGCCATTTAGAGTAGGTTCCCTAGGAGATGAATATAAAAACTTTGTAGTCAATAGAAGTGCTTTCTCTTTATTAATGAACGGATTAGACAGAAACTCAAATTCATTATAATAACTCATAGTGTGTATTTTACAAGGTTTAGTTTAAGTAAGCCAGATTTACCACAAGGCTTTAGAAACTTACAAAATAATTGGCAAGGTTGAAGAAATAGATTCCGGCTAAACATCTGGGAATGACTCCCAAAGCAACACCGCAGGCCTGTACCATCAAAGGACCTATGATTTCTGCAATAGCCATGAAACTGCCTTCCAGACTACAGCTGGGGGCTTCTGAACCATGCTACCTCTGTGGTGAGCTGCACCACTCAAATCACCTACGTTAGTCTTTCATGAATACATGTGATCAGTGGAGCCTAAGTCATATCCAGAAGCCCCCAGCCATAGGGAATATGGGAAATTTGGTGTTTAGCTTTCCATCCTTGCAGTACAGAAAGGCACATTAGAAGAAGTTTGGAAAACATGTTGAGTGAGCCACTCCACAGTATCTACCACACAGAGGGTGCATTGACTCAACTCAGGCTGGATTGGTGTCCCATCTGGCTAATGCTCCTCTTTTTAATGCCTTTAGGGAACTGGTATGTAAATATTTTTAAATATTTCTTTAGAGAAACTTAGACATTGATTTCGTAAAAGCATCTATAAGAATATTCACCCCTTTCAGGGTTTCTCATTAAATTATCATTGTTACTTGTGACTTATGCTATTAACAAAGTTTAAACTGTAACTGAATCAAAGTTTTGGGGCTATAATTTTTTATTACACAAAATGACTCCTCGTGCATGTGTGCAAGAGTTTATTCAGTTAAAGGAATATAACCTACAGGATTCTAGGGTATACGCATTTTCAGTTTTATGTGATATTGCCCAGTTGCTCTCCAAAGCCTTTGTATATTCCCACTCTCACGAACAATGTATGAGTCACCATTTCCCTATAACTTTATCACTTGTTCTCATACTTACTGTTCTCTTCCTTTGGATCTCTATTAGCTGTATATTGGGTAGTCTCATTTTATTCTTCCTGTATCTTAGCCTCTCTTTTATATTTTCCATCTCTTTGTCAAACTGTGCTATAGTCTGTGCCTGTATTGTTTCACTTTCTCATCAACTGCATCTCCTGAGCCTCCAAGAACCTGAGTACGTTACCTGCCCTTCCCTGGAAGCCAGAGTGCCACAACCCTTCCATGGAAGCCCTCCAGGAGAGACCTTCTGGTTGTATCCAAAGCAATAAGCTAGGCAGAAGAATTCTGCGTAGAGTCTAAGCCCCCTTTATATTTCTCCTACGTCGTTGAATTTGAACTGAATTACAGAGCTTACAGTCCAACCTCATCAGGGCTTGTTACTTATCTGTCTATGGAGAAGTGGGGCTGGAAGACTGCAGATCCTCAAGAGATGTTAAGGCCCTCAGCGAGTCGAGGGAATGAGAACAGAGATAAAAGCCAGGGTCATAGTGCACAGTTGGCCAAGAAACCTCCTACATCACTGTGAGATCTCGGATGTCTCCTCTTTCTAGGATTCAGTTTCCTCATTGGAATAATGGAGTGATCTTGAAGTGAAGAAAGGGTATCTCCAAACCTTTTGCTTTGTCAAGCCAAGGGCACCAAGACAATAAACGGAGGTGCTTTTGGAGCAGTTTAGATGCTAATTACGTGTAATGGGAAATTGAGAATTAAGAAAGATTAATTTCTAGAGCGGTACCATCGAGAAGGCAGAATAAATGCATATGTGGTTCATATAAATGTGTTTGTTTGAATGTATAGTTACAGGTGTTTCCCGTTATAGAATAGCTTGTGAGAGATATTAATGTCAAAGAATTATAAACAGTACCGCCTTGATCCAGCTCTTCATTATCGTGACTCGGCCTTTTGAATAGCCTCCTGATTGCTCTCTTGCCCAACTTTAATCCATTCTTCACACTACAGTTACAATTTGATCCACAACGAAATCTGGCGCCATCTAATGACCAGAGCCAGCTTGAGCGCAGTCGAATAAGAGAATCCCGCAATGCTAGCGCTCATCCAGCTTGGCCTTTGGCTTTCTCCGCCCCCTGCGAAGCCTGAGAGGCGGTGCCACCGTAGAGCAGAGACAGCAGGCAGCCTTCTCCTCGCAGGGCTCGGCCCAGGGGAAAGAGGGAGACGCCGCGGGAAGCGCTGCAGTATCCTAGAGGAGAGGAAGCGCGGACCCCCGCGAGGTGCGCCGGCTGGTGACGCACTTCCGGAGCGCCGCTCGCTCGCCGCCCTAGGTGAGTGCGGGGTGAGGAGGCTTCTTTCCGTGTTCCGGGCGGGCGGCGCCTAGGCTTCCCGGAGCCTCCCCGGGGCCGACCGGGGAGGCGGCGCGGGGTCCGGGAGAGTGAGGCTGTCTGCGGGGGGCAGTGCCGCCCTTCCCCTGCGGCGGCCGCTTTGGGAAATGGGGGCTGAGGACTTGGGCCGCGGGTGGAAGGTGTGGCCCCGGGTGACCGACAGGCCCAGTTTAGTCCGTTCCCCTATCGTTCGCCCTATCGAGTGTTGTTGCAAGTTCCGGGGATGCAACTGTGAAGGAGACAGACGCAGGGAACTTACAGCCTAATGGGAAAGTCATTGTTAGTCAATCTGATCATACCTCTGTCCCTGCTCATAATAACCCGTTGTTTTGGGGTAGAAGATCAACGTTCTGAACGTTCACGGGCCCCTGAGGCCTGGCTCCTTGCAGCTTCTTGCCGCACACTTCCCTTCGTCTTGCCGCACACTCCCCTTGGCCTTGTACTTCTAGATCATGTGGTTCCTTCGATAAAGAGGCCCCTCTGGACTAGTTAATTCCATTTGTTACGTCCACCCTGCTTTCTGTGGCACAGCTTACCTCTTCATGGGATTTCAGACCGCCACATACGTTTTTCCCGGCACTTAATACAGTTGTAGCCTCACAGTTATTTTAGTGCAAGTTACACTAGAACAAGAATTTTTTCCCCTGGGTATTTGAATCCCTAGTGTCAACTATGTTGCCCTGCAGAGCATACCTCAATAAATATTGACTGAAAAGGCAAATATATTTATGATTTCAATGTGAGATACCTGGTATAAGAAAGGAGAATCTGACTTTATTTGGATTTTCCAGGATGTGACTTTCAATTTGAGATCTGAAGGGTGTAAAGGAGTTAACCAGTTAAAGACGGGGCAAATTGGGAAAGGCTGTTAGAGGCAGAGGGCATAGCAGGTGCTGGGATCCCGAGTTGGGACCCAGTCAGCCGTTTAATACGTGCCCTATGACATTTATTCTAATTCAAAAAGTAGTACTATATTTCTAGTAAGAAAATTGGGGAAATATCAAAATGGCACAAAGAAAAAATAAAAATCATCAATAGACCACCGCTCAGAGGTAAATACTGAGTTTTTTATTTATATCCATTAAGTGGTTTTGTAGATGTAAGTACACACGTGATTTTTACATAATTGAAGGCTGAAATGTAAGTACTTTTATAAAAATTTTTTCACTTACCGCGTTTGAGTATTTCCCCATGTTTTGAAATATTCCACATGATTTTTAATGGCTACCTTATATTTTCTCGTTTGTACCAAATTGTTGGATATTTAAGTTTGCGTCTTTTTTCTATGAGAAATAATTGCAATGAATGCTTATGAGCAGAAATCTTTGAGCACATGTCCAATAAATTCCTCAAGTTGGAATTTTTTTAAATTGGTTTTAAAATTTAACTAAACAAATTTAAACAGTACTACATGTACGTGGTAAGAAAAAAAACTACCTAAGACTGTGTGGTAAAAAAAGATATCTCCCTCTCTCTCTCATGTCCATTATCCAGAGATAACCACTAGTAACATTTTTCTATATGAAAGCAAATCACATACAACTGAACTTGGCATTTTATACTTAATGGTATATATAGATATAGATAGGAATACACTTAAACAGGTATTTGTCCTCAGGAAAAGATGTAATAATTTACACTCCTACCAGCAGAGTGTATGGTTCTGTACATTTTCTCCAGTATAAAGTATTTCTTTTTTAAGTTCCCAATTTGATAGATAGAAAAATGACATTTGGTTGTTTTAATTTGCCATCTTTATACACTAGAGAGTAAACAGCTTTTCATGGCCATTTATGGGTGAATTGCCTATTAATGATATTTTCTCCAAGGGTGTCCAGCTTTTTCTTATTGATTTTGTAGGAATTTGGGATATTAACTGTTTTTGGCTATGTTATAGATTTAGTTTCCTAGTTTGCCTTTTAGTTTTCTGTAATCTTTTAAACCAGAAGTTTAAAAGTGGTTTAATTTGTCATTTTGAGTTTTCTCTTTGCTTCTTTGTCCTTTGGCTTGTGACCTCACCACTGTGCTGGAACTGCTCTTGCTGGATGTCTGCACCCTGGCATGGAGACTTAAGTCACTTTCATTTTCTTTGGTTTTGTTTTTCACACTCAAAATTTTAGTGCATATGTAATTTATTTCAGTGTATGGTAGGAGATAAAGAATCTTATTACATATTTTCTCCTCAAATTGTTAACCAGTTGTTCTGGTGTCATTCATTGAATAATCAGTTCCTTTTCCCCACTGATTTGGAATGCCGTCTTTGTGTTATACTTGATACTTTAGTCTTTCCTGGGGTTTAGATTCTGTTTTGTTGTTCTAGTGGTCTGTTCTTGTACCAGTCTGCTTTATTTGTTATACATTTAGCATCTGGTATTGCAAGTTTTTTGTTTCCTCTTTTCCCTTTTTATTAAATTTTCATGGCTATTTTGACTATTTATTCTTCTATATCAACTTAGGAATCACTTTATCAGATTTCTAAATAAATTCTGTTCGAGGTTTGCTTGAAAGTAATACTAGTCAGCCTTTAAGAGTATGGCGTTTTGGGGGCTGGTCCCGTGGTGTAGTGGTTAAGTTCACGTGCTGCACTTTGGTGGCCCGGGGTTCGCAGGGTCGGATCTTGGGCACGGACCTACGCACTGCTCATCAAGCCATGCTGTGGCAGTGTCCCACATACAAAATAGAGGAAGACGAGCACAGATGTTAGCTCAGAGCCAGTCTTCCTCACACACACAAAAAAGAGTATGGCTTTTGGAATCCGGCAAACTTGGCTTGAAATCCAAGTTTGGCTTAAAATCCAAGTTTGACTATCGATTCATTATGTGAACTTGATAAAGTCTCTTAAACTCTTAGCTTCTGTTTACTCATCTTAGAGAGGGGAGTGAGGAACTAAAAACCTAAATCTCATTTAAAAGAATGTTGTGAGGACTAAATGAGAAGATATGTATAAAGCATTTAGCATAGTGCTGAGCATGGGGAGGCTGTTAATAAAAGGAAGTTATTGTTAAATATGTAGATTAGTTTGGAGGAAAGTTGACGTTTACAAAATACTTAATATTGATTGTATCCATCCAGGAACATGTTTTGCCTTTTCATTTATGTTTCTCAGTGATACTTTATAATTTTCTTTATATAGATTTGGTATGTTTCTTATTAAGTTTATTACCTGGGTTTTTTTTATGTTTTGTTTTGTTTATGTATATTTTTGCCCTACTGTATTGTTTTACCCAGGAGTGATAGCACTACATAGTGGTTATTAATACAGATGTTGTGGCCTAAGATAATTACTTAAACTTTCTAAGTCTCATTTCCTTGTTTTGATAAAATGAGGACAATAGCATTACATATCTCCTAGGATTATAGTGCATGTAAAGCACTGAGCTCTGAAGCTGGCACATTGTAAGCCTTCAGTGAATGTCAGCTGTTGTTATTAGCAGCTAATACAGATTTGCAGGTTTAAAGGAAAGTCATTGACTGGGCCAGGCTCACTCTTGGTTCTCTTTGCTTCTTCCCTCAGCCTCTGCCCTTCACTGAGAGGGAACCCAGGTGATGGCAGCCATGCCCCTGAAAGCCTGGCACCAGGTGAGCTGTGAATCCCTTAGGTCAGCCTTCAAGAGATCTGATTTGAAGGAAATGGGGGATGAGAGGGGTGATTCTGGCAAAAGGGTTAGAGCCAAAGCAGCATGAAGCCCCTTGTTCATCCCCTGCAGTGGGACTGGATGCTGGGGAGAAACAGCTGATGGTGACTGAGCAGCCAGAGACTGGAGGGCCCAAGAGGCAATGGCTGGAGAGTGTCCTGGGAAGAGAAGTACAGCCTCCTGCACTCTGAGGATCTCTGCTGAGCTAGAGGGTCCCCAAGTTCAGTAACTCCCCCTGTAGAGGGATCTGTGAGAATGAGGGACTTAGGCTGGTGGTGTAGGTATCCAGTATTCGGTGGGAGTGATGGAGATCAGCAAGGTCTCAAGGTTCTTGGGAAGTGGGGGCAGAGGGACACTGGGAAGAAGACAAGAAAAAAGGGGCCTATACTTGTCTTCCAAAAAGAGAGTGGAAGTTGGGGGCTCAGTATCAATGAGGGAAAGAATTGGTCCAGGAAGGGCACATAAATGTCTTTCTTGAGAGTTAGTACTTCTGGTTGAGGGAAGCAGCATGCTGCAATATGAAACTTGCTGCTAGGTGGCAGGAAATTTAATTTCAGATTAGATTTCCCCTCAGTGGCAGTGTGGCCTTGAGCCAGTCACTTAACCTCTTTGTGCCTCAGCCGACTTCATCTGTCAAATAGCAACAATACTGTTTCTTCCCAGGTTAGAGAGAAAGATTTTTCCAAGTGCCTTTCAGCTCTGCAGTCTGCTGGGTTGTTGAATGCTGCCTGATGGTCTTCTCGGGGCTACTCTGGCTTGCATCTCAGCATCCATGATCTTATCCCAAGTACTAATCCCAGAATGTCCACTGTCTCTGTGCTCCTTTCCCTTTATATCACCCTGCT
The DNA here is from genome assembly GCF_020826845.1 of Diceros bicornis minor. Taxonomy (NCBI): domain Eukaryota; kingdom Metazoa; phylum Chordata; class Mammalia; order Perissodactyla; family Rhinocerotidae; genus Diceros; species Diceros bicornis. Next base: position 23,867,021 of record NC_080771.1, read on the forward strand.
TGGAAACCTAATCTCAACACATCAGAGAAACAGTTCATTGTCTTCCTTGCACCCCCCACTCCCCTCCTGCATTTCCTACCAATTGCTAGTATCCCCATGTCACCATCCTGGTCACTGTTTTTAGATTTCTGAGTCGTTATTGACTTTTCACTCTCCCCGTTACCTTGTCAATCCAATCCAAGTCCTGTTGTTCCTGTCTCAGTGTCCATTTGTCCCTTCTTTGTATGGCTCTCCTGATTTTATCATCCATCTTCTGGGACGTTGTCAGCAGAGCTTCCTGGCTATTTCCTTTGTCTCCCATCTTGGGCCTTCCTGTCATCTGATATCTGTTGCCTCTAGAGCTCAGGCTCAGGTTCTTGGATTTAAGTTTGTTGTTGTATGGTGATCCATCCAAGTGCTTTACCCCACAGAGTTGAGGTCAGTTTGGCATTAAAGATCTTTCTGTGTGTTGGACAGAAGGTGGACTTGGAGAATGAGCCTGAGTTAGGGACTGTTGCAGTCGTCCAAAGGGCAGTTGCTGAGAACTTGGGTTATACAAGTTGGGTTATAAGTTAACAAGTAACTTAGGTCACTTGTGGTGACCTAACAATGGTGAGTAGGAGTCAGATCCAAGAAGTTATTTGGGAGATGAAATTGGAAGGATTTGATTACTGATTCCTTGTCATAACTGAGCAGTGATTAGGGGGATATTTAAGAATGATTCTCAGGTTTCTAGCATAGGAGACCAGGATGAAAGTGGTGCTACTGACCGTGACAGGGGATCAAAATAATAGCCAGCATCATGTTTGAGCACTTGGCGTTTGTTTCTCCTTGCACTGAGCAGTTCATATGAATTAGGAGGAGCCAAGGAGTCAATTTAGGGAGGGAGATGATTTCAGAATTGGATTGTGGCTCAGATGTATCAGGAATGTAACTGGTGTGAAGGTCACCAGGGCATCTAGATCAGCCATGTGATGGTGCTAGAAACATGGGAGACCTTGGAGTGAGGAGGTGGGAGGATCATCACCACCCAGGGAAGGCACCAAGGAGACGAGAGGGACCAGATCATGGTGCTGTCTGGGAGGGGAGAGTGGGGCTTGCAGGCGTGTTTGCTTTGCAAAGGACAGATTATCTGAGAAGTGTAAAGAGAGACAGGCAAAGAGCTACCTAGCAGCCATTAGAATCAGGAAGCACCTTCTCCAGGAAGACCACCTGGAGTTGAGTAGGCTGTTCAGACAGCATAGTTTCCTCTGCTGGAGGGGCTTGAGCAGAGGCAGCACAGCCCCTTTTGCTGGGGTGGAGGGGTGGGTGGCACAACAGGGTTCAAGCATCAGATGAGGGGTTCAGGGGATAGAGGCCCATCTGGACAAACCATCACTGTGTTTTCGGTAGGTGGGGTAGGACAGGCAGATGTGAACACATAGCAGGGTTCAGTTTTAGTGCAGGGAGCAGGATGGAGGGCCAGGCCCTTGTCAGTGAGGTGGGAACAGGCAGCAGGTAAGTCCTGAGATGTCACCAGTGAGAAGGGCAGTCAGAGGCCAATCATCTGTTCATGGAGTGTCTCAAAGACTGGAAGTGCAAAAATGATGAGAGTTTGCTTCAGGAAGGTAAATTCATGAAAGACTTTCTCTTTTCCAACTTTTCTATAATGTGGCATTATCTTTTGTAATAGAAAATCTTGTGTGCAAGTAGAAGCTGCTCTGATAGTGAAAGGAGTTTCAGATTTGGTGGTTGTAGATGTAGTCATTCACTGGCACTCATGTCCATGTCCATTCACCCTTTCTTCATTTCCCTCCCGTCACAGGACCCTCCCTCAGGCCCTCACACTGTCCCCTGTGCCCCACACTCTGGCTCGGAGCCAGAAGACTGGCTCTGGGGCAGCAGGAACCTCTTATTTTAGGAGGTGGTGACCTTCGAGGACGTGGCTGTGTGCTTCACCCGGGCAGAATGGGCTGGCCTTTCTCCTGCACAGAGGGCCCTGTACAGGGAAGTGATGCTGACAAATTATGGAAACTTGACTTCCCTGGGTAAGGCCACTTTGCCTTTGGGTCTCAGACTCATAGGACAAGGGTAGGGGTGGAATGTGGCATGAATCTCATAACCTTCTGCATATTTCCAGGGGCAAAAACTCCTAATCCCTCAGCCCCAGAGGATATTAGGTGGGGAGGGAGGGAGAAGCCTGAGGTTAGTTTGTGTCTAATGTGGGTCTGGCTGTTCCAGTGAGAACACTTCCCACCATAAGGGGCTCTTTGCAGGGCGCCCTGGGAAAGAAGTATCTTCTGAGTTCCACCTTCCTTCAACTCTCCCAGTAGACTAAGGAAGACTTTCATCATTCCTTCCCTGTGCTTGTGTGTGTCATAGGATCTTGATAATAATCTCTAAGTGACCTTTTAGGAAGAGGTCACAAATGCTCAGTTTTCTCTTGATTAAAATCTCCTTGGGTTTCCCCGTCCTCCAGCCCACTCCTGTGGGCCATATCCAAGGAAACTTGAGGTTTCCTTCTCTGACACTGATACTGTCAGTGCAGTCTCAGGGCTACGAGGTGCCCTAGGAACACTAACATGAGACTTGCCTCCAGCGCCCTGTCTTCCTCCTTTTCAGGATACCCAGTTTGCAGACTGGCCCTGATCTCACTTCTGGAGGGAGGGGACCAGGGATTTGCCCTGGGTCCTGGAGGCACAGGATGACCCACCTGCAGAGAGGACCACGGATGTCTCTAAAGGTAAGTGAGGCAGGTTTAGAACCTGCAGCCGTAGTCCTTTGTTAGATACATGCTTTGCAAGTTTTTGAGCACTTGCCACGTGCCAAAACGGCACTTCTTTGTTTAAGAAGCTCTGGAGGATACTAGTTATAGAGACAGATGTAAAGAGCTAAAAAGGAGAGAAGATGTTAAGTGCTGTTGTTGGTATATAGGCAGTGTGCTGTGGGAGCACAACAGAAGGAGGGGTGAGAGGAATTCCCATTTAGAGGATCAAGTAATGCTCCTCCAGTGGCAGGCCATTTGTTCTGAGTACAGCAGATAAGAATGGATTGCGGAGGGGGAGAAAAGGAAGATAGTCTGGCCAGAGGAAGGGAATAAAAGATACAGTATAATTTCTGGCATAATATAATAGCTGACAAAAGACTAATATCTGGAATATATAAACAACTCTCAAAACTTAATAAAAACCAACAATCCAGTTAGAAAATGTGCTAAAGGCATGAACAGACATTTCACCAAAGAGAATACACAGATGGCAAGTAAGCACATGAAAAGATGTTTGAGATCATTAGCCATCAGGGGAATGCAGTTTAAAACCACAATGAGATATCACTACACGTTTATCATATATATCACTATATAATTTGAAGAGCTTCATAGTTTGTGTGCAGAAGAATCGCCTGAGGAGCATATTTTAAAATGGATATTTCTGAGGCCCATCTGCAAGCATTCATTTTTCTGTCTTTTTGGTAAGCATTCAAGAAGATAAGGTTTAGGATTGGAAGCCTGAGCAAGACTTTCTTTTCTCTACTTCTCTGCTGTTAACATGGTAGCCACTAGCTACATGTGCTTATTAAACTCCTAAGCACTTGAAGTGGGGCTGATTCAAATTGGGATGCACTGTAAATATAAAATACTAGATTTTCAGGGGCTGGCCCCGTGGCTTAGCGGTTAAGTGCGCGCACTCCGCTCCTGGTGGCCCGGGTGCGGATCCCGGGCGCGCATGGGTGAACCACTTCTCTGGCCATACTGAGGCCGCGTCCCACATACGCCAACTAGAAGGATGTGCAACTATGACATACAACTATCTACTGGGGCTTTGGGGGGAGAAAAAGGAGGAGGATTGGCAATAGATGTTAGCTCAGAGCTGGTCTTCCTCAGCAAAAAGAGGAAGATTAGCATGGATGTTAGCTCAGGGCTGATCTTCCTCACACACACACACAAAAAAAGGTAAAAAGAAAAATGGTGAAATTAACTTAAAAAAAAAAATACTAGATTTTGAAGACTTAGTACAAAAAAATGTAAATCATCTCATTAATTTTTATGTTGATTTCATGTTGAAATGACAATATTTTGGTATATTGGGTTAAATAAAATATATTATTAAAATTAATTTCACCATTTTCTTTTTACTTTTTTAATGTGGCTACCAGAAAATTAAAATTACATATGTAGCTTTCATTTCTGGCTCATGTTATATTTCTTTTGAACAGCATTGCTCTACTGCAGAGCATATCCTTAAGCCCCCTTACTTAGCCAACCATGCATAACCATCATTGGTGCGTGTAGAAAGCCTAGAACACAGAGATTGCGGCAGATCGGAAGAGTTCTCTCCTAGGGAACTTACAGCGTGGGAATAGGAAGTGAGAGAGCAGTGACCCCTACCTCAGTGACCTTGCCCTTGGTGACAGGCCCATAATTGCTATGTTTTAGAAATGTTAACATAGTGTGTAATTTGTTTGCACAGGGAAATTAAGGCCCTGTTACATTGTTATAAATTATATTGCAGTTAATAACTTTGAAGGCCTACACAAGGGTGGGAAGAGAGTGATGTGGGGATGGAGAGAATTGTGAGGAGTGACATGGTAGCATTGACAAAGCTTAGTAGTAAATGTATAAGTGAGTCAGGTAACATAGAGGAGTCATGATAGAAAAACAGCTCTTATGGGGAAGATGACACTAGACTTATCCCATGACGTTTGCGTTTCTTTGGGACACACAACTCCCTGGGTATAGCAGGCTGTTCAGAATGCAACTCTGTAAAGTTGGGATGAGGTTGGGTCTGGAATTATACAGGGTGTCAAAGTCTGGAAACACAGGCAGATGTACATACTGGTGTCAGGGACATCTTCAGTCTATTAAAAAATACATTATATTTGTTTCCAGACTTTATGGTCACCCTGTATATGTGGGAGTCCTCTATGTCAGTTGTTCTCACCTGGGGCCACGTTGTCCCCCAGGGGACATTTGGCAATGTCTGGAGACATTTTTGGTTGTGTAGACTGGGGAAGGGGTTGCTGCTTATCAGGGATGGTGCTAAATATCCTGTACTGCACAGGACAGCCCCCCCAAATGAAGGATTATCTGCCCCAAATGTCAGTGGTGCTGAGACTGAGAAACCTTGCTTTACATAAAGGACTCTATGTAGCTGAAATGTCCCTGAATAGAGAAGAGGGTGGGGAACAGAATCAGCGGAACAGAAGTAAGGACTACTGAGCGTTAAAGAGAGAGGGAGGAGGAAATAGATATAATTAAGACCAGGAGCACCAGAAAAGAGAAGAGTGACCTTGAAGCTAAGAGTGGGAAGATTTTCAAGGAAGATGGTGTGCAGTGGAGAATAAGGCAATTGAGGGGTAAATGGGAAGTGAACATGTTAAGGAAACAATTACAGGCCCTTCTTTTGTGAGGTTTAAGAATGAAAGGAAAGACTGTAAATAGTAACTTTAAGGCATTGTTTTGTAGTCAATTTTGACTGTAACCCACAGTAAGAAATACAGTTTGTCACAACCCAATATATACACTTCTATAAATAATTGAAACCAAAATTTCAGTGCTTACCTTTCCTGTTTGCTCTGACCTCTGGAATTTTCTATTAATTATCTATTCAAATCTAGTCTGATTTATTTCACTTTTTAAAAAATTTCTGCTCACAATCCACTACATTTATTTCATGACCCACTAGTGGTTCTCAAACAATTAAAAAGAAAAAAAACTAGCCTAGGAAAGAGAAATATCCCCAAGTGGACCTGAATATCAAACATAAGAGAAGGTTAAAGGTGAGAAGAGAGAGGATGTGCCTGATGGAGCTGCGTCCTGGAGGAGTGGGAAGAGTTGGCATCATGGTGAGTAGAGGGTGGGTCCTTAAGGGAAGGTGGGAGATGGGGCACTACCACGTGGGAGTGGAGAGTGAGGAGGTTGAGGAGCACCTTTTGGGCAGCCTTAGTTTTCACAGCAAGGAAGGGTGATACTAACTGGAGTGTTAGGTGAGGGGGGCAGTTGGGGGTTTAGGGAAAGTGGTGATTGCTTGGAAGAACTGCTGTGGGGAACGTGATCAATGCAAATGATAGGGTTATAGGGCAGCAGGGAAAGGGGTTTCTTGTCATCCTTTTTTTTTTTTTTTTTTTTTGTGAGGAAGGTCAGCCCTGAGCTAACATCCATGTTAATCCTCTTTTTGCTGAGGAAGACCGGCTCTGAGCTAACATCTATTGCCAATCCTCCTCCTTTTCTTCCCCAAAGCCCCAGTAGATAGTTGTATGTCATAGTTGCACATCCTTCTAGTTGCTGTATGTGGGATGTGGCCTCAGCATGGCTGGAGAAGCAGTGCGTCGGTGCGCACCCGGGATCCGAACCAGGGCCGCCAGTAGCAGAGCTCGCGCACTTAACCGCTAAGCCACGGGGCCAGCCCTCATCTTTTATTCTAATCCAGGTTTTGTGATACTTCTTGCCAAACAGCAAGGAAAAAGGTATGTGAGAATTGACTTCCAAGCTCCCCATTGTTCTGGTCACTGTATTTCAGATTGTTATTTACCCTGTTTACTCACAATTTCAGCTGTCTCCTTGCTCCTGTTTCCCAACACTTCTCTTCTGAACAAGCCCACTCTTCTAATTCACACATGGAGATCTCAATAGATAACCCCCCCCAGTTATTAAAATAGAACTTATCAGCCATGGTGTTATAACATGGATCCAGTTATTTATATATATAATATTTGTATAGATATATATATATTTTTTTCCTGAGGAAGATTTGCCCTAGCTAACATCCGCTGCCAATCTTCCTCTTTTTGTATGTGAGCTGCCACCACAGCATGGCCACTGACAGACGAGTGGTGTAGGTCTGCACCTGGGAACTGAACCCAGGCCACCAAAGCAGAGTGTGCTGAACTTAACCACTAGGCCACTGGGGCTGGCCTTAGATCCAGTTATTTTTGAGCCGAAATAATGTTGTTATTGCAGTACATAAGTTGTATGTCTCTTTATACAGAGTAACAAATAATTATTCAATCATTTATTTACCATATTTATTTAGTGTCTATTATGTACCAGGAATTGTTCAAGACACCTAGGATACAGCAGGAAAGAAAACCAAGCCCTTGCTCTCATGGAGCTTATGTTCTAGCGGTTAAAGAACAAGGGCAGCTAATTTGTAAAGAAAAGGAAAAATAAACAGGTATTCAGCACATAGTTTTACTTTGCAAAAGGCATAAAAATGCTAATATCGTGTTTTAGCACACAAATGTTTAACAAAAGAATACAAATTGATAAAGGTCAACACTTGAATATGAAATTTAACTCAAACTTTAAAAAAAATGAATTGAATTGAAACAAACTTAGTTAAAATGTCATCCAGTCTTTGCAAATACAGCTGCCTCTGGACAGCCTGTTACTATTGTCTGTTTCTCACCTTAGGCTTTCGTTTTCCTCAGTATGAAAAGGGGTACTGTGCAGTCTCCTCTCTTGAAGCAAACTGTGCTCTCCCCTTTCTGAGTAGTCCCGCAGACACGTTTGAGTCTGACAACAGCACATCGACTCAACAATTGCTAACAGTTATAGGGCGTACACTCAACTCTTGTCACCCATCAGGGGTTGCCTGTTGCTCTTAGACCCTGTGCCTCTTCCTCCAATGAGCATTTTCAAGCGTTTAAGTACTATGAAGTCACAAGTTATTGAGGATACGTAGGTCTAGAAAAGCTTAGGAAGCAATCTTCTGTGTTGGAAAGTATGACGACCTGGGTTCAGGATCTCATTTCCTGTTCCACAGCTACTGTTTTCTGCCTCTGTTGTATTTGGCATTTCCATTTTTAATAGCTTTGTATTTCTGGCAGGCTACATGGAGGTTGGAATAGTAATCTCTAAAGGCTCTGTAATTTCAGTGCTGTATTTTTTCTAGTATAATTCTCAGGTAGCATGTGGCTTCCATTTCTTATATCAGATGCTGAGGCCAACATTGACAGTGAGTCCACATCAACACAGGGAATTTCTGAAGAAAGAGATGTGATGTCACATGGGCTGCCAAAGAGTGTTTTTCAGGAAACTGACTTCCCAGAAACATGTGAACTGGTGAAGCACCAGGAAATCCCCATGGTGAAAAATATTAAAAGAAAAGATGAGAGAATCCACTATGCAAGGAAACCCTTCAGATGTGAGGAGTGTGGGAGATGCTTCGGCTTTTTTTCTTACTATATTAGACACCAGAGAATCCACAATGTGGAGAAATCCTTTGGGTGTAATGAGTGTGGAAAAGCCTTTAATGGCAATTCTTCATTAGTTCGGCATCAGAGAATCCACACTGGAGAGAAACCCTATCAGTGTGAGGAGTGTGGGAGAGCCTTTAATAATAGTGCAAATCTGATCCGGCAGCAGAGAATTCACAGTGGGGACAGACCCTATCTCTGCAAGGAGTGTGGAAATGGCTTCCCCAGTAGTTCTGATTTGGTTGTGCATCAGAGAATCCACACTGGGGAGAAACCTTATGAGTGTAATGAGTGTGGAAAGGCTTTCACTGGTCAGTCAACATTAAGTCGGCATCAGAGAATCCACAGTGGAGAGAAACGGTATGAGTGCATCAAGTGTGGGAAAACCTTCAGGACTTCCTCCCAGCTACATCATCACGAGTATGCCCACCCTAGAGGGAAGCCTGTCCTGGACCTTGGTTCTTGTGGCCTCCCAGCATTTTTTAGCCCCTTTTCATGGTAATTATTAACTGCGCTACTTTTTTTTTGCCACTCTGTCCCCACTCAACAGTCCATGTGGTTTAGGTGGGGCTCCATTCCCCACTGCAAGGGTGGAATTTGTGGCCTAGTCTGGCTCTTCTATGCTGTTCCTTCCACTAGCCACAATGATAGGTTCAGGTGACCCAAGTTCATCCAATCACAATGGACCCTTTCACTGTGGAAAACCTACCAGGAAGCGACATTCTTTTCTGCTGGACGTGGATGTTAGCCTTTATCCATCATGATGGCTGGGAAGAAAGCCAGCCCTGCAGATGACAGACTGAGAAATGCAGAGAACTAAGTCTACCTCTGGGTTTTTTAGCGACATGAATCAATAAATTCCATTTTTTTGCTTAAGTAGTTTTGAGTTGAATTTTCTTTCCTTACTGATATTGAGCGATTTCAATGTCTCATATGTTTCAAAGCCTTCAGAGTTAACATAAACTTGATTTGGTATCATTGAGTCCATACTATGGAGAAACATTTCATATGTGTGATCTGTTGGAAAGGATGTAGCTGTGATTCTGATGGTTTACACAGAGGCAAACACTCAAGTATTGTGAATGTGGGAAAGCCGTTAACCCTTAGTTAAGCAAGGTCGACGTTCAGGTATCCCAAATGGATGGCAGTTACAGCAATTTAGGCACTGTAGTGAAAATTTCAAGTTATCATAAAACTAAATCTCTATCAATGAATATTCTATAGGGAAGATGAATGTATTAAATAGGCTTTAAAAGAAGTGTTTATTTCCCACTTAGTTTTTAATAGAGATGGGCGCTGAATTTTATATGTTATTTTAGATCTTTCAAGATGATGTTTCTGGGGCCGGCCCGGTGGCGCAATCGGTTAAGTGCGTGCACTCCGCTGCAGCGGCCCTGGGTTCGCCGGTTCAGATCCCGGGCGCGCACCCACGCACCACTTGTCAAGCCATGCTGTGGCGGCGTCCCATATAAAGTGGAGGAAGATGGGCATGGATGTTAGCTCAGGGCCAGTATTTCTCGGCAAAAAAAAAAAAAAAAAGAAGAGGATTGGCAGATGTGAGCTCAGGGCCGATCTTCCTCACAAAAAAAAAAAAGATGTTTCTTTTTTGACCTATTATGTAACTAATTATATTAATGTTTTTCCTAATATTGAGTTGATTCATATTTATGTTGTCAATCTTAGTTGGATAGAATATTGTAAATTACTTTAAATCCTACTGGATAGTATTTGTTAATATGTTTAGGATATTGTCATCTGTATTCATAAGTGAGATTGTCCTGTAAAGTTTTTCCATCTCTGTCAAGATTTGGGAACTGAGTTATACCAGATTGCTAAAAATAGTTAGGAGGCTGTTCTTTCTTTGTGCTCTGGAACAGTTTCAAAAGCCTAGCAGTTACATGTTCCTTTGAAATTTGAAAAAAGTCTACCTATAAAGCTGCCTGGGCCAGTTGCTTTTGTTGGGGCTAGTGTAGAGGAGAGTAGAACTTTGACTACTTTATCAATTCCTTCTATGCCATTGATCAATTACATTGTCTATTTCTTCTTGAACCAATGTTGGTTAATTTGTAATTTCCTACTAACATTTTGAAATGGCTAGCCCTGGTAGTCTAGTGGTTAAGATTCGGCACTCATTCCTCAAAAAATTAAGAATAGAACTACCATACGATCCAGCTATTCCACTACTGGGTATGTATCCAAAGAACATGAAAACAGGAATGTGTAAAGATACATGACCCCTATGTTCACTGCAGCATTGTTCACAATAGCCAAGACTTGGAAGCAACATAGGTGCCCATCAAGGGACGAATGGATACAGAAGATGTGGTATATATATACAATGGAATACTACTCAGCCATGAAAAAAAGATGAAATCCTGCCATTTGTGACCACATGGATGGACCTTGAAGGTATTATGCTAAGCAGAATAAGTCGGAGAAAGTCAAATACCGTATGATCTCACTCGTGAATAGAAGATAACAACAACAAACAAACACATAGAGACAGAGATTGGATTGGTGGTTACCAGTGGGGAATGGGGGAGGGAGGAGGGCAAAAGGGGTGATTAGGCACATGTGTATGGTGATGGATGGTAATCTTTGGAGAGTGAACATGATGGTAATCTACACAGAAATCAAAATAGAATGATGTACACTTGAAATTTAAAAAAAAAGATTTGGTGCTTTCACCACCATGGCCTATGTTCATTTCCTGGTCAGGGAATCACACCACCCATCTGTTGGTTGTCATAATGTGGCAGCTGCATGTTGCTTTGATGCTGAAAGCTATGCCACTGCTATTTCAAATACCAGGAGAGTCACCCATGGTGGACAGGTTTCAGCAGCGCTTTCAGACTAGGACAGACGAGGAAGAAGGACCTGGCCACCCATTTTCAAAAAAATTGATCTGGAAAACTCTGTGAATAGCAGTGGACCATTGTTTGACATAGCGCCAGAAGGTGAGAGGGTGGTGCAAAAAGACCGGGCAGGGGTACAATCAGGGTTGCTAGGAGTTGGAATCCACTTGGCTGGCGCTAACAACAACGGACATTTACAAATCATTAGCCTAGCATTGTACTCAGATTATTTTAACTATTTTGAAAAATATTTTCAGGGGCTGGCCCAGTGGTACAGTGGTTAAGTTCGTACACTACACGTCGGGGACCCGGGGTTCGCAGGTTCGGATCCTGGTGTGGACCTACACACTACTCAAGCCACACTGTGACGGCATCCCATATACAAAATAGAGGAAGATAGGCACAGATGTTAGTTCAGGGCCAATCTTCCTCACCAAAAAAATATTTTTTGGTGAGGAAAATATTGGTGGTGAAAATAATTTTTCAATATATGCCCCTTGTCATTCCTAAATTTGTTGGTCTACAAAACCTATATGAAGAGTTTTTATTACTCATATATTTGCATGCAAAAACTTGACATTCGTCATTATAATGCCTAGAAGAGCATGTCTACCATGACCTTTGATCTGGTTAAGGGGCTTTTAAAACCAAGGAAATGGTCTTGGTTCTCAGTCTGAAGCAGTCTGTTTTCAAACTCAACACTATCGACTTGTGGGACCTGATAATTTTTTCTTGGGGCTCTCCTGTGCTGTGGAGGATGTTTACTCTACCCACTGACCTCTACCCACCAGATACTATTTATAACACTCTGCCCTCCCCTTAGTCATGAAAATCAAAATTGTCTCCACTGATCTAAAGAGATACTGAGGATATGATTTGGTAAAACTAAGGAGCAAGTCCTTCTCTTCTTTGGATGCATGGCAATCTGTGCCTTGTTACTTCCCTTGCCACCTTGTACTATCATCTACTTGTCATGACAAGTCTCAATTCCAGACTTAACCTGCTGTCTGAAATCTGGCCCTGAGAAGACGGCTTTACCCCCTCCTCCTTACTTGACAGCAATCCACTCAGTGGGGAAGATTTTTAGTAATGGACTTATAATTCTGCAGACACAAAGGTGACACAAAGGTGGTTCAGGCAAAGATATGGTTGAAGTCACTTGAGGTTTGTTAGTTCCAGTTGTTGCTTCCCCAACAGAACATAAGCCTTTAATTAGCCATACCTGTTCTTTAATAAATACTAATAACCAGTGACATTTTGTGGTGCTTACCTGTGCTAGGTACTCCACATGCATTAACTTAATCCTCCCAACAGCCTTTGAAGTAGATACTGTTATCTTGTTTCACTTAGGAAATTGAGGAACAGGAGGTTAAGTAGGTTGCCCAAAGTACAGCCAGTCAGTGGAACAGCAGAGATTGAACGCAGGCAGTCTGGCTTCAGAGCCCATGCTCTAGACATCACATAGTATTGCCCTCCTTTCTCCACTGCTTTTGTTCAGCTTTATTGTATGATTGACGTACAATTGAATCAGCTTGTTGATTTCTATAAAAGGTCTTGCTGGGATTTTGATTGAATTGCTTTGAATATATAGATCAATTTGGGGAGAACTGACATCTTAATATTGAGTTTTTCAGTCAATGAACACAGTATCTCCATTCATTAGTTATTCTTTCATTTCTTTTGTCATTATTTTGTAGTGTTTAGCATGCATAGCTTGGACATATTTTGTTAGATTTATTTCTTTTTCCTTTTTTTTTTTTTTTTGTGAGGAAGATCAGCCCTGAGCCAACATCTGTGCCTGTCTTCCTCTACTTTTTATATGGGAGGCCACCAAAGCATGGCTTGACAAGAGGTGCGTTGGTGCGCGCTCGGGATCCGAACTCGTGAACCCCAGGCCGCTGAAGCGGGAGCGCACACACTTAACCACTTCGGCACTGGGCTGGCCTCCAATATTTTGTTAGATTTATACCTAAGTATTTCATGTCTTTTTGTGCTGTTGTAAATGTTACTATTTTTTAAAACTTACTAAATTGTATTGTATCATAGGAAATTTTATTGTTGGAAATTTCAGTTTCCAACAATTGATTTTTTTTGTACCCTGACTTTAATTCTGTGACCTTGTTAAACTCACTTATTAGTTCTAGGAGATTGTAGATTCTTTGGGATTTTCCATCTAGGCAATCATGCCCTCTGCAAATAGTAGCTGTTTAATTTCTTCCTTTCCAATCTGTATGCCTCTTATTTCTTTTTCTGGCCTTCTTGCACTTGCTTGGACTCCCACTATGACGTTGAATAGTAGTGGTAAGAGCGGACATACCTGCCTTGTTTGCAATCTTGGAGGGAAGGCATTCTGTTTATCACTATTAAGTGTGTTTTCAGCTGCGAAGAGATAATCACATCAAATCCTATGTCGATATGGATACTGCAACAAAACAGTTTAACTGTACATTTTTTGGCAGCCAAGGAAAAAATGACTTTATGCATGAAACTTAAGTTCTACCATAACTAGAATCCATTTGCAGTTGGGTTTTTCAGAGAGCTGGGAGAATTTGATATTTTCCCCACCATTTTCAAGTCAGGAATAACAGCAAGTACGTCATGACCATATACTATATCCTGGGTCCCACAATCTTTCATTACTCATAATACAAGTTAAAAATAGATAACATAGGGGCCAGCCTGGTGGTGTAGCTGTTAAGTTTGCGTGCTCTGCTTTGGTGGCCTGGGGTTCGCCAGTTCAGATCCTGGGTGCGGACCTACACACTGCTCATCAAGCCGTGCTGAAGCGGTGTCCCACACAGAGCAACTAGAAGGATGTACCGCTATGACATATAACTATCTACTGGGGCTTTGGGGAGAAAAAGGAAAAAAGGAGGAAGATTGGCAACATGTTAGCTCAGGGCCAATCTTCCTCAAAAAAAAAAAAAAAGATAGCAGTTAGAGGGAGAGCTGGATATTCAGGCCATGAAGTAACCAGAAGGAGAGAAGGTGGCTCCCAATGGAATCTAAGGAAGGCCGAGGCTTTAAAATAATTATGTTTGATTATAGCGATCACCACAGATAAGAGGTATGAGTATACATTTTCTTAGAGGTGGTACAATAGACCAGCACTAATTAGCTGTTATTTATTAATCCTGAAGACTCACAGGGAGACTGTCTAGACACCTGGGAACACAAATTACTCACTAACCATTTAAGCTAAAAGGATTTTGGGATGCCTAGGCTTTTCCCCATTCAAAATGTCCAAAGGATGTCGGATTAGAGTCTTGGTCAGGGAAGCCCAGGTTGCAAAATCCTAGGATGAATTTATTTCTAAATATCAAAAAGAACAGCAATATGCAAAAAATATGACTATGCAGGAAATAAGCATGCTGTTTAACTTCTAATTCTCCCGACAGGTCACCTGCTACATAATCTAGATATAATTACCAAATGATTTGAAGAAAAAAAGACTTGCATAAAAATCAATAAAATATCATGGAGAAATGGGCACCTAAATCCACGCCTTGCTAGGGAGCATCTGCCAATGCTCACTGTGGCCGGGGTTGAAGGGCGGCGCGGTGTGTAGTTGGCGTAAAGCACCTTAAAGTATAATTCAGATCACACTGCTGCTCTGCTCGGAGTGGCCATTCACCAGGGATCATTGAAACATTTCTTCTCACTGAGGTAGTCTATGTTTTTTGTTGAGAGTTTGTGCAGATTAGAAGTACAATGTCCCTCCCGCCTCCCAGGAAAAAATCAAGCTCAGCCCGTGTCTTGCCACTAAATAAACACATAGGTTTCCATCATTCTAAAGACTAATAAAATTACCAACAATAAAAACTCCTTTTTTATTTTTATGTCCAGATTTAAAGGACATTTATATGATGTAAATGTCCGGAATAGACAAGTCTGTAGAGTCAGCAAATAGATTGGTGGTTGTCTAGGATTGGAGCAAGGCCGGAATTGGGGTATGTATTAATTTTCTGCTGCTGCTGTAACAGATTACCATGAACAGTGGCTTAAAACAACACAAATTTAATATCTTACAGTTGTAGAGGTCAGAAGTCCAAAACGGGTTTCACTAGACGAGATTCAAAGTGTTGGCTATGGAAAAAATCTGTCTCCTTGCCTTTTCCAGCTTCTAGAGGCCACCCACTTTTCTTGGCACATGGCTGCCTTCCTCCAGCTTCAAAGCCAGCAGCGTTGGTACAAGTTTCATGCTGTCATCTCTGTGGTTCTCTCTTCCCATGACCTCTTCCACTTTTAAAGACTCTTATGATTACATTGGGCCCACCTGGATAATCCAGAATAGTGTTATTTTAAAACCAGCTGATTAGCAACTTTAATGCTATCTGCAACCTTAATTCCTCTTTGTCATGTAACCTAACATACTCACAGGTTCTGGAGATTAGGACATAGACGTCTTTGAGGGGAACATTATTCTACCTATCACAGGGAAAATGGGGAGTGACTGCTGATGGTTATGGGGTTTCTTTTCGAGATGATGAAAATGTTCTAAAATTGATTGTGGTGATGGTTGCACCATTCTGTGAAAATACCACAAACTACTGAATTGTGCCCAGTAAATGGATGAATTGTATGGAATGTGAATTATATTTTAATAAAGCAAGTTTGTGTGTGTATTCAGTATTTCTTAAACCAAATTCTGTAATCTTCCTGCCTAAAACCAGCTCCTCTTCCTGAATTCCTGATCTCAGTTAATGACACCTTCATCTGTCAGGTCATCTGTACTTTATGGCTACCATAGATTGCTCCCCCTTCCTCATATCTCTTTTTCAATCATTTTTTTTTTAATGTCCACTGTTTTCACTTCCTAAACAGTTCTTTAATGTATCCCTTCTCAGTCCTGGGCTTTCTTAATGTGACTGGATCTTTACCTCTAAGGAGGGCAGCTTTTTTTGTCCAACGACCACTTTGGCAGTGTAATGACACCCGTGGACCCCTCTGAAACCAATTAAAATACTGTTAAATAGTTTAAAAAATAAATTGGTGATACACTAATATACGTGCATCTTTACCAATGTGATGAAATGAAATGACAGTATCTAAAGGTGAGCCTAATAACAAAGATGATAATTTCACTTAGCCATGAGAATAGCCTGTATTTTGAGATATCTGCATCAACTGTAAGGTGATATGAAAATATCTGTGATTTCTATTGGTGACAAAGTCACAGTGATGCTACTATAGTTTGCCACCAACACATAATTGAAAGAAATGGTAAATTTCGGTTAAAAAATTAGCGAAAACAACGATAAACTTTCTCTCCTATCAAGGCTTCTGAGGCACCTAGTTTAACAAGCCCCGCCCTGGGGAGTAAAGCCAGAGAACCATTGAGAGGCGCGCTCTGGCATCCTAGAGAGGAAGCACCTGAGTCTTGGGGGCTCGCCGACGTAGTGACGCATTTCCGGTCACGCCGCACGCTGCGCCTTCACTGAGGTGAGTGTTGGCTCTCGTTACCCAGGAGTCGGCTAGGGACGTCTATTCGCTCGTGCAGAATGCTGTCGTGTTCGTCCTTGATGCTGGGGTAGAGGGAGTCGGAGGCGGCCTGATGGCCGGTCCCGCCCTCCTTTGGGCGCCTTTGCTCCCCCCAGCCTACAGCGGCCTCTTGGCGAAATGGAGTCTGTGGAAGGAAAAGAGACGTACGGTGTGCCCGACGCAGGCACCAAGCCCCTCTGCTCGTTGGGCCAACAGCTCCTTGTTGAGCTGCTAAATGCCCGTGCCTTTCTAGATTCTCGGGATGCAGTTTTGAATGAGCTCCCGCCCTCAGGGAGCTTTCAGTCGTAATGGGAAAGTCACGTATTAGTCAAATCTGATCATTTCACTCCTGCTTGTAACTGGGTAGCTGCGGCCTGTTGCTTTTAGGTGGAAGACCAAGTTCTTAATGTGCACAAGGACCTGTGTGGTTGGGTCTGTTGCAATTTCTTCTCTCTCGTTTTGCAGCACACTCCCTTTGGCTGTGCTACAATCTTCTTGGCCTGTCACTTCTAGAATGTGCTTTTTCATTTGCTGTTACTTTTGTAAAGATTTTCCTTTTAACCTAATTCTTTTTTTTTGTGTGTGTGCTGAGGAAAATTTGCCCTGAGCCAACATCTGTGCCAGTCTTCCTTTATTTTGTATGTGGGTTGCTGCCACACCATGGCTGACGAGTCTTGTAGGTCCACGTCCAGGATCCGAACCTGTGAACCCCGGCCGCCAAAGCAGAGTGTGTGGAACTTAACCACTAGGCCAAGGGGCCAGCCCCTTAATTCTTAAGTCTTCCCATCTTGGCGAGATTCTCATTGGCACTAAACACAATTGTGATCTTAAAGTTATTTATGAGAGTCTTTGATTAATGTGTGTCTTTCCTTTAGTCTAGACTAAGCTCCATGATGGAAGAAATCACACCTTTTTTCTCTCTCCACTGTATCTCACACTTGGCCTGGAATGAAATGTGTGTGGTAAATGTTTGTTGAAGGAAGAAAGCACAAATCAATGTATAATCTCAAACTGGGAGATGTGGAATACAGGAAAGGGAATACAGTGCTAATGGAGTGTGTAACATGGGGACCTGACCTGGGCTGGAGAGGATGATCTGAAGGATGGGCTGGCATTATCTAGGTGGAGAGAGGTCAGGCTGCTGGAGAGTATTGCAGGTGGAGAGGATCAGTTATCAAGGTCCTAAGAGTGGAGTTGAGTGGCTCATACAGAGGCAACAGCAGGTACTAAGGTCCTGAATTGGCGTAGTAGGGGAAACTGAAAGAAAGCCACTGTG
Organism: Diceros bicornis minor; assembly: GCF_020826845.1. Lineage (NCBI taxonomy): Eukaryota > Metazoa > Chordata > Mammalia > Perissodactyla > Rhinocerotidae > Diceros > Diceros bicornis. The sequence goes on from NC_080771.1 coordinate 23,884,787, forward strand.
GCTACACTGAGAGAAAGGAGGAGGATGACGCAGGAAATTACAGCGTACAATGAGTTTCTTTAGGGAAGATGCTGCGTTTTTAGTAAAATATGACTGGGTAACGAGTACAAAGTGTCTGTAGGGGATGATATAATAGAGTAATAACTCAGACATTTTGGCATGTTGAGGTGGCCTTTCAGGGTCCATTGCTAGTAGTTTTGGTTATCACTGGGTCCTAAAATGGGGTGATAAAAAAGATCCCTGCCCCGGGGTCTAAAAAAAAGGAAGACTGGGGCTGTCCCAGTGGCGCAGCGGTTAAGTGCGCACACTCTGCTTCAGTGGCCTGGGGTTCGCAGGTTCGGATCCTGGGCGCCCACCAATGCACTGCTTGTCAAGCCATGCTGTGGTGGCATCCCATATAAAGTAGAGGAAGTTGGGCACAGATGTTAGCCCAGGGCCAATCTTCCTCAGCAAAAAGAGGAGGATTTGCACTGGATGTTAGCTCAGGGCTGATCTTCCTCACCAAAAAAAAAAAAAAGAAGAAGATTTACTCTGAGATTCTTTTTCTGAATTTTCTTGGCTTCTCATATCTATTTTTCCATCTTAGAATCACTTTATCAGGTTCTGCAAGAAGTCCTCTTGCAATTGTGACTGGTGGCAATTTAATGTAGTTATTAGAAGCATGGCCTTTGGGATCTGGCAGATCTGGTTTGGGATCCAAGTTCATCCACCAGCTGAGTGACCTTGGTAGAGAAAATTATTCTCTTAGCCTTGTTTTCTCTCATTTGGGGAAAAGAAAAGTTTCAGAGGATTATTGTGGGGACTGCATGAGAGGAGATATATATTTTTGATCCAAAAAGATATTTCTTTTTTTTTTTTAACTTTTTATGTTTCTCAGTAAAATTGTATTTTTAAAAACAAAGGTCTAAGTTTCCTCTTGTTAGCTTTACTTCAAGTTTTTTGGTGTCCTTTGCTTGTTTTGCTCTTAGTGTACTCGTGTTCGCCCTGTACTCATGCGTTACCCAGGACAGGCAGCATTGCTTGATGTTGGTGAGCACAGGCTCTGGTGACCTAGGGCAAGTTATTTACCGTTTCAAAATCTGTTTCCTCAGAATTCAAACTTCCTGGTGTGGTGTGGATTAAAAGAGAAAATATTTATACATCACTTGCCCAGTGGCAGTTAGTAAGTGACTGCTGCTATTGTTATTGGCAGGTTTGTTGGTTTAGAAGAGAACCTTTGACTGGGCCAGACTCACTCTTGGTTCTCTTTGCTTCTTCCCTCAGCCTCTGCCCTTCACTGAGAGGAAGCCCAGGTGATGGCAGCCATGCCCCGGAAAGCCTGGCACCAGGTGAGCTGTGGATCCCTCAGGTCAGCCTTTGAGAGATCTGATTTGAAGGAAATGGGGCATGAGAGGGATGATTCTGGCAAAAGTGTTAGAGCCAAACCAGTAGGAAGACACCTGTTGATTCTCTCCAGTTGGACTGGATGCTGGGTAAAATGCTGATGGTGAGGGCCTGAGCAGCCAGAAGCATAGCAAGCAATGGCTGGAAAGAGTGTCCTGGGAAGCAGAAGTACAGCCTCCTGCACTCTGAGGATCTCTGCTGAGCTGGAAGGTACCCAGTTTGGTAGTTCCCCCCACAGAGGGATCTGTGAGGATGAGGGACTCAGGTTAGTGGTGTAGGTATCCAGTGTCAGTGGGAGTGACTAAGATCATCAAGGTCGCAAGATTCTTGGGAATTGGGGGCAGAGGGACAGCAAGAAGAAGACAAGAAAAAGGGGGCTTATACCATTTATCCTCCTAAAGAAAGAAGTTTGGGCTTCAGAATCAGGGAAAATATATCCTCCTTAAGGTCAGTGCTGCTGGCTAAGGTGAGGCAGTGGGCTACGGTAGGAAAAATATGCGCTAGGACAGGACACCTGAAGTTAGGGATCCCATCAGGCCTCAGTGGCCTTGAGCCCATCACTTAACCTGTTTGCATCTTAGCTGACTTCATTTGTAAAGTGAACATTAAGTGCTACAAAATGAGGATGAAGAAGTTGTGAGAGACCCAGCCATGCAGGCCCTTGTGCCTGTTAAGAACTTGGTCTTGGACCTAAAAGCAGCAGGCCGCAGCTACCCAGTTACGAGTGGAGTGAAGGACCTACAGGTTGTCATTTTAAATAGATCATTGTATGTGCTAGCAAAGGATGGATTCAGTGGCAGGACACCTGGAATTGGAGTTGTTTAAGTGTCCCCAGCTGTTGAACTAGTGTACTGATTGTACCATGGTGAAGAAGAGTCAGGTTCCAGAAATATTTAGGCAGTAAATTGGTAGGATTTGATTACCGACTGTATGTCAGAAATGAGCAATGACTGGGGCAAGTTAGTCTAGGATGAATGTCAAATTTCTAGTGGAGGACGCTGGGCTGAAGTTGGTACTATTAACTGAGGTAGGGAAACAAAATTGTCACTCACTGTGCCAATTAGTTTATATGAATTAGAAAGGGAGCCAGTTTTGGGGGAAGATGAGATTGGTAGCAGATGGTGAGTCAGATGCGTTGGGTCCCCAGGCAGTGCCGGGACTAGTGGAAGTGGAGATCTGCAGACTGAGTTGAGGTATTGGAAGGTGGGAGGATAGTCACTGCATGTTCAGGTAACCAAGTTTGATACCAAAGTCTGAGGAGTGAATAGAGGGTCTAAACCAGATGCTGGAGCTCCCTAGGAAGGTCGAGTTAGGGCTATCAGGGAGGGGAAAGTGTGGCTGTTGAAAAAACGTGAGGCTTAGTTGGCAGAAGCTATTACAGGTTGTCTTAGAGGTATAAAGAAAAGCATCTAAAACAGCTACCCCACAGCAATGTGATTCTAGAAGCATATTCTCCCAGGCATACCCATCAGCAAGCAGAATAGACTGCCCCAGGCAGCACTTAGCTCCCTCTGCTGGCCGTTCTTGAGCACAGACAGCACAGCCCTTCAAGCGACAGGTAGGGGATGGATGAGATGGGCTCATCAGGGCAAACCATGACTCTGTTCTTGTTTTGTGGCCTGGAGCTTTAGAGCAGAGGGAGCACATGTGGGGAGCCGATGGATTGGCTGGGCACTGGGGCAGTGAAGGGGGAGCAGGTAGGTCCTGAGATGCTACCTATGATGGGTATCTAGACAGATTGAAGCTAATTGTCCACTTGTAGGTATAACAATAAAAGACTGAAAGTATTTACCACATCAAAGAGATTTTTCTCTAGGAAGGTTAATTAATGGGAGACTTTCCAACATTTTTGAAATGTTTTTATCATGTATCATAACAGTAAATTTTATGTCTTAATGGAAGCTCTCCTGGTAGTGAGAGAAGTTCCAGGTTTTTGGTTGTAGAAATAGTCGTTTAATGATCTAACACCCAGTTGTTTCACCTTTTCTCATTAGCCATCTCTAATAGGACCCCTCCCTCCTACTGTTCCCTGTGCCCCACACTCTGGTCCTGAGTCAGAGTATTGGCTCTGGGGCAGCAGGAACCTCTTGTTTTAGAAGGTGGTGACCTTCGAGGACGTGGCTGTGTGCTTCACCCGGGCAGAATGGTCTGGCCTTTCTCCTGCACAGAGGGCCTTATACAGAAGTGTGATGCTGGAGAATTATGGGAACTTGACATCCCTGGGTAAGGCCATTTTCCTACTGGGACTCAGATCTATGTTTTCCCCTCTCCTTTCTTCTTTTCTCCTTATAGGCTGGGGGTGCAGTGTGGAGAAGGAGGGGTTCTCTCTGGTATCCTCCAGTGCGCTGCTCCGGGGCCAAGGCCAAATGACCCACTTCAGAGTTTGCTGGGTAGGGAGGGGTCTTGGGTCATTTGGTCCCAATGTAGGGTATTGCTGTCCCCTGGTAAGAGTATGTCTCATCCTCCTGAGGGCTCTGCACAGTAAGGAATAAGTAGTTTCTTTTGCCAGAACTAAGTTCTCAGCTTGTTGCCATCCCCCCATTGTCTAGGGAAGGGTGTGACCCTTTCCGTGTGTTTGCACATGTCTTGCAGGATCTTACAAACTGACCTCCTCTTAAGTAGGAAAAGGTCACAAATGCTCAGTTTCTTCTTCATCAAAATTTCCTTGGCTTTCTGCAGTCCTGAGCTCTCTTCTGTAGATCTTATTCTTACTGAGGCACTTGGGGTTTTCCTTCTTCTGACCCAGCAGACTAGGGCTGAAAGGTGCCATTTTCTCGCCCCTTTTCAGGATACCCAATTCCCAAACCTGCCCTGATCTCACTTGTGGAGGGAGGGGATCTGCCTTGGGGCTTGGAGGCACAGGATGACCCACCTGCAGAGAGGACCATAGACATCTGTAAAGGTAAGCAAGGCAGGTTTAGAACTGGCAGCTCTAGAGCTTTACAGAGCAGTGTATTTTAAAGTGAACGATGCTGGGAAGGGTTTAAATAAAAGAGATGATTTCTCCTAATAGGTAAAATATGAAACCTTTCTCACCAATTTTAACTCTTCTCGGATTTATTAGATCTTAATAGATCTCATATGCAGTTTTTGAATCCATCCCTCCTTTCTGAGTTTCAGCATTGCCTGCCTCAGTGGCCCTCCTTCCTTGGGGCGGGGTGGATTTATTCAGGAGCAGTTTTTTAGCACTTGCCATGGGCCAAGCTTTATTGAAGAAGCTCTGAAAGATACAAGTTATGGAGACAGATGTAAAGAGCTAAAAAAAAAAACAAACACGTGTTAAGTGCTGTTGTTGGTCTGTGGGAGCACGGCAGAAGGAGGGCTGAGCGGAATTCTATGTAGAAGCTCAAGTAACGCTCCTTCGGTGGCAGGCCACATGTTCCAAATTTGACAGATTACAATGGATTTCATGTGGAGAAAAAGAAGGAGATTTTTATGGCCTGAGGAAGGGAGTAGAGGATCCAATAAATCATTGTGAAAAACTTTGCAGTTTAATCTGGAGGAGAATCACCTGGAAAGCATATTTAAAAATGGATGTTTCTGGAGCTCATCTGGAAGTATTATTCTGTCTTTTCTGGTAAGCAGTGCAAGAGCATGAGGCTTTGGACTCAAATCCTAAGCAAGGCTTCCTGTTCTTGACTTCTAGACTCTGCGGCTGGCAGAGTCTGCGGTGTGCCCTGACCCCCCTTAACTTAGCCAGCAGTGTAGATGAATATAGTTGGTACGTCTTACCCACCCAGTCTCGTGTGGAAAATCTAGAATGCAGAGTTTGTGGTGGACCTGAGGGCTCTATCCTAAAGAACTTACAGCGTGGGAACCAGAGATGAAAGAGCAGGCAAAACAGCGTGGAGCAAGAGCAGTGGCCCTTGCCACAGTGACGTAGGCCCATAGTTGTCTGTGTTTGTGAAATATTAACTCAACATGGTACGTCGTTTGATCGGCCTGAAGGAAATCGAAGGCATCAAGTTCTGTTAAACTGTTACTATATATCAGGCATTGACTTGTGAATGAGGGAGTGAATTGAATAGAGGATGGTGGTACTGCAAACATGGAACGAGAATGAGTGTTTCGTGCTTGGATTGACCAGATGTCACCAAAATCAGCCATAAAAGGGGCGAGTTGAGTCAGATAACATTGGGAAGTCATGACATAGGAGGAGCTTTTCAAATTCATACGAATTCAGATCTGAGCACAGAGTCTGAGGTTCCTTTAGAATATGAAAATGGATGGCTAGTGCAGGCCATTGAGAAGGCAAGTATAGAGTCTGAGATAAATGTCAGGTCTACAAGTAGAGATGCAAGTGTCCTCTACCAGAGTTTCAGCTGAAATGACCCCTAGAGAGAAAAAATGAAGGCTGAACTTAAATATTAAGTGATATTTAATTTTAGTGAGAGAGGGAAGAGAAAGTAGACAGGTAGAGGAGGGAACAGGGAAACTGAAGCCAGGGTAGATGGTTTGCAGAGAGGGAATAAAGGAGAGATGACAAAATTGAGACAGCACTTCAGCCTCATATTTTGGTAAGTTTAGAAATGAAAGAGGGGCTGGCCCGGTGGTGCAAGGGGTTAAGTGCTCGCGCTCCGCTGCAGCGGCCCGGGGTTTGCGGGTTTGGATCCCAAGCATGCACTGACGCACCGCTTGTTAAGCTGTGCTATTGGGGCATCCCATATAAAGTAGAGGAAGATGGGCATGGATGTTAGCCCAGGGCCAGTCTTCCTCAGCAAAAAAGAGGAGGATTGGCATTGGATGTTAGCTCAGGGCTGGTCCTCCTCATAAAAAAAAAAAAGAAATGGAAGAAAATATAGTAAACAGTAGCAAATGTTTTTCAAACTCTTTTTGATTATGAGCCTCAGGAAGTATTACATTTTGCACCCAAACACTGTATATTCATATGTACTCTGAAAGTGGAGCATCAGAAAACAGACTTTGCCCTTGGCATTACAATGTATGTGAATCCTATTCTGTTCTATTCTAATATAGACTACTGTATTTCATTTTAAAAATTCTTTGCAGTTACACACTGTCAGTTTCACAACTGATGTTTGAAAAACACTACTATAAGAAAAAATGGGGTGTGAAAGGATGATTGTTAAGCCCCAGTGGATTGAGGATCTAAAGAAGGAGGTTGAAGATGCAGAAAAGGAATGATATAGCTAATAGAGCAGTATGTCAGGGGAAAGGAGGAGATGGCATTCGGGATGTTGGGAAGTGTGAGGTGTGGAGGGCGGCTTGGGATGAGAGGATGTGGACATGGACGGGAAGGAAGTTGAGGGCACTGCCTCTGGGCAGCTTTATTCTTTCAGCAGGAAGGAGGTGATGATGACTTGGAGAACTAGGAAGGTGGGGGTTGCTTGGAAGAACTGCTGTGGGGATACAGATCAAGATGAATGGCTGAGTATGGGGAAGGGAAAATAGGAGTGTTTTTGTTAGTGATTGTTCAGTCCTGATTTTATAACAATGAGCACCCTAGTAGTAAGAAAGAGGCAGGGAGTGAGAGAACAGACCACTAGGTTCTCAATTGTCTTGATCGCTCTTTCAGACTATTGGTTAACTCCAATCTCAGATCTCTGCTTTCCTCCTGAGGGCCCTCACTCATTTAACTCACAAAGGATGAACTTGATTAACTAGCAGATGAGTCCCTGATAACCCAAATTAATGTTAAAACAAAATTAGTCCAACATTTTGTATAAAATGGATAGACTTTAACTTAGGTAAAATGTCATCCAGTCTTTTGTTTGTTTGTTTGTTTGTTTTTTAATTTTTTGTTTATTGCAGTAACATTGATTTATAACATTGTAAAAATTTCAGGTGTACATCATTATACTTCTGTTTCTGCATAGATTACATCATGTTCACCACCAAAGTACTAATTACAACCCATCACCACACACATGAATGTCATCCAGTCTTTAGGAATACAAATGCCGTTTTCCAGGTGACTGTCTCCTTTTTGCTAAAATGAGAAGGAATACTCCGCAGTCTTGGTGTATCTAAGTAAGCTGTGTTCTTCGCTTTCCAAACAGGCAGAGAGTCTAGGACAGTAGTTTCTGCATGTTTGAGGTTCAGACTTTTTGGAGAGTCTGATGACAAGACAGCAATTGCCAACAGTTTTAGGGTGTTCACTTGTCATCTGTGGACCTGCAGTTAAGAACCTCTGGGTGTGAGGTCCTCTAAGTGTTTCTGTGTTTCTTTTCTCTCTGTCTTGCCACAGCCTAGTGAGTGCTCCTAATGCTCAGTGTCTCCAGTCTTTGGGACATCTGCAGGGTATGAATTTTAAAAAGAACAGCAATTCATTCATAGCCTTGCATTCTGACTCTTTTCTGTTTTACTTTCAGACTCTGAGTCTTGCCAGCCCCGATGTCACTACTTGCTCTTAGAGCCTTGCCTTCTTTGTATTTTGTAGGCCTGTAAATACCATAGGATCAAAAGATACTAGAACATACCAGGGAGAAGTTATTCAAATACAGAGTCTGGAAAAGCTTAGGAAGCAATCTGATGTGTGATGTGTACTGATACCCTGTTCCTCCTTGACTGTTCTCTGCCTGTGATATTTGGCACTTTCATTTTAATAGCCTTGTCTTGCTAGCAGCCTGATGTGGAGGTTGTAATAGTAATCTCTAAAAGCCCTGTAATTTGGATGCTCTTTTGTTTCCAGTATAATTCTTAAGCGACATTTGTGTATTCTATTATGTCAGATGCTGAGACCGACATTGACAATGAGTCAACATCAACACAGGGAATTTCTGAAGAAAGAGACATGATGTTGTCACGTGGTCCACAGAAGAGTGTTCTTCAGAGAACCAACTTCCTAGAAACATGTAAACTGGAGAAGCACCAGGAAATCCCCATAGTGAAAAATATTAGAGGAAGGGCTCCAAGAATCCACTGTGATAGGATACCCTTCAGATGTGAGGAGTGTGGGAGATGCTTCGGCTATTTTTCTTACTATATTAGACACCAGAGAATCCACACTGGGGAAAAACCTTTTGAGTGTAGTGAGTGTGGAAAAGCCTTTAATGGCAATTCTTCGTTAATTCGGCATCAGAGAATCCACACTGGAGAGAAACCCTATCAGTGTGAGGAATGTGGGAGAGCCTTTAATGATAATGCAAACCTGATCAGGCATCAGAGAATCCACAGTGGGGACAGACCCTATCTCTGCAAGCAGTGTGGAAATAGTTTCACCAGTAGTTCTGAATTTGTTATACATCAGAGAGTCCACACTGGGGAGAAACCTTATGAGTGTAACGAGTGTGGAAAGGCTTTTGTTCGTAATTCACCACTACTTCGACATCAGAAAATCCACACTGGAGAGAAACCCTATGAATGTAATGAGTGTGGCAAAAGCTTCAGAAGGAATTCCCATCTTAGCCAACATCAGCGTATTCACACAGGGGAAAAGCCTTATTCTTGTAAAATATGTGGGCAAGCCTTCAATTTTCATACAAAACTAACTCGGCACCAGAGAGTCCACAGTAAGGAGAAACCCTTTGACTGTGTAGATTGTGGAAAAGCTTTTAGTGCTCAGGAACAATTGAAAAGGCATCTAAGAATCCATATTCAGGAGTCTTCCTATGTATGTGATAAGTGTGGAAAAGTCTTCACGAGCAAAAGAAATCTTCTTCAGCATCAAAGAATCCATGTTGGAGAGAAACCCTATGAGTGTGTCAGGTATGAAAAAACCTTTAGGACTTCTTCCCAGCTAGATCATGTCCACCCTGGAGAGAAGCCTATGCTGGACATTTGTCGTTTTGGGCTCCCGGAATTTTTTACCCCCTTTTACTGGTAATAGTACACTAAATTTCCTCTTGGATTCCATCTCCTGCTTGGGAGTGGAATGTGTGACACAGGCCTGGCTCAGCTGCAGATTCCTTCCCCCAAGCCATTGCTGTTGGTTCAGGTGTCAGTAGGTGACCCAGGATGGTCCATTTAGAGTCCCAAGACTTGGCAAGAGTTAACAGGAAGAAATACTCTTTTTCACTTGGTCTGAAAATTGAGAGGAACTCCTGCATTCTTGTGGAGGCTGAGAACAGCACAGCAAAAGAGGGAGCAGAGTTGGAGGACAATCAAACCTAAAGATTCTGCTTGAACAATCACTTTAAACCATATCTGAAGCTAAAAATACATCTGGGTTTTAGAATTCCAGTAACCAATAAATTCTACTTTTGGTTTTGTTTTGTTTTGTTTACTCAAGCAAGTTCAAGTTAGGTTTTCTTTCCTTGGAACAGAATCTTGACTTATATAGAGCCTTATCAGTGTAACAGTTATTTTACAAGTCTTCACAGATAACAAACCTGATGAAGGAGAAATGTTTTGTGTGTATGATATGTGGGAAAGTCTTTAGCTATAGTCCTGGCAGTCCCTAAACCCCATGATTGTGAAGAGAATGGGAAAGCCCTTGTAACACTTGAGCCCAGGCTACATCAGAATGCCAGTGGATAGAACAAAAGTTTGTGTTAGTATATCTGCATCAGTCTGTCTATTCTCAAGAAAAGTCTCAACTATGAAACCAAAAGCCATCACTCTTAAAGCTTTCATTTTCTGTTGACTCAGTTTTTGTTTGGAATGAATGCTATTCTAGACATTAAATGGGGAAATACCAGCGTACTGTAGCTTTTAAAGCTTAGCATTTACCAGTTTAATGTCTAGAATAGCATGCCCACCCTGCCCTTTGATCTGGTTAGTGGGTCAAGGAAATGCTTCTGGTTCTCTTAAGAGAGAGTGCAGAGATGTCTCAATAGGAAAACAGCTGGCCCTTTGGATGATGGATGCACCCTTTGTCTCCCATGTGCCTTTCTGCTGCCAATCATTGTGGCAGTCACCCTTCCTAATTCCAGACTTTACTTGCTCCGTGAAGTCTAGCACCTTGGTGGCTTCACCACCTCTTCTTACTTGCCAGCAGTTGGATGAGCAGTTGTATCTTGTGCTTGGACTAATCAATGAATAACAGGCTGGGGGATTGATTTTTAAGTAAACTTTTTTATTAAAGTGTAATATACATAGAAAAATGCACAAGTCATAGTTGTACAACATGAATTTTTACAGAGAACATAGCCTTATTGTCAGCACCAAGATCAGGAAATAGAACACACCAGCACCCCATAAGTCTCTCTACTCCACTGCAGTCATTACTTCTCTTTTCGTAACCTCTATTCTAAATTCTATCACCACAGATTTTTACGTAAATGAAATCATCAGCATAGATTAATGCTCATTGCTGCATGGTATTCTATTACATGAATATGCCACAATTTATTGCCTACTGTTGATGGGCATTTGAGTTATTTCTAGAGGGATCATTTTGAGGGCAGAAAATCTAAAAGTCACTCAGGAGAAAACCCCTCCAAAACTGGCTAGAGTAGCCAAAGTCAGGGACTTAGTTCCACATGTTGCTGCATCAGCTGCCTTTTAATAAATGGTCGTCACAGCGGTAATATTTTTTGTCACTCACTGTATGCTGGGCAGTTTCCTAATCACTGCACACACTCAATACAACCACTATATGAAGTAGGTGCTGTAATCAGCCTCATGTTACAGTTGAGGAAACAAATTAGGTTTCCCAAGGACGTGGGAAGTAGAGTAGGGATTCAAATGCAGGCAGACTGGTTTCAGAGCCCGTGTTCTAGCCATCACAGTATTGCCCTACAGAAATCAGAGGTAAGGTCTGACAACTGTGTCTCAGTAACAGAAGTGTGGGGTGGTTTGAGGAGACTGACTATGCTCCTTAGGGGTGGAGGAGAATTATCAGGATCAAGTCAAGATAAGGGGAGACTGCCTGACTTCACAGGTAGGTGTGTGGGGAACAGGCGGCGTGAGGGAAAGCATAGGTTGAGATACAACAGTATGACATGTCTAATACAGACTGTCTTATGAGGTTTTTCAGCTTTGAAACGGGATAGCTGAGTGACGTTTAATCATTTTCATTTTCCTGGACTTTTTTATTGAGTAGTTAGCATCCATGGTCCCTGACGCTACTGCCACTGTCAGGAAGCCCCTTCCAAGTAACTGTCCTTGAATCAGTTAATGGTTAGTATCTTAGTTTCCTGTGGCTCTGTGACAAATTATTACACACTTGGTGGCTTAAAACAGAAGTTTATTCTTTCAGTTCTGGAGGCCAGAAGCCTGAAATCAGTTTCCCTGGGCTGAGTTCAAGGTGTGGGCAGGGCCACACCCCCTCAGGAGGCTCCAGGGCAGAATCCGTGCCTTGTCTCTTCCAGCTTCTGGTAGCTGCCAGCATTCCTTAGCTTGTAGCCATGTCACTCTAATTTCTGCTTCTGTCTTCACCTCACCTTTTCTGTGTGTCTAATCTCCCTCTGCTTCTCTCATAAGGACACTTGCGATGACATGAGGATCTACTCAGATAATCCCATCTCAAAACCTTTAACCACATCTGCAAAATTTTGCCATCTTAAGGTAGCATTCACAGGTTCCAGGGATTAGGACCTGATATTTTTGAGTGGCTGTTAGCCTACTAACAGTTAATTAGGTTAACCTGTATATAACAGAAAACCCCAAAACAAGAGACTCTAATACAAGGCAAATTTATCTCATAAAAGAAGTCTTAGGACATAGGCATCCCAGGGCTAAGGTAGTTGTACAGTGTCAGCAGTGACCCAGTCTCCTTCCAGATTACCACTTGGCTATCAGTTGGGTTATTACCCTCATGGTCCAAGATGGCTGCTAGCACTCCGTCAAGTATTTGTTCCACTCAGCAGTGTGGAGGAAGGGAAAAAAGGTACACTGCTTTTTTTTTTTTTTGTGAGGAAGATTGGCCCTGAGCTAACATCTGCCAACCCTCCTGTTTTTGCTGAGGAAGACTGGCCCTGGACTAGCATCCATGCCCATCTTCCTCCACTTTATATGGGACGCCACCACAGCATGGCTTGCCAAGCGCTGTATCAGTGCACGCCCGGGATCCGAACCGGTGAACTCCGGGCCGCCGCTGCGGAGCGTGTGCACTTAACCACCTGCACCACCGGGCTGGCCCCCAACACTGCTGTTAAGAAGACTTTCTGTAAGTGCCACAGGATGCTTCCAGTTAAATGCTTTTGTCAAAAACTTAGTCAAATGGCTATGCTACCAGGCTTCTAAGGTCACTGGGAGGTGTCTTAGCTGAGTGGCAGTGTGCTACATCAAATAAACGGAATTCTGCTACTGAGGAGGAGGGGGAGAAAGGATGTTCATGTGGGCAACTAGCAGCCTCAGCTTCAATCCATGGCTACCATCTAATTCCACGTGTCTAAAAGCTTTGGAAAGGGAAAGAATTTTGGTGGACAACTGTCTGTCTGAATTTAAATTTTCATGACTGAGTTTAGCACTATGTTTATCCTCGTTTTACAGTTTGGGAACAATGAAACCCATCAGATTGATGGGAAAATAGAGCATATGCCTCTGGTACCATGTCACATCCCTTGGGACACCTCTTTTGGCTCTTTTTGTAGCTGTGCCAGATAGTTCTGTGTGAACTCAAAACTCACCTTGCACTTCTCAGGTGCTCTTTATCTTCACACGAATAACAGTTTACAATGATATTTTTATTCAGGCGCTGGTTACTTAAAGCTTGTCTCCCCTACCATACCCTATGTTCTACAAAGCCTGTAACCTGGAAGCTTTGTTTTTCCTTGTCTATAAAATGGCTATAATTATACCTGCTGCACCTTCTTCAGGATGATGTGAAGAAACAATTACATAATAAACATGAGAGGTTTACTAGCTAATAAAGTGCAGTTCAGATGAAAGATGTTTTCGTGGTTCAGGTCACTTGCATACAAGGTAACTCAGGAAGAGAGTTTTAAGGTGGCTGAATAAAGTCATTGGAACATAGGGAGTTTCCAATTTTATTACACTTTTATTATGCTTAAATTGTGTTTAGACTGTGGACTTTTATCATGTTTAAATTGTGTTGAGGTAATTTATTCTTACCAACAAGAAAAATGTAATCCTTGTCTTTTTAACTTTTCAAAGATAACTTATAATTATTAGAAATCTTTAAGGTGTAAGAAAAGTTCCTAGAAGAGCCTCCCTGAAGCCATTTGGGTCCACAGTGAATTGTCATCCTTGGCATTCTCTAGGTTTTGAAGCAGAGTGATAGGCAGAGAGAAACAGGAGCTGCAGCACTAGGTAACATGTGTCAGGTTCTGGCCAGCTGAATTAAAAAAAACTAGAATGAGACAAGTGTCTGGAGATCAAGGTTAAAATTTAGTCAGAGCGGACCATCACCAAGTCGGAGAGTGTAGGTTTTGAGGTCAGACCCAGAACCTTGGAGAGCTTGGTAAACACGCAGATGAGGCAGAGCTAGAACCTTGGACAGCGCCACGGTGTTCCCTATTTTCTCCTGTAGTCGCGTCCTTTGACAGCACTGTAAACACACTGCAGTGGATTCGCTTATTTCCTGAGACTTTTGACTCCTGTGTGCCTGGTGATTGTAATCTTCTAAAGGCAGCACTTTTTTAGAAGGCTTTTTATGGCAATATGAGGGTTGGGATTCTTCTTCTAGAGAACTTCAGCATCAGGGCTGATAATTGAATTCCCTTGGGAGTTCTGTGGGTTTGAGACCTGGTACCACTCTGTTATTCTGGGGACCAATATCCTTCAAATTTGGGGGAACTATCTGATACCTGATTTTGCTCTGTGGAGAATACTACTCAGGGTTCTTCCTAGACACAAATAAGCAAGCTATTAGTAAAAAAAAAAAAAAAAAAAAAGTGATGTTTTCCATAATCCCTCATTCCTAGGGGTATTAGTTAGGATGTGGGCTTGGGTATTAATTTGAATAACCCAAATCAATGTGGTTTAATCATGATGAAAGCTTATATCACATTCATATATCATCTGAAGGTAAGCAGTCTAGGGCTGATATAGCAGCTCCATGACTCCTCCTTCTGGCTGCTCTGTCATTCCCAGGGGCACATCCTTATCCACATGGTTGAAGATGCTCACCTCCCCCGCCCCCCCCTTCAGCATTCCATCCCGCTAATGGGCACAGGGCCAAGGAGGGCATGTCCCTTCTCTTTAAGGGCACAGCATTGATTTTTCTTATAGCCTATTTGCCAGAAGTTGGTCACATATCCACACTTTAAAGGGGGCTGGGAAGTGTGTTATTTTTTCTGGACTGTCTTCGCCTTTTTAGAGATTCTGTTACCATATAGGAAGGGAAAGACAGAGGTTGACAGACAGTGAGTGATCTGCCTCTCCAGGCCTTCCATAGAGCTTTTGTAGCTTGACATGCACCTGTCCTAGCACTCTTAGGAGTAGGAACTTCACAGTTACTTAGGGGGCCTTATTTTCTTATCTGTAAAATTAGGCTACTGGTTTATAATTCAACATTTGGAGGCAGTATTTCTGAGAAACTAACCTCCTAATTCCTTCCTATTTCTTCAGACAAACCCTCATTCCTAGCTAAAGGTCTGCTTTCTGAGCCTAGGAAGAAGTGGAAACGGCACTTACTGCCAAGACCAATGTAATCCCCAGCTATCACCCTGCCCGATAATCATGGGACTATTTTCTTATCTGAATGAGATAAGCCATGTAAAGTGCTCATTTTGGGGAACAGTGATGATCAGGGTCAGGGCAAGGCTGAGAAGGGCTCCTGGCAATGGTCAGAGTCATAATCCCAGGCATGAGACATATCCTACCTCTAGTAGCACAGAAATAAAGAGAGGTTCCACTTAAGAGTTGGGGTTGAAGTCTTTGGACCCAAATATTAAAAAAAATAGTTTGTTGCATGCTTCCTTTGTGTCAGGCCCTATGCTCTAGCTGAGGATAATGCTGTTGAACAAGATACTTTTTAAAAAACTCACCATTAAATCCATACAAATGTGCCAAGTACTGAGAAGTACAGGGTGCTGTGATGGCACATAACTGGGGGGGCCTGCCTTTTTCTGGGTGGTCAGGGAAGTCTTGCTTCCTAGAGGAAATGCGATTTGACCTGAGACTTCAAGTAACACTCAAGACAGAGGGTGGAAATGGGAAGGGAAGTGCATTCTACGTTTACAGAACAGCATGTTCAGCAAGTGGGGCTGAAGTTGAGAAAGCAGGGAAAATGGGAGTGCTAAGAGGCTGGAGAGGTGAGTGGGAGTCAACCATCTTCCCGTGCAGCATCACTGGAGGGATCAGAGCTGGAAGAAGAAAGGCCTGCACTATCAG
Source organism: Diceros bicornis minor (assembly GCF_020826845.1). Classification (NCBI taxonomy): domain Eukaryota; kingdom Metazoa; phylum Chordata; class Mammalia; order Perissodactyla; family Rhinocerotidae; genus Diceros; species Diceros bicornis. Next base: position 23,900,312 of record NC_080771.1, read on the forward strand.
GGTTGGGAGGGAACTTAAGGGTGGTCAATTCATTGGCTTTTAAGTACTGCCCCACCTCCCCCAGGGTCATTCTGGAATTTTATGGAGGTATTTTTGTCACAATGGTGGTGTTGGATGGAAGCCAGGAGTGCCACAAATCCTGCAAGGCACAGGATGGTTCTGCCTATCAAAAAAGTTTTCACAGACTTTCATATGTCTTGCTGGACATGCGTGTAGGTAAAAACTATAAATTACCAGAATCTAGAACCTATTTTTCAGATAAACACAACGTATTTTTGCACAGTTTTAACATATGCAGATTCTCCAGAAATATAACTACTGTATAATCTAGAGAAGATTGGACTGTGTTTCATTCAGAACTTTACCAAAAAGTGTTCACCATTTTGGATCATACCTTGTGATTTTTGAAACACCAGTATAAGACACAGCATTATGGCTGTGGCATTTAGGCATATTTTATGTGAAAAGGCAAATATCTGACCACTTCATTAGGTCTCCTACAGCAGTCATGACCAAACATTTACATACTGAAATATGTGTTTTTAATTATAAATTATTTTTCTTTATTATAAGGTAAAACTGGTTTTTAAAATATAGATTGTTTATATTATCTATGATCTTCTACGCCATTATCTTTAAGTTTCATGACAATAAAGTGCTCGTGAGGAAATATTTGTTACAAAAAGGGGGCCTTGGGTCTGAGAGTGTGCGATCCACCGTTCCAGTTCGAAGACTCCCAATCCGGTTGCACCTGCATCTTTACTAAGATACAGATCCCCGGCGCCAGCCCCGGGTTGAATCTAGTGCTCGCCTCTGATTCCGACCTTCCCCAGTCCACCCCGAAGATCCACCGCCCTCCGGACAATATCGACAATATCGCGCGAGAGGGGCGAAGGGCGCAACCGTCCTGGGCTGGGAGCTTCGCTCGCAGGGGGCGGGGCCAGAGCACCACCGAGAGGGAGCGACGCTGCTCCTAGAGAGGCTCGGCCGCGGCCTGGTGACGCACTTCCGGCCGCGCCGCGGAGCCGCCTGCTGCGGAGGTGAGTGTGGGGCCGCGGCCGGCGGGGGCGGTGCCCTGGCCCCAAAGCTGTAGGTGCGGTTGGTGCCGGGTCTTCCGCGCCTGGGGAAGGGAGCAGGGCAGCGGCCCGGCGTCCTCTTCCGCTGCACCCCCCCCAACCCCCCCTCCAGTTTCGGACTTGGTGGGCGAAGACGTTCAGTCCCGTGGAAAGCGAAGCCTGGGTTACTGTCAGAGCCACGAAGCCCCGAGCATTTAGCACTTTGTTCAGGGAAGATGCTACTGGCCTTTTGGGAACATGTGTCGAAGCAGCCAGAGGGTGGAATATTTGAAGGGGCGAAGCCGCCTGAGGTGATATCGCGAGTCTTTTGACATGTTGAGGTCGTGCAGGGGCTTTTACGTATATGCATTTCACGTATGGAGTGTATGCTCCCTGGTTCCTAACATAGGGTCGTGAATCAGGGCCCAGTGGGAGAGCAGAAAAAGCAGAGCCCTTCCCAGCCACCCGAGAGCAAAAGCAGCCCGGCTTTTGGAGGGCACTGTCAGAGCGGTATCAGTTCCGAAAGGTAACTCGGCCCTGCTTTGCTCGGGCTGAGGGATGACGAAGACCTGGTAATGATTTCTACAGTATAGTTACTGATTTGCTCAATCCTAGAATACGCATAAAATAGTTACAGAATTGCTCATTCATACCCTCATGAAAAGCAGGCTTACTAAAAATATACTATAAAGTAGTAATTAAAACATGAAATATAAAAAAAATCCTCTGGAATGTGGCAGATAGTGTATTCAAAGGAAAATTTATGGCCTTATAGGTTTTAATTGCCAAATAGGAAAGAATGAAAAATTAAAAATCATGCAACCTCAAGAAGCGTTTGGGTACAGGTGTTTTTAGCTTTATGGTATTTAGTTAAAATACTGTTTTCCAAAGTTACTTAGTTGTTTTCTTTCCCACCACTTCAGTGTGGTTATGTTATTCAATTGTAGTATAGTTAGGCTCATTTGCTGCTGTTTGTATTCCTTTTTGGGTTGTCACCCCGTCCCATCGTGGTTGGTTGGTGTTATATATGTGTGTATATGTTTATTTATTTGGATATGTGAAGCATTACTATGGTTACAAAGTCAGAACAAAAAGGCACACTCAGAGAAGTGTCACTCTCCCCTTCTACCTCATTTTTTTCCATCCTCAGGTTCGTTTCACCCACTTTCACTGGCACCTGAGGCAACCATTCTCCTTATTGTCTGGTTTATCCTTCTATTTCTTTTTGCACAAATGATGTATTTTCTTATACTCTCTTTTTTTCTTTCACAAAAGATAGCACACTACCTTTTGCACTTTGCTTTTTTCGTTTGACAGTGTATTCTGGAAATCACTCCATATCATAGAGATAAGTATGTTTTTTAAAAATGTCATTCACGTGTACAGAAGATGGCATCTACATGGCAGTTAAGAAGCATAGTAGTAAAACGAGCACCCATGCACACCCCATCCCATTAAGAGGAACATTGCCAGTACTGCTGCATCTATCTGTGTGCTCCTCCCCAACCCAAACCCCAGCTTCCCACCCCTAGAGGTAACAACTGTCTTGAATTTTGTGTTAATCATAGTCTTGCCTATTTTTAAAGATAATTTTGTCACTTATACATGTGTCTGTAGACAATGTGTTTAATTTTGTTTGTTTTTGAGCTTTATGAAAATGGCATCATAGTGTCTATAGTCATCTGGGACTTGCATAACTCCATTGTATGTTCCTGAATTCATCCATGTTGTGTGTAGCTGTGAGTCGTTCATTTTTACTGCTGGGCAATATTCCATTGTAAACGATATGAAAACTTATTTATGTATTTTCAATGGACATGTGGGTTGTTTCCAGTTTTTTGCTGTTAAAATACTGCTGATAATGAATAATTTTGTACATATCTCCTACATATGAGGGTTTCTCTGGGGTATAAGTTTTAAAATTTAGGCTTGAATGTTGAATGTTATCAAATGCCTTTGGCATCTATTGAGATGGAGAGTATGTTTATCTTTCTTTGATTTATTAATGTGGAAAAGTATACTAATCTATATCCTAATATTGAGCTTTACTTGCATTGATGGTGTGATCCCTCTTAGTCATGGTATGTCACTTTAATGAACTACTGGAGTCTATTCCTTAATATTTAGGATTTTTGCATTAGTATTCATAAATGAGACTGGTCTGTGGTTTTTGTATCAATATTGTGCTGGCATCATAAAGAGGACTGGGAAACTTATTTTGCTGTTCTCTGCTACAGTTTAAATAGTGTTGGAATTATTCATTTCTTAAAGATTTGAAAAGATTTTCCCATGATACATATGGGCTCAGTGTTTTATGGGAGTTCACTCTTTACTGGCTGTCTCAGTTTAATTAGGTAAAGGTAATCACAGATTACAGAGAAAAGTCTATATAATAAAATTGGTAGAGTTGAATTATTAGATTCAAATAGAATTATATGTTCTTCTATCATAGAATACATTTTCTTTTTAAGCATCTATAGAATATTTTTTAAATGGACACTTCTGTCACAAAAAACTCTCAAAAATCTGTAAAGCAGAGGTAAATAGATCAGGGTATTTAAATACCATGCAATAGGGGCCGGCCCCGTGGCCTAGCAGTTAAGTGCGGGCGCTCCACTGCTGGCGGCCTGGGTTCGGATTCAGGGCGCGCACCAACGCACCGCTTCTCCAGCCTTGCTGAGGCCGTGTCCCATATACAGCAACTAGAAGGACATGCAACTATGACATACAACTATCTACTGGGGCTTTGGGGGAAAAATAAATAAATAAAATTATTAAATAAATAAATACCATGCGATAAAGCCAGAAATTATGAACAGAGAAGAAATTAACAACAACCAACTATCCTAAACAATCCTTTGGTCAGGGATGAAACACAGTTGCTGACTAGCAATAAAATAGTAATGAAAACATGACATATAAAAGCCTCTGGAATGGGGCTAATGGTGTAGTCAGAGGAAAATTTGTGGCCTTACAGGTTTTAATTGACAAATAGGAAAGAATGAAAATAAATGAATAAATCATGCAACCTCAAGAAAGTAGGAAAAAATTGCCTTTTATAGTCTAACTTGCCCCCAAAGCAGAACATAGGACAAAGATTTGTGTGTGGCTAATTTATTTGGGAACGCAGTCCCAGGGGCAGAGTGAAAGACGGGGAGTGAAGCAGAGAAGGAGGGAGAGTGAATACAAGGATGTGTTGTCAGGCTGGCCCTTCTATAGCTGACTGTGTTCTATCTTGCAGCATCTTTGCGGAGCCTTGGAATCTCACGTGGGGGACTAAACGGGAAAACGTCCATTGACCTCTGTCCCCTATTTGGCACCATAGGCCTGCACTATTAGCTCTCCTGCACTTCAGGGTCCTGCAGGTGTCCACAGGTGTCCCACACAGGACACCAGAGAAGCCCCAGGGCAGGAGCCAGGTATATGTGGTATAGATCCTTGTGGAGGCATTGGTAGAATGCACCTGCACAAAGCTGATCAAAGCTTCTAGGACTGAATAAGAGTGAGACAAGAGCGTTGGAGTGGTGCATGAGGTGTCTCTTACAGAGCTAAAGAAACAAATTAAGAAAGCAGAACTTAATGAATTAAAAACAAATAGAAAAAAAAGAGTGGTGTTCTAAATAAATAAAAAAGCTTGTTCTTTGGAAATAAAAGGAAACAACATTCAAATAGATAAACCACTGCTCAGCCTAGCTTTGTCTGTTTGGGCTGCCATAACAAATACCATGGACTGTGTGGCTTAAAGAACAGAGACTTACTTCTCACAGTTCTGGAGGCTAGAAGTCCAAGATCAAGGTGCCAGCTGATTTGGTTCTTGGTGAGGGCTCTCTCCTTGGGTTTTGTCCTCACATGACAGAGACAGAGAGCTCTGGAGGCTCTTCCTTTTCTTGTAAGGGCGCCAGCTCTGTTGGCTCAGGGCTCCACCATTTTGACCTCATTTAACCTTATGACCTCCTCACTGGTCCTATCTCCAAATATAGTCACTTTGGGGGTTCGGGCTTCAAAATATGAATTTTAGGGGGACACATTCAGTGCGTAACACTAACCAAGGGGAAAAGGTCTAGAAAGCGCATATATTCAAAAGAAGTGGGAAAAGCACAGTAGCTCCAGATATGGAGGAAACGAAAAGAATCATGAGCCAGTGTTTTCCACAACTCTGCACTAAAGTTGAAATCCTGGAAGACAGATGAAATTTTAGGAAAGTATAGATTTTCAAGACTGACTTTAGGAGAATAAAAATCAGAGAATAACCAGTCCATGTGTTTTTGAATATAATGAACAAGGGGCGCTGAGCCTGGGGACCTTAGATGCTACAGTGATCCCCTCTCTCAGGGAACTGAGACCTTGGCTTCTTTGCTATCAGAAGGCTGGCAAGTGTGAGGAGGCAGCCTTGTACCTCATCCGGCCCAGCTTCCTCAAGGTAAGTCAGGGCCATGCAGGAGGCGGACCTCCCAAGGTCTGTAGAGAGGTATTAGGACTCTTGAGGGCACTCAGCTGTGTGAGGGAACAGGGCAGGATGTGGGGGAGCAGCTGTCCCCTTCTCCAGGTGCTGCGTCCCCGGGCCTGACTCAGGCCTCTATGCTGGAACTGCAGCCCCGCCAGCCTGGCTTCTCTTGCAGTGTAATCGAGGATGATACTTGTTTAGAGAAAGAGAAGTAAGTCAAAGGTCTTAGTAATGTTTGTCTCTTGAGCTGAGTCATTGATGCATGAGTCTTTGTTTTTTTATTCTCTAGGCTCTGCATACATTTTATGTAGACTGTTTTGTGTGTATGATATGTATTAGAATTGTAGAATTCTAGGGTTCCCAGCAGTGAGTGTTAGTGTCCCTGTCTGGGAGGAGTCCTGGGCACTGAGCCAGGGAACACATCCCTGCCTTCTTCCTGTGGCAGCTCCTGCTCGCACTCCCATCTGGACCCAGGCTGCCTGCATCTCAGCTCCTCTGTGCTGGGCTCTGTTGTTCCTGTTAGGGGTGGCTTGCCTCACACTCGTCTTTCTCTGTGTTTTTCCTCAGCTCCAGCTCTTCTCTGAGAGGGAGACCAGGTGATGGCAGCCATACTCCTGACAGCCTGGCCCCAGGTGAGCTGTGGTTCCTTCAGCTCTTCCTCTGAGCAGTTTCAAACTAAAGCAAGCTGAGAAGGGAAGCTGGTGAGCCTTGCTGTGAAAGCTGGAGAGGGCCTCCATGCTTTTGCCTGCCAACCTGGAACTTGTGGGAAGAGCGGTGATGTGGGGATGGAAGCAGCAGGAGAGTGTGCCCGAAGGCCGGAGTGTGGTCTTCTGAACACGAATTTTCTTTGCTCCTCTGGTTCAGGAGCTCCCCCAGCACAGGGCTCTGGTGAATGGGAGATGTGGAAGTCGCCCATGTGGGATGTTCCATGCGTGGATGTGAATGGAGGAGGATGGCAGAGGAGTAGGATTCCCAGGGACCAGGGTGTAGGTGAAGAGGAATAGCAGGGCCAGGTCAACATAAAGGATGGCTGTGCCTCTAATTCAGGGGAGGGGAAGATGAGGGGAGTGGGGTCAAGGGAGGGAAAAAGACAGGAAGTCCTGTAGGACAGGATGTCTCATTGTGTCCTGCAGAGGCTTTCAGGGCTTGGGGTGCAGTGGCTAAAAATTTAGGTCTCTGATAAGCTCTGGATCCTCTTCCCCCGAAAAATAAACATGCAAATCAGACTTTCCATACAGTTTCAGGGACTGCATGGACCCCCTGAAGCTCATCCATGGACCTCCATGGACTCCAGGTTGGGAATAATCTTAGTCACAGTAACTCCAGTAATATTTGGGGCTTGCTGTGCAGCAGGCACCATACTAAGCAGTTTGCATGGATTGCTCAGTGCTGACAACTGTGCTCTGAGATAGGTACTGTGTTGTGCTCGTTCTACCACAAAAGACATGAAGGCAATGGGGAGTAGGGTGATTTGCCCATGGTCACACAGCCATTGTGTGATTCTTAACTGCTCAGCCTTATGGCACCTGTGGAACCAGTGAAGTTAACGTGGTCAAATTTGTGACTGCTGTGTAGGGAGTAATTTTCAGGAGAAATTGAAAAGCAAAGTGACCACTTCAGAAAGAATTCCACTGGTCCAAATGATGTGGGCTTCATCAAGGAATGTTATAGTTAAAGAGGGGGATCCAATTCAAGTAATGCCTAACAAAGAAATCCTTAGGAAGTAGAGTCAGAGTGAGGAAGTGGGGTAACAGAGAGGGAGGAGTCAAGAACAAATCCCCAGGGTTCTGGCTGAGGTTTCCTGTGCAGGTGGCGGTGCGTGACACCAGCTGAGGTTTGAATTCAGGAGGTGCTAGCCTGTCGGGGTAAAGGGTGGTGGCAGTAGGCATTGAAGGCATTTAGTTTTGTGCAGAGAAGTTACTTGACCTGTCCAAGGTCACACAGTGAGTGACTCACAGAAACACCCAGAGGTTGGACTGGAATTGTTGACGGGTGGACGTCAGTAGAGTCAAGCAAGACAGGTCCTGGCAGAGAGGAGATAAGGGCAGATCCCTGCTGGTGCATCCCCAAGGTTGTTACAAAAGGCTGAGGTGGACAGAGGGAGAGCAGCCAGAGCCTGCAGCTGCCCAGGAGGGAGGAGTTGGGCCTGGGAGCAGCGCTCAGTATCAGACCTGAGGGCAGAGCCTGTGCTGACCGCATAGCATGGTGATGCACAGATGAGCAGGCAACAGGAAGGCTGACTCCCTTCTTGTCCAAACCTTCTTGGAGAAACAGTGAATTCTTGGGTGAAGTTGAAAAGGATGAGACTTGAATGGGAGGGAATAACAGAAAATGTTGAGTTTTCAGCGAGACCCATCTGGAAGCAGAATGGGCTGCTCCCCTCCACCCCCAGCCAATCTGGGCAACACAGAGCTCATAGGGGGGTCAGTGATAGGAATGAAGCAGCAGATGGGGGCTGGACGAGATGGAAATCATGGCTGTTCTTTGCGGGTGCCTTAAGGTGTGCAGGTGGGGGCAAGGTGTGGGGAGCAGGATGGAGAAGCCAAGATCTCAAGGGGATGAAGTGGGAATCTAGGGGGTCGGTTCTGAGCTGCCTCTGCTGGTGAGGGAGCAGTCTAACTGAAAGAATGGAGTTGCTTTAGGGGAACTAGGTAATGGGATGGTATCTTTCATAAGTTAAAAAATGGCTTGGCGTTTCTGTGCCATGAGAGATGTCAGATATTTCGTGGTTTACTTTCCAGGTGCTTTTTCTCAAGTCTTTCCCCTTATTATTAATTTTATGCTCTTCACGAACTCCCTCCCCAAGCCCTTATACTGCCCTCTGCCCCTCACTTAGGGCCTGAGCCATGGAATTGGCCCTAGGGCAGCAGGAACCTGTTGTTTCAGAAGTCCGTGACCTTCGAGGATGTGGCTGTGTACTTCACTCAGACGGAATGGGACAGCCTGTCCCCTGCACAGAGGGCCTTGTACAGGGATGTGATGCTGGAGAATTATGGGAATGTGGCTTCCCTGGGTAAGGCCTCTCTCCCACTGGGATCCATACTCTGCCAGTTGGGGTTTCTTGGCTTCCTGCCCCTAACAAGTTGCAGGTGGGGTCCCTGGGAATCCTTTACTGAGTGGGAACCCCAGAGGCTGAGATTCCTAATCCCCTAGACTCGGGTTGCTGGGAAGGGGGAACTTCAAACCCTTGTTGGGCGAATATAGGACTTTGCTGGGACTGGTGTGCACTTTTGATCCACCCTATGGCACCTTGATCCACCCTATAGAAGCTGTGTTTTGGAGACAGTGTGGAAAAAAGTAACTTTCTTTTCCACAGCGTTATCCTCAGGTTCTCCCACAGCTTACCTGTATCTTTTGAGGTCTCCTGGGCCCACAGTCTGGGCCCTTCCCAAAGCCGCCTACACCTTCTTAAGCACCCGTCCACCCAAAAACATACACATTTTCTAACCCCCACACCTTTCCAAGCCCAGCCTCCCCCCCAACCCCTTTCCCTTAGTCATTTGGCATGGGACTCTCTGGTGCTCTCACTCCCCATTGCTGAGACAATCTGAGAAGAGGCTGAGGAACTCATCTGTGGGAGATTATTCACCTGTCTCCTATTTCCTTTCCCCCAAACAGGATTTCCACTTCTCAAACCTACTGTGATTTCACAACTGGAGGGAGGAGGTGAGCTGGGGGGCCCATTTCTACTGGCTGCTGGAACAGAAACAGGCCCCAAGGCCCTTTGGACTGGTAAGGGAGGCCTGTGTTGCCCATTATGTTGGAAAGTTTAACTCTTTAGGAAGAAAGTCAATTTTAGCAACATGTAAGCATGCCACATACCAAGTAAAATTTAAATAAATTTTAATGATTTATAGAGATAGGTACAATTGAGACTTTTCTGAGTATGTTTGCAGTTTGCTGTTTCTTTCTAGTTCCAAGAACAGATCTTTTTTCAAATGCCTCATTCTAATTCTTTTCAATTGTAGTTTTGGAATCCTACCTTTCTCAGACAAAACGAATGGATTTAGTAATTTTTGGGGTCCTTGTTATTTTCTAATCATTGTCCACTTAATGTGGAGGATGGAAAATTAACAGTCTCTTAATGGAGAAAGGCAGAATAGCCTGGTGGTTAAAAATACAGTCTTTGGAGTAGACTTTCCTGAGGTCCAGTTCCAACTGTTTTCCTAGTTGTGTGACCTTCTAGCTGTGTGACTTTCAGCAGGTCAGTTATTTCAGTTCTCTAAGATTCAATGTTCTTATCCCTGAAAATAGAATAATAATAAAACGAGGTAATAGTGCTAGTCTTGTGGGTTGAGGATTAAACAAGCTAATGTATACAGCTCCTAGCTTACAGTCTGTGCTCAATGAAATATTAGTTTTTATTAATTTTTTTTGGCAGAGACAGCTGTACATAGTAAGCTGCCAGAAATAAGGCAGAAGGGAGGAAGTGCTCTCAATTCGGTGCTTCTCACATGATGTGCAAATGAATCACCTGGGTGTCCTGCAAATATATGTATTGTCATTCAGTAAGTCTAGCATAGAGCCAAGATTGTGTATTTTTATTAATTCCTAGGTTATGCCAATGTTTCTTGTTCCCAGACCATACTTGAAGTAGCAAGCTTCTTATTGGCTCAAGCAGAGTAGTTGCCAGATGACTTCCCATTTCCTGAGGCCCAGCTTTACTTTACAAGATTCTCTTGTATCCTTTTAATGAATCCTTTTTCTTTAAAAGATAGTTTCAGTGAGTTTTTATTCCTTGTGATCCATTCAAAGAGATGATCCCTGACCACAGAAGACATGTTTTGGAAATGGGAGTTTAAAGTGCTTGGTGTATAGAGGGGAAAAAAGTAGTGTTGTAGAGCTCCTTAATCAAAGGGGTCTGGGTTTCATTCTGTAGGCAGCAGACAGTCCTGAAGTCTTTGAACAATTCCTCATGATTTTAGCTGAGGATATAGAAACATTAATCTCATCAGTGTGTAGGTTAATTGGGGTGAGGAATCATGGGTTTTAGGCAGGCAGAAGGGGAAGGTGTAAGGCCCAAAGCCCATGTCAGTAGAGGTGACTTTCTTTTAAACAAACTTTCTCTCATTTGCTGGAACTGTGATTGGTCATCTCTACTTCAAGAGAGGGTGGAAAATATAGTTTTTAGCTGTAGTTTTAATTGCTACCTCATAAAAAATGGAGGATATACTAGTAAGGAAGAAAGGGAGACTGGATATTGGTTAAGCAACCAGTAGTATCTGTCACACCATAGAATTTGGTAAATAGAAGGTCACTAGTGTAGAAAAACTGGCAAAGAATATAAGAGATTGATCCACATAAAAGGTACAAATTTTAATCAATGTAAAAAATGTTCACCTTCAGTAGAAGCCAATGAAATATAAATTAAAACAATGAGAGATGTTTCACCTGTCTTATTGAGAACAATTAAATTATAATAAGTGATGGTGAGAGTACAGCAAAACAGGAAAGATTTCTGGAGGTGAATGTGAATTGGTAGTCTTTCCAGAAAGTACCTTAGCAATACATATAAAGAGCCTTTTAAAAGATTGTACTTGATAACCTGGATATTCTCTTCTGGGGAAGTATCCTAATAAAGTAGTCAGAGATATAGACAAAGATGAACAAGATTTCATCATAATATTATATAGTAAAATATTGGAAATAACCTGAATTTTCAGTATAGAGAGAATGGTTGAATTAAATTACCTCTGCAGATGGAATACTATTTAGCAATTTAAAAATATATTTTTACAGACTATCTAAAGACATTGAAAAATTATCATTATTAATGTTAAGGAAGAAAAATTTTCAATTTTGAAAAAATATATGTTTTCAGAAAAATGATTGGAAGGAGAATGATTGAGGAAGGAGATACATCAGAAGATTAGCAGTAGTTACTGTTAGGTGGTTATATTTCAGGTAATTTGAATTTTCTTTGTAAATTTCTGATACTACAGATAAATATTATTTTATAATTGAGAAAAGACCAATAGTATATTGAAAATTCTTGCTAGGGAAATCCAGGTCATTTGGGTCTTTTGAGGGTGATTATAATGAAATACTGGGATAGGGGGCATATTACATGTGGTTGAGGAGAGGTGAGAGATGAAAAAATAGAGGCAGCATTTTAGGGCCAATTTTGAGAAATTTGGCAACAAATACAGAGATCAGTAGCTCTATTGGGACTGTAAGGATTATAGAAAGACTAATGGGATTATAGAAAGAATTTTAGAGAATGACCAATTTTAGGATTGAGGGAAGAGATAGAAGGAAAGGCAAGGAGGATGCAGCAGTGTTCTGGAGGGGATGGGAAGAGATGGCTTCAAGAGATCAAATGGGCCTAAACAGAGCCTTTCTAAATAGAGAAAAAAAAAGTTGGAGGAGTAATTTTGGAAAGCCTAGTGTTTAACTTCTAAGGAAAACAACAAAATTCTTTTCTGGTGCTGCTAACACTTGCCATCCCCAGTGTTGCCACATGTTGTTGGATCCTGCGCCTTTTCCTCCTCAAGCAATTTCCATTTTTATTAAAAAGGGACTCAGCGACATGGGGATATTTGAGAAGAAACTGCAGAGTATGGTAAAGTAAAGTAGTCCTCCCTTACTGCAGTTTCACTTTCCATGGTTTCAGTTACCTGCAGTCAACCGCAGTCCTAAAATATTAAGTGGAAAATTTCAGAAATAAACAATTCATAAGTTTTAAATTGTGTGCTATTCTGAGTAGCGTGATAAAATCTCTCACTGCCCCACTCCATCCTGCCCAGGACATGAATCATTCCTTTGTCCAGCATATCCATGCTGTTACACTACCCACCTGTTGGTCACTTAGTAGCCGTCTCAGTTATCAGATCGACTGTTATGGTATCAGCTTTGGTAGTATCTGAGGTTTCAGGCGTACACTGGGGGTCTTAGAACATATCCCCTGCAGATGAGGAGAGACTACGCTATGGTGTAATGGAAAGAACACTCATCTAGTGGATAAGACCTAGAATTTTGTTCCATTGCTGTCACCTTTAGCCTTCATGTTATTGATTTAGAGACTGGCAATTTTTAAAAAAATCATTACAGTACTTTAAAATTTGTAATATTGACACATGCTTAAATAGTACAGAAAGTGTATAAAGTGGGAGAAAAAAGTCTACCAAACTTCCTGTGCCAGTTTGCTCAGTATATTCTAGGCATATACAAATATATATGTGTATGTTGGCACATTTTATTTTCCTTTACACAAATGTAATCTACTCTTCATGCTGTTTCTCAACTTGTTTTTTCACCTAACATCTTAGATGTCTTAGTATCTTGGACATCTTTTTGTGTCGGTGTATATGGATTTATTTCATTTTTTTTTTACCAGCTATGTATTATTCCATCTTATGGAGAAATCTTAGATTTTTTGATCTAGTCTGGTGATTTTTAAAGACCCCCTTGTTTACTATGATTCTTTATTCTTTCTAACACAATTCTTTTCTTTTTTCTAACATGGTTCTTACATGACATTTTATGTTTTCTGTTTTTTATAGTAGATATTGATATCCAGACTGATGATAATTTGACAAAGGAAATGTATGAAGAAAAAGTTAATACATCATTTGAACTTCAGAAGGACTTTTCCCAGGAAACAGACTTTGCAGAAGCCTTTATTCTAGAGAAATGGCAGGAAGTTCACGCAGTAGGAAGTATGAAGAAAGAAAACAGTGTCTTTGACGGAACACTGAAAGAAGACACAAGCCCCATGAAGGGGTGTTTCTTTCGTCAACGTCCAAACTTGAATCAGTGTCGTACCTTCTCCACTGGAGTGCAGTCCCCTGAGTGTACAGGATTGGAGAAAGCCTTCAACTTTGACACAAAACTTATTCAGCATGAAATAATTAATACTGGGAAAAGACCTTTCAAATGTGAAGAATTAGTGGAAACCTTTAGGTGTAACTCTCAACTTACTCAGCATCAAGATAGTTACACTGGGGAGAAGCCCTATCAGTGTAAGGAGTGTGGCAAAGCCTTTAGTGTTCATGCAAAATTAATTTGGCATCAAAGACTTCATAGTGGGGAGAAACCCTTCAAGTGTGTGGAGTGTGGGAAAAGCTTCAGTTACAGTTCCCATTATATTACACATCAGACAATCCACAGCGGGGAGAAGCCCTATCAGTGTAAGGTGTGTGGGAAAGCCTTCAGCGTTAATGGGAGTCTAAGTAGGCATCAGAGAATCCACACAGGAGAGAAGCCCTATCAGTGCAAGGAGTGTGGAAATGGCTTCAGCTGCAGTTCTGCGTATATCACACATCAGAGAGTCCACACTGGAGAGAAACCTTACGAGTGTAATGACTGTGGGAAAGCCTTCAATGTTAATGCAAAATTAATTCAACATCAGAGAATCCACACCGGAGAGAAACCTTATGAATGTAATGAGTGTGGGAAAGGCTTCAGGTGCAGCTCCCAGCTTAGGCAGCATCAAAGCATACACACTGGAGAGAAGCCCTATCAGTGTAAGGAGTGTGGAAAAGCCTTTAGTAATAATGCAAAACTCATTCAGCATCAAAGAATTCACACAGGTGAGAAACCCTATGAGTGTACTGAATGTGGAAAAGCCTTTAGCGTCAAAGGGAAGTTAATCCAGCACCAGAGAATCCACACAGGTGAGAAACCCTATGAGTGTAAAGAATGTGGGAAAGCCTTCAGGTGTAACTCGCAGCTTCGGCAGCATCTGAGAATCCACACTGGGGAGAAGCCCTATGAGTGTAATGAGTGTGGAAAAGCCTTCAATGTTAATGCAAAACTAATGCAGCATCAGAGGATTCATACTGGGGAGAAACCATTTGAATGTAATGAGTGTGGGAAATGCTTTACTTCTAAAAGAAACCTACTGGATCATCACCGAATCCATACTGGAGAAAAGCCTTATCAATGTAAGGAATGTGGGAAAGCCTTCAGTATCAATGCCAAACTAACTAGGCATCAGAGAATACATACTGGGGAGAAACCTTTCAAATGTATGGAATGTGAGAAAGCGTTTAGCTGTAGTTCTGACTATATTGTGCATCAGAGAATCCACACTGGAGAGAAACCTTTTCAATGTAAGGAGTGTGGAAAAGCCTTCCATGTTAATGCCCATTTAATTCGACATCAGAGAAGCCACACTGGGGAGAAACCCTTCAGATGTGTGGAGTGTGGCAAAGGCTTCAGCTATAGTTCTGACTGTATTATACATCAGACTGTCCATACTTGGAAGAAACCTTATGTTTGTAATATGTGTGGGAAAGCCTTCAGGTTTAACTTCCAACTTAGTCAGCATCAGAATTTCCATAGTGAAGGAAAATCCTAATGAGAAGGATGTAGAAAACTGTCAAGGTTCGTGCTGAAATGGATCAAGTATCATCAGATTCACCCTGGTGGAAAACGCTGAGAGGGGAAATAAATATGACAGAGTCTTCACATGGAAACAAGCCTTTTCCATTTTATTCCATTTTAAATCAGGAATGATGACCAGTTACAAAGTAACATCCAAAAATAAATTATTTTATACCAACAACCATAGAAAATATCCCATTCCGAACAGCATCAAGAAAAGATTTTCTAGGAATAGACTTAATTATTTTGGAGGACCTATATGGAGAAATTATAAATCTCCACTGAGGGCCTCAAAAGGAACCTTAAATATATGGGGGAGAGAGAGCGACCGTTTTCTTGGATATGAAAACTCATAAAGATATTCATTCTACCTAAATTAATTTATTTCCCCTTGATTTTTGACAACAAGCATGCATCCCTTTTGTAAAGAGGAAAAAAAATAAAACTTTCCTTTAAAAAGGAAAAAGATAAGTAAATCTTTTTTTATTTTCATGGAATGGAGAAAACCTTTTTAAGCACCAGATGAAAGCTAGAAATCAGCCATAAGGGAAAATACTGATAAATTCACTTTTCAAAATTAAATATTTATGTTTTTGTTTTAAATAATCTCAAATAAGGTTAAAAGATAAAGCACAAAAAGTAGAAATACCTTTGTAAGATTTGTGATATAAAAGTATAATATCTAATATACCAGAGGTCTTAAGAGAAAGATAAGTAATTTAATAAAACTCAGCAAATGACCAGCAGCTTTTAAAAAGATATAAAAATGACTAATAAAGTAAGAGATGTGTCGTCTCAGTACTCTAAAGAGTGAAAATTAAAACATACACACAATCACACACAGGAAGCCCCCACACCTCTCTCCCACAGATACAAAGGACAATTACACAGACCCTCCCATAGACACACATACAGTGTACCCCAAAGCCCCCCACATACACAGACATAGAGACGGTACACCCACACAGGCCACCTAGACATACCTGCTTCTGCGCTCTCGCTCGAGTGACCAGTGTCAGCCAAGAGTGCTGTCTTGAATACTTCAAAGGAACCATTCCTGTCAGAAACCTAATGCCATGGTATAGGACCTCAGCAGAGTGTCACAGGGACATCATTGTGTAAGTCCCCCTCCCAGCCCCCAGGCTCCTGGGAGCTGAGCATGAATGGAGGCAGACCCTAGATCCCTCAGAACACAGAGGAGGGAGCAGGGCCCTTCTTCCCCCTGACCATCTGGCCCTGCTCCTCTGGGCAGTTCCATACCACACACAGACCCAGAAGTGCCCCAGGCCATGGGGTCAAAGTCCTTCATTTACTCATAGAGAAAGTGAGGGCCAGAGATGGATGGCACTCCGCCTGGTCACACAGCAAACCAGTGGCACATGTGGTCCATTACTGAGGCCAGAGGAGAGGTCAGAAGGCCATGGCTTACCCCAACCCTCCTGGTTCATGAACAGCCTCTAGGTGGTCTCTGGATGTGGCAGTCAGGGGAGGCGGGGACAGGAAGTCCTGCAGTCCTGGCTCCCAGCAGGGTCAGGCAGTTTCTTTGCTGTGCCAGGACTGAGGCAGGGGCTCGAGGAGGATCAAGAATCACTGAGGACAGAACCTGTTGTCCCACATCTACCACCAATGCCCTGTGTGACCTTGGCTTCTGGGTGTCAGGCTCCTGGTCAGTGCAGGGTGGGGGCTGGTCTTAGGGCTCAAGGCCTTTCCCACCCAGACAGTCCCTGAGGTTTTTTCCCCTCTCTCTAGGTTTGTTCCTGTCCAGGGCAGGTCCTTTTGTTCAGATTCCAAGGACACGAGGGTGAGGAAGGCAGACACATGCAAAGCCTCCTGAAGTCATATGGGCCCATTGCCCAGGAGTCCCAATATGCTGTAGCCCCTGTGTTCACTACTACAGCGTAGAGCTGTCTGGGTCCAGTGGAGGCCTTGTGAGGAGAAAGAGGAGCCAGAGCACTGGAGACCCCTGTCCCCTCACAAAAGCATGTGTTTTCTGAACTGGAACCATGGGCCTGGAAGGGGCAGGATTAAATAAAGTCTTTCTCCCTCAGTCTGAGTCAGCACGTTCTGTCCCTGCAGTGCAGGGCAACCTCCCATCCTGGCCAGTCGTTCTGGAAGGGCCCTCAGGGAACATCTGGTCCTGCCCTGTTCAGGTCAGGAGGGGAAATTGAGGCTCAGAGGAAAACATGGCTGCCGCAAAGCACCCAGCAGGTCAGGCGGGAGCCTAGTGAGAGAGGCTTAAGCAGGGCAGGGCTGGGAGGGTCCATGGGTCGGTGGAGGCAGAGCTCCAGTGTCATCTGGAGGGATAAGGGGCTCAGCACAGCTTCCCTTGGGCTGGCGGCCCTGTCCTCCTTGTGATGGGGCTGGGGGTTCTGAGGAGAGGCTTCTGGACTCTCTTCTGTCCTCTCTGCCTCTGAAGTCCCCGTTCTCCCCAGACCACAATCCACTCTGCCCTCGTTTCTGCTGACAGAACTGAGCACACCCTTCCGCTTACACAGTCCATTCAACTGATCGTCTGCAGGCCCCTTCCACAGGCCAGGGTTCGCCAAGTGCTGGGGAACCTGAGGTGAGCAACCTCAGCCTGCTCCTCGGGGAGCTCCCTGCTCCCCTTCCCCCAGCTCTCAGGTCCCATAGGCACCACAGATCACGTGGTCCTCAGCAAATCCAACACCTCCCAGGGCTTCCAGGGCTTGAGCCCCGGGTCTGAGCCCGCTCTGCCAGGCCCTGGGCCCTCCGCCTGCTCGCGCGCTGACAGGGCCGAGCCTCCCTCCTGCTCCAGCTGTCCTTCCTACTGACCCCAGCTTGTGCCCCGCGCACGCTGGTCCCCCGGTGGCTCCAGTGATCCTGAAGTGTGCCCCCCCTCCCAGCCACTGAAATCCCACCCACGCTCAGGCCAAGCCCAGCCTCCAGGAAGCCCTCCCCGGCTGCACGGCGGCGCGGCGCCTCTCTCGGTTGGCTTCCTCCAGCCTGCCACGGTAAGGGGTAGTTCTGCCACTGGCGCCGCGTGTCTGTCACCCGTCTTTGGCCTGGGAGCCCAGAGCCCACGTGCTCCCAGGGTGGGGCCCCGAGGCTCTGGATCCCCCCCCGCGCGGCGTGGGGAGCCTGGTGGCGGCCATCTGTGGCCGCCCCCCTCCCCGGCCGGCCTGGGGCTCGCGCTCCCGCGCTGGGACTCAGTTTTGGCCTCTGTGTGATGAGGGGCAGGAACGTCGGGCCTGCGCGTCCAGGGCCCCAAGACCCGCACTTGGGCGGGGAGAAGCCATTAGGAGTCACTGGCCGCCAGCCTCGGCCTCCTGCTGCCCCTGGTGGCCAGTCCGCTCACTGCAGGGCAGGGGACGCCCGGCCCGCTCTCCTGCAGGGGCGGGAAAGAAAGCACAAAGGCTGGAAGCCTGCCCGGGGCCCCTCGGCCGCGGGAAGACTGCTCTCTGCTCTAGTCCCGAGGAGTGTCGCTTGAGCAGAGTCCTGGGGCAGTCGGGTCTGAGCTCTTGGTGGAAAATCTCCCGTGGATCCACCGGGAGTGGGGGTGGGGTAGGGGTGGACGTGATCTTAGAGACCCGAGAGGCCCCTGAGCGCGCAGAGCTGGGCTGGGGCCGGAACCCCGCGCCCTGCAGGCCAGAGTCGGAAAGACCCCCAGAACGGTTAGTCCAGCGCATTGCAAACATTTCTTAAAAGAAGCGTAAGGGTTTTTTTTCCCCTAACGAAATCTTAGAGGCCCATATTGTAAACCCACATAAGTAGAGCTGCGGTGGAGGACTGCGAGGAGAGGGCAATTGTCAGCGCCCCACTGAGAGTGAAGGGCAGGGGCCTTTGCTTAAAGATCCCTTGGGAGGTTAGAGGTTAGAATCCAAGAGTTCCATAGCAGGGCCGTGGGTGTGGGGTGGGTAGGAAGAACAATCCAAGATGGGGGAGATGGACCCGCCGCCATGCTCTCCCGGGAAGGGCGTGTGGTCAGGAATGGCGAGGTAGAGGCTCCCCGTGACCGAGAGAGAGGAATCGCAGGGACCCGGTGAGCAGTGAGGAGGCACCTGGCCATGCCATGCCGTGTCCCGTCCACCCGGAGGGCCCCCCTCCGCCTTCACACTGAGCTCAGCCAAAGGCCACCTCCCTCTTGCTGGCCTCTCTCATCTCCTTGTTCGGCACTGGGGCCCCTGCTCTGTACCCTCCGCCAGCTCTCTGCTCTCACCTCCGTCTAATCTTTACCACTCTCTGCCCCCTCTACTTCGAGCTGCTGGTTTACCGCCTTGCCCTGTGGACTGCAAGCTCACTGGGGGGCAGCTTGTTGGGCCAGGCAGGACCTTGCTCATGAATAATTTCGGTGGATGACGTCAGTGAATCAATAACGAAGAAGTGTTTTGTGCCTGTATTTATATGGTTTATACCTTTTCATCAACAACGGGCGTCCAGGTGAATTCCCCCTGGGGTTCTAGTGCGGAAAGAGAAATTCCCGGGGTAGGGGAGTAGTACCATGAGCACAACCATCAAGTGCGCTGGGCTATGAGCCCGAATGTCTTACAGGTGAAGTTAGAATTGCCCACCAGAGGGCGCTCCAGCCCCCGAATAAAGATCTGGAGGCTGATTGAGGTCCGGCTCTGATCTTAACTCTGGCCCCAGTGTTCGCCCACCAGGTGCTAGGGTTCTCTCCCCTCTCAGTTGACTGTAGCTGGCCAGGGTCTCTGGGAAGGGGCACCTGCAGCTGGCTGGCTCTTCTCCTAGGAGAGCAAAGGTAAGGAAACCACCAGCTACACTGCCTGGGCTTTGCTGGATAAAGAGGAAGAAGGAAAAAGGCTATTGGGGCTTGCAACGCCTCTAACTCACGACACAAGTCTTCTTATTTTTTTATTGTAGTAAATACATATGAAATTTACCATTTTAACTATTTTAAGGTGTATAATTCAGTAGCATTAGGTATATTCACAATGTTGTGCACCCATCACCACAATCTAGTTTCAGATCTTTTTCATCACCCCAGAAGGAACAGTGTACCCCTTAAGCAGTCAGTCCCCATGACTCACCCCCAGCCTCTGGAAACCACTAATCTGCTTTCTGTCTCTATGGATTTGCCTATTCTGGATATTTCATGTAAATGGAATCATACAGTATGTGGCCTTTGTGTCTGGCTTCTTTCACTTAGTGTAAGAAGTGATTGTTGATCACTTGTTTTCAAGGTTCATCCGTGTTGTAGCATGTACCAATACTTCATTCCTTTTTCTTGGTGACTAATAGTCCATTGTATGGATATACCACATTTTCTTTATCCATCCATCTGTTGATGGGCACTTGGGTTGTTCTCACCTTTGGCTATATAATGCTGCTATGAACATCGGTGTACAAATATCTGTTTGAGCCCCTGTTTTCAATTCTTTTGGGTATATACTTAGGAGTGGAATTGCTGGGTCACATGGTAATTCTGTGTTTAACTTTTTGAGGAACTGCCAAACTATTTTGCACAGTGGCTGCACCATTTTACATTCCTATCAGCAATGTAGGAGAGTTCCAATTTCTCCACATCCTCACCAACGTTTATTATTTTCTGTATTTTTTTTGTTGGTGTTATATCCATCCTAGTGGGTGCGAAGCAGTATCTCATTGTGGTTTTGGTTTATATTTCTCTAATGACTACTGATGTTGAGCATCTTTTCTTTTAATTGGTCTCCCAGACTCCAGTCTTGCCCCCTTCCCCAGTCTATCCACTGAAGAGCAGCTGAGTCCTACCAAATCACAAGTCTGATCATGTCTCCCCCAGCTCAGAACCCCTCAGTGCTCCCCACCCACTAACCCTAGAATAGAACACACATCCCTGCCCTCTCTGTCCCCACAACACGCACCCTCTGTGCTCCAGCCCCTAGAAAATTCTCCCAATTACTAAAGTACACTTCTCCTTTGCACCTGCTGTTCTCTCTGCCTAGAACATTCTCCTATGTTCTCTACCCCACTTCCCCCACTAACACCTCCCATCCTTCTTGTCTCAGACCTCACTCACCCCCATGACCTTTCACATTTGCATTATGTGCCCCTTCTCTGTGCTCCCGTCACAGCTCCCCTTCCCCATCATGTCACTTTCCACTCTGATTTGTAATTGCCAGTTCAACTGTCACTTTCACCCCTAAAATTGAAACCCACAAGGGTCAGGGCCAGGTCTCTAGGCTCAGCCTTGTGTCCTCAGAGCCCAGCACAGCAGGGGCTCGATAAAACTGTGCTGGCTGGCCACTTGGAGGGAAAGGTGATGGGCGAGTGGGTGGATGCACAGATGTGTTTGATTGCTATCCAGGCCCAGTTTGCTGCGTCTGCCCAGAAGCTCCTCCACTCTGGTTCAAACATTTTTGGTCCCACCAGTTGGCCACATGCGCCTGAATCTCAACCATGGCACAGCCTGGGTCCAAGCTGGGTCCACAGACATGGCCAAGGGGCAATAAGGCCATATTGTCTCTCCCCGTCTGGGTTATAAATTTCTTTCTATGTTGTGGTCATTTCTCCTTTCCATCTTACACTAAATTCCTTCTTCTGTGCCCTTGACCTCAGCCATTCCCAGGACCACAGGAGTCTTCCTCTGTCACTCTTATTTCTCTGTGCCCAGCCTCTTCAGTATCTCCCACCTGCTTCCCTCTGCCCTCTGCTGGTAACTACAGCCCTGTTTCCCTTCTCTACAAAGCCCCCTACTCCAGAGGTTTCCAACTTTAGCTCAGTTGGAATCACAGGGGGAGCTCTGAAACGCCCTGATGCCCAGGCTGCATCCCTGCTAAGTACACAGGAACCTCGGGGCTGCTGGGACAGGCGCCCGAGCATCGGTGTTTCCAGAGCACCCTCGTTACCCTAACTTGCCTCTGAGTTTGAGAACTGCTGCTCTCCTTGGCTCTGCACCCCTCAGCCCGCCCCTATTTTTTCTTTGATTCGGATGTCTCAGTTGAGTACTCTACACCCCTACTCCCTTGCTTCTCAGCGTCTGACAGTTCAGTTCTTAGCAATCCAATGGCTGGCCCAAGAGAGCACAGAAACCACCCGCTCCAGGCTGCTGAAGCCAAATGGCCCTCTGTTCCTTCATCCTCCTCCACCTCCCTGCCGTCTGGTGGAGGGCCCTGTGGGGTTGTACAGATCTGGCCTCAAACCCTAACTCTAGCACTTCCTTGCTGTGTGACCTTGAGCAAGTTACTTAAACTCTCTGAGCCTCAGTTTCCTTAAATGTAAACTTCTCTCCTGGGGCAGTTATGAGAGTGGGCTGTGATAATGCAGAAAATGCATGTCCAGTGTCCAACAGTGCACTGTATTATGATTCAGACCCCCTGCCCCTTCTGGAAACCCTCTCCATGGGCTGTCTTACTGACCACAGGGGTCCCCCACTGGCCTCTCTTACCTCTCTCTTTCTTTCCTCTTCCTCAGGCCCCTAAGATTTGGTAACCCTTTGTGAGCATTTGCTTAAAACCTGGCATCCCCAAAGCCCTATTAACCTCCAGGTCTGACCACAGTGTTAGGAAGGATGTAATCGTGTTGTCTCCATTTTACAGATGAGAAAACTGAGGACAGGCTGGCAACCTGTCAAAACTCATACTGCTTGGAAGTAGCAGGCCTGGGTTTCAAATCAGGACAGTTTGACAGAAGGGCTGGGCTCCTCACAGCTGTGCACACTCCCTCCCACTGAGAGAGGCCCAGGCTTCTGTCCTAGACCCTCTGTGTTCCCTGCTGCCTTTTCTAGATATTGCCAAGTTCCTAAATTTCATGGACTTAGATATGAAAGGTAAAATAGTGAAGCTTTTAGAAGAAAACAAAGGAGCATATCTTCATGATATTGGAAGTAACAAACATTTCCTAAGTAAGATTCAAAAAGAATTAACCTTAAGTGTGTGCGCTCTGCTACTGGTGGCCCAGGTTTGGATCCCGGGCGCGCACCGACGCACCGCTTCTCCGGCCATGCTGAGGCCGCGTCCCACATACAGCAACTAGAAGGATGTGCAGCTATAACATACAACTATCTACTGGGGCTTTGGGGAAAAAAAGGAGGAGGATTGGCAATAGATGTTAGCTCAGAGCCGGTCTTCCTCAGCAAAAAGAGGAGGATTAGCACGGATGTTAGCTCAGGGCTGATCTTCCTCACAAAAAAAAAAAAAGAATTAACCTTGAAAGAAAAGATAAATTGGATTGAATTAAAATTAAGAACTTCTGTTCGTCTAAAGACACCATTAAGAGAGTTAAAAGGCAAGCCACAGATTGGTAGAAGACATATGCAAAACACACATCTGACAAAGGCTTCGTGTTCAGAATATAGAAAGAACTCCTATGATTCAATGTGGCTCTCTCAAGCATATTTTTAAAAATCGTATAGGCCTGGATTTAGATCCTAGCTCCTCCACTTGTTTGGTGAGATCTTGGACAAGTCTCTGCGAGGTTCTGACCCCCTGAATTAATTCTTGTATTTCCAAATTGGGGATAAAATCCATGCCCATATGCTTCACTATTATGTTTCCTCTGAGAATCAGAAAAGAGGTGATTTACCGAAAGTGGATTGTGTTTCAAATAGGGAGTTATGTGTATATCAAGACCACTCCCATCCCCGCTCTCAAACCAGAGCTCCCCAAGGTCTTGGGCCAGGCCTCAGCCTGATCTCTGGTCCCTGGCACCATGCTCAGAGTACATGGGAGCATATATTTGATACATGAATGGGCAGGGAACAGCATTCCTAGATGACGGAACAGCATGAGCAAAGCATGAGGGTGGAAATGTACAGTCAAGTATGTTAGGGGTCAGGTTAGGGTACAATCAGGGGAAGAGTGAGAACATCCAGACTGGGCCTGGCTGGGGATGGATCTTAAATACCAGGCTAAGGATAATACTAGGCATTATCTGGAAGGCCATAGGCAGCCATAAAAATTTGGAGGAGAAGAGGTGTATAAATGAGGAGGAAGAGAGATAAGGAGCGACAGAGAGCTTTAGAGATTGGAGGTCGGGGTGGTAAAAGATTTCTCCCTAAGCATCAGTCATTTCAGGACTTCCACTTCAAAAGACGTTGGCCAATGAAAGACAAAGAAACCAGAGCAGAAGCGAGAGTGCATTCAGTGGCAGGGGTGGGCCTGTGGCAGGAGGCGAATGCGAGGAGCAGAGCAGGAGAGGATCCAGCTTCACTGCCCCTCGCCTCCTGCCAGGAATGGACCACCAGAGGGGTCAGGCAGTGCTTCTCACGTGGGTCCCCAGACCAGGAGCGTCTCCATCATGCCAGAACTTGTTGGAAATACAAAGTCTCGGGCCCCACCCCAGACCCTCTGGGGGTGGGCCCAGCACTGTTTTAACAAGCCCTCCGGAGGATTCTGATGAGTGCCAAAATTTAAGAACCACCGGATGAGACAGCGCAGAAAAGAGAGGCTTCCTTAGTCTTCACTTTCAGAGACACTCGTGAAAGATGAAAGATCACAGAACTGGGCTTGTTGAAACCAGAACAGGGGGAAGAAAAGGAAAAGGGGCCCCTCCTCCTTCCCATGATCACCATATTGGCATCAGCCCAAAGCCAGGCTTCAGGAGCAAAGAGGATCCACCTGGAGATGCGAAAGTGAAACAGCTCTGGGTACAGCTCAACCCAACTCTCCATCTTTGTGCAAACACTGGCTCTTGTGGGGCAGCCCAAACCCAATCCAGGACTTATCCTCCTAAAAATTTCTCACTTCTTCTTGCCTCCTGCCCTGAATTTACTTGGCAGACCGCCGTCTTATCCCTCATCCAAGGACACAAGGGTGAATCAGAAATGGCAGCCCAACAGTGGCTCCGAGGTAGGTTGTGGGTTGTGGCCACGCCTGCCCGGTGGTTGATGAGCCATTCAGGGCCTGGACACCTGACCCAGGTTCTGACCCAGGGCTTGATTATCAATTAGGCTCAAGTTTAAAAATAGCAGCACTTCCAGGGAGGGGGCAGTGCCTGGGTGTGGAAGGGAGGGTCCAGGGCTGGGGCAGGGGGTTCTCAGTGCTAGCTGAGTCTCAGGTCTGCTGACTTCCCATCTCCTGCCTTCAGAGGTGAGTTTCATGCCATGGGGGATTGGTGAGTGCCTATCTTGCCGGCAGGGTGAACCCCTAGTACTAGCATTTGTGTTGAATCTTCGGAAAGAGTTGTCTGGTGAGGGGAGGGGTCTCTGTATTCCCAGCTCTGATAGACCCCAGGGGGGATGAGTGATCTTGACCCTTCCTTCTATTCTTTCTAGAAAGCCTTGTCTTACTCTTAGGGTGAAATCCTGGTTAAATGGCCTCACTGCCTTTACGCTTTACCTAACCCCCAGCGGGGGCCGGGCAGCTTGCCCACCCCTCCTCGCCCATCTTCATCACACTAGGCTGGGAATGGGTGTGCTCCGGGCTTTCACCATCACCGGGACCAAGCCAGCCCTGGGGTCCCAGTGAAAGGAGCCCGATGCGCGTCAGGGCGAATTTGTTAAATTACTTAAACAAGTAACTAAGAATCACGAGGACCCCAAATTATCATCTGGGGGAAGATGAGAAAGAAAGGACTTGGTTGAGAAAAAGGCTCAAGGTCTGACAACTTTTAATTTAGGTTCAAATAGCCACAAATATGCAAAAACTATCCCAAGTTCTGCAATGACAAATCTCCTTCCCCTTCTTCCTTCTTATTTGCCGATTTCCATTTCCAAAGGCAGCCACTCTGCCTAATTTCTTATGTGCATACAAACACATGCAAAGATAGGTTCTAATTTCCATCCTTTTACACGAAAGCTGCATATTATGCACAGTGTTCTAAACCTTGAATCCACCCCACCCCCCATTAACACACTTTGGAATTTTCCATATCCATGCATAAGTGTCCTGCTATTTTTAATGGTTGTATAGTATTCCACTTTATGCATATACTGTAACTTATTTCACCAGTCCCCTCCTATGGCCATTGGGTTTTGTCCAATGATCTGCTGTCACAAACAATGCTGTAATGCTTCAGCTTATACATATGTTATTTTGCACATATTCAAGAGCACTTTTAGGATAAATTCCTAAAAGTGGAAATGCTAGGTCAGAGGGTAACTGCATTTGTAATTATGGTGACTATTGCCTGCCTTCCTCTGATGGGGAGGTATGAAAGGAGACTGTTTAGAGCCGTATAGGGCAGGATTTGAACCTCTTCTCTGTGCTTCCTAGCTATTTGCTCACCTGTTCTGAGCTTCAGTTTTTAAAAACCTGCAAAATGTGGCCCACACAGTTGTGAGGATGAAATGGGATCAGCTCTGTAAAGTGTTTGGTTCAGGGCCACACACAGTGAGAGCTCAGAAAGTGTGGATAGGAGTGGAGTCTGGCGATGCAGCTGCCCCCTGCATCTTTCCAAGGGCGGCAGCCTGGGTTTCCGGGGTGTCTGTTGGAGCATTTGGGGAGAGGGCGTGTCTGAGAGTTGAGGATTGGGCCTGGTCATCCAGGCATTGCTTGCAATTGGAAGACCCCCTCCCCAGCGCTGCCTGTCATTTTGTCCCCAAGGCTTCTGATGTGCTCTGTAATGGAACACGGGGTCTCCCCAGGGCCTTTCTAGGGCTTACTCTTGGGCTTCCTGAAGAAAGGCACCTGGTCTGCCTTAAATCCTCAAAGCTCTGGTCTCTGGCACAGTCCACAAATAAACACACTCTCTCTCATTTATTGACTGTTTGCCACTAGCCTTTTATAATTCTGAGTATTCTACATGTGTGATTCCATTAGGTTCTCAGAATTCCCCCACAGGGTAGGAAAGATTAATATCACTGCCGGCCAACCTCTTCATTGTGCAACCTTGCCCCATCCACATGGAACATCACGTTCACATGACCTCTTCGAGTTCTTCCTCGCTGTCCCCTCAAGGGGGCGGGAGACCCCATGATGTGTGTGGAGTTTCCTGTTGCCTCCTGTTTCATTTACCTGGGGGCTGAGCCCTCATTTGAAAAGTATCCGGCCAGACTGAAGGGTGAGTTTGATTTATAGGACCGGAAATGCAGTCCGTGTGTCTAGAAGGAAAAATATAATGCCTGGTACTGACATCTCAAAATGTCTGTGTGAAACTTCCGACCTTAACACTGTCGCTGCCAACGTTGAGTATAAAGAGTTAGTCAGCAACCAGTCTTTTGAATCCCCACACCAAGAGAGGTGTTCCCGGACTCTTCTAGATAGACCCCACAGTGCACCTGCATATCTGCACCTGTTCTCTTTCTTGCTACAGGGGATCAGGACGAATTGGGACCCGAGGATCTGTTTGACAGGCTCGTTTCTCAAGCCCTAGATCCAGGGGGCTCAGGCACATCATCGATCTCAGAACATGAGTGAAGAGAAGGAAGAGGCCTCGTTCAGTATACTCAGAATTTATGATGAACCAGAGGAGAGGAGGAATGTGCCAGAAAGCTCCGGCATTGCCTCCCAGCATGAGCATCCAGCACAGTCCGAACTGGACGGGGTGTATGGAACGCCCCAGCAGTCCCCAGGCCCCCTGACGCAGCACAGCCTGGTTTATCAGGAGATGAGCCCCATGACTCCGCAGGAGTGGGCCCTCCAGGCCCTGGACAGGTCTGAGCTCCAGGCCAGTTGGCTCTGTGAGGCGGAGCCAGGAGAAGAAGCCGAGTTCAGCCCCAGGTCAGTCTCACTTGAACTAGGCTGGTGGAGGCACTGTCCTCAGCGGGGGGTTCTGGCACGGAGCTCTCCATTTCATGCTGTTTCCCTCCGTTTGTCATAGCTTCCTACCAGGATCTGAGTTTGGTAAGTCCCAGCTGGGACGGTGTGGCAGGGAGGGTGGTAGCCCAAGGCTGGGCCTCAGATGGGGGACTAGGAATGAGGCCCTGGTGTCCGGAGAGCAGCCTTCTCCCTGAATCCCGGGATTCTGTTGCTGCCAGACGCCCTCTCTGTGAGCGGGTGGGCATTGATATTTCCCTGCAGGCCAGCCTTGCCCTTCGCCTCCTCCCAGTGAAGAAGTCTCGTCATTCCTCAGAGCAATTGTAAGTGTCGTATTATTTTTAAACTTGGGATCTTTCCCTTCCCTGTTACCTCCCCAAACAAGAAACTAGTAGGAAGAAGGTGAGGGCATGCAATGTGTTCACACTGTCATTCTCTCTCTCGTAAGTGGTGGGTGTCCTGTGCCTCCCTGCTGCTTTTGAACTAGGCTGCCCTCCTTCTCCCACCACCAATATGCAGGGCCTTCAGCTCACAGCGTCACTTCTTCTAGAGGACTCTGAAGCAGGCTCTGCTCCCATTGCTGGAGCTCAGAATTATCTCAAAACATGGCTCTGTTTATCAAGGAGGGAAACCTGGGCACCATCTGGGTTAGTGCAGAAGGATGTCAGTGGTCTGGGGACCCCAGATGAGGCACAGTTCTGCCTCGGGGTCAGAGAGGAGCTGTTGGGTGAATGGTTACGAATTTAGTCAGAGGACAGGGGCAGGCTGTCCCCTGTGGATGATGGTAAGCCAGGGCTATGGCCCTTTCATGGCCACCCACCTTCTCCTCTCCCCAGCCTCCTGTTCCAGATGAAGTGGTGGTCAGGCAGAGGACCCCACGTGAGTCCTGGAAGGTTGGCAAACTCCGCCACGGAAAGAAAGTCTATGCTGTTGCCATCAGTGGCTCAACTCACCACGTGTACACGTGTGGCCACGGCTACATCAAGGTGTGGGATGAGAGTGCTCTGCATGCCTGGGACAAGGCCCCTCGGGCCCAGCTGAACTTTCAGGTGAGGGGTGTTCAGGAAGGGCTTGGGGACCCAGACATGACCTCTGTCATGAGACTCAGAGCCCTGCTTCGAGGAGGTGACACGAGAGTGTAAACCGTTCCTACAGGACCATCAGAACTGTGTCCTCACCTGCAAGCTGTTCCCTGATGAGCAGAGCCTGATCACTGGGGGTCTGTCCCGGACCCTTACTCTATGGGATCTGGCACCTACACCCCGCATCCGGGCACAGCTGGCCTCCACAGGCCCCATGTGCTATTCCCTGGCCATCTCCTCCAATGCCCAGATCTGCTTGGCTTGTTTCAAAGGATTTGTTGAGATTTGGGATTTGCAGAACCAAATCTTGATCAGGTAAGACCTGGGGGAGGGCTTGATGGTGAGGCCTTTGGGAAATCAGGTGTCACCTTCTGGACACCACTTTCCCCTCTGTGCAGTAGGACTAGGTGAGTTGGTGTGGAGAATATATCTGGGGTCCTCCTAGGGGTTTCCTGGGCCTGAAACTTCCAGGCATCCCACCAGTGCACGACCTTTTGAGTTGTTTTCCCACCAGGAAGCACGAAGTCCCTGAATACGGATCCCGATGTGTGGACATCGTCGGCAATAAGTTCTGGACGGGAGGTGAAGACACCAGCCTGTATTCCTGGGACCTCAGGAGCTACCAGAGGCTGCAGCAACACGATTTGCAGCATGAGGTGCCTGGTCGGCCCCCGCTGGACTGAGTGCAGTCCGCAGGGACTGGGAGTTGTGGGTGCCCGCGGGGGCGGGGTCTGAGTTTGAAGAGGTGGGCACGAATGATGGCATTGGCAGCTTGGAGCGCTGACTCCAAACCTCCTTCCAAACAGATCCTCAGCATCACCCATGACCCCAGCGAGGAATGGATGTTAGTGGGCTTGAGAACGAGTGACATCATAATCCTACACTCGCACCGGAAGGAGAAGTTTAAGGCTGTCATACATAAATACATCCACCACCACAACCTCAAGTTTGCCTCCTGTGGTGAGGAGCCAGGTGACACCTGGGGGTGTCCTGTCACACTACAGGGCGTCCACTCACCTGTAGAGTCTGGGCCCAGCCTGATTTCAGACTCTTCATTCCTCCCTCTCCAGCCCCAACCCTGGGAGACCCAGGCGTCCACTTTCGCACTGCTCTCGCCTCTGTGTCAGCCTCCTTCCCCCCACCAGTGTTTCTCCCTCTGCTGGCCTGGCCCCCTTTCCCATCTTCTTTCTCCACTCACTCGCTCTCCTTTTCTGGCTCTCTCTGTAATGATAGCTTCCCACACAGAATGACAGCCTGAAGACGCCAGCAGATGGAGGAGGCACGAAGCCCCATCTGATTGTCCTGGTGTTCAGTGATACTCACATGATCCTGTGTGTGGCAGGAGGGTGGGGGCGGATGAGGGAATGGTTTGGTCATGCCTCTGATTTTTATAGACGGGAAACTGAGGCATAGAGTTGCCCTTTCCCTAGTCTAGTCTGGAACAGAGCTGGGACTAGAACGCAGGCCCGGTCTCTGGCCTCTCCATCTGTCTTTCCTTCGCCAGGGAGCTATTTTGTGACCACAATGGACGAGTCCATCCACTGCTTGGCTGCACCTTCTCTACAAAGATTGTTTCAGGTACTGGAAGGAGGGGTGCATAAACCCAGGCACTCAGAGCTTATAGCTCCAGATCCCAGTTGTCAGGTCCCAGAGACAGTGCTGGAAAGTACCTCTGAGGTGGCATCCAGGGCCATTTAATAGATCGGGGGGAAGCAGGACCTAGGGTCTCGTGAACTCATGGATTCCACCTTGAGCCCTGAGACCTGGCCCTGTCTCCAGACTGAGCCTCAGGTCTACACTGAGCCTTGAAACAGCCCTAAGTGAAGCCTTCACCTCTGGCTCAAGCCTGGCCCCTGCATGTGATCCCTCTTTTGGCCCCTCTTTCCCCCTAGGTAGAGGAGTCTACAGAAATCCTGTGCTGTGATGTGTCCTCCGACAACCAGTATCTGGTCACAGGCTCCAAGAACAGTGCCACGGTTTACCAGCTCTTGTATTGACGGTTGCGTGCCACGGTCCTGCTGGTGAAGACCCAAAGGAGGCCAGCATGCTGAGAGGATGACCTCGGGGTGCTGGGCAAGGTCAGCACCTCCCACACCTCCACCTTACCCTTGATGGTCGGTCATCTGTCGGTTCCCCTCCCCCAACACACACACCTAGCCTGCCCTCCCAGGTTTTTATTGTATAGCTGAGGGATTTTTCCCTTGTTATTTTTCTCCACTGATTTATGGGTTTTGGTGGAGAAACTTGCCTTTGTATTAATAAAATAGAAAAGCAAAAACCAAAATCGCCTGCATATGTGGTCAGTTCTTTCAAATAACAAACTCGTGATGGATTGTGGCTGCCCCCATTCAGCAAGTTCCAGGCCGGGGGAGGAATTTCAGACCAGACTTGGTTTTGTTTGTAACTTTTTTTGGGGTCAGGGAATTCTTGGAATCTTCAGAAAGCTCACAAAGAAATGTATGTACATGTATAAACTTTCAGATCGTTGTCTGGCTTGGTAGACCAACGACGCTCAACTCTTGACCCAGGTTAAGACTCTGTGAGCTGGTCTAACCATACCCCGAGGACAGACTCTCTCTCCTTTTAGCTTCCTAGTTCATGATACCTGGCTTTATCTTTCAAAGCCCTGATCCTAACTCTGGCATTTGCTACCAGTCAAAAGCTGCTTATCTCTGCTTCAGGGCAGCTTCCTCATATTTGAGGATGTGATGATGTAATATTTTGTCTGGTCTTCTCTAGGCTGAAAAAACCCCAGCTCCCAAAGTCAAGCCATGTATGCATGCTTTCTAATCCTCTTCTGTCCCGCCTCTTTGCTTGGTGTTGGCATGGCCAAGATAGCTAGCTGTTAGAGCTGTCACTGGGAGGAGGCTGCAAAGCCAAGGACCAACAGTGCCATCCTTTGCATCGAGATACTGTCAGGAATACCTAGTTCTTTTTTTTTTTTTGAGGAAGATTATCCCTGAGCTAACATCTGTTGCCAAACTTCCTCCTTTTTCCCTTTTTCTCCCCAAAGCCCCAGTAGATAGTTGTATGTCATAGTTGTACATCCTTCTAGTTGCTCTATGTGGGACACCGTCTCAGCATGGCTTGATGAGCGGTACCTAGGTCCGCACCCAGGACCCCAACTGGTGAACCCGGGCCACGGAAGCAGAGCGTGTGAACTTAACTGCTACGTCACCGGCCGGCCCAGAAACACCTAGTTCTTGCCGATGAATCACGAGTGAAGAATGTGTCTCATTTCTGGGCCAAGGCTAAAGGAGTAGGGGTGTCCCCTCCAGGTTCTCTGTCCCCTTCTACCAGCTCAAGGCAGATGATGTGGAGGCCCTGGTGGACTGCAGAACCACGAGGTGGAAGCATCCTGTGTCCACGAAGCAAACGTGGAGAAGAGGTGCCCACGTTGGACAGTTGTGTGGAAGAGAAATAAACTTGTCTTTGAGCTGTTACACATTTTGGAGTCTATTTGTTCCTACAGTCCTGGAAACAGCAAACTTTTACCTAAAGGGCCAGGTAGTAAACATTTCAGCTTTGCCATATGGTTTTTGGCCCACCTGCTCAACGTGGCTACTGCAGCAGGAAAGCAGCCACAGACGATACATGAATGAGTGCATGTGACTGTGTTCCAATAAAATTTTATTTCTACAGACGCAGCGGGCCAGATTTGGTCTGCTGACCCCCGCTGTAGCCAGTGTGCCTCTATATAATATAAGTAATTAGCGTCCATTTAAAAATATGATGCAGAGGGTAGAAGCCAACAGTAGATCTATTCTACTTCGTTAGTTACAAATAGACTCCAAAATTTATAATGAGTGTCTATTGACGGATGAATGGATAAACAAAATGTGATTTTATATAAATAATGGGATATTATTCAGCTTTTAAAACAAAGGAAATTCTGACACACGCTACAATATGAATGAACCTTGAAGACATGAGGCTAAGTGAAATAAGCCAATCACAAAAGGACAAATATTGTATGATTCCACTCATAAGAGGTACTTAGGGAGGTCATTCATAGAGACAGACAGTGGAGTGGTGGTTACAAGGGTCCAAGGGGAGGGGGAAATGGCAGCTTAGTGTTTAATGGGTACAGAGTTTCCGTTTTGCAAGATGAAAAAGGTTCTGTGGATGGATGGTGGTGATGGTTGCACGACAACGTGGATGCACTTAATGCCTCTGAACTGTGCACTTCAAAATAGTTAAGATGGTAAATTTTATGTTATGTGTATTTTACACAATTAAAAAAGAAAAAAGCTAGGGAATTATAAAGATCAAATTCAGAATAGTAGTAATCTCTGGGGAGGGAGGTAGAGAAATTGGATCATAAAGGGAGGAAAAGGGAGCTCCAACTCTATCTGAAATGTTCTTTTCTTCAAAAATAAAGTTCATCGAAATTAAAAATGAGTACCTCAAAGGAGACCATCAAGAAAGTGAACAGACAACCCACGGAATGGGAGAAAACATTTGCAAATCATATTTCTGGTAGGGGACTTATATCCAAAATATATAAAGAATTCTTACAACTCAACAATAAAAAGACAAGTAAACCAATTTTTAAAAGGGCAAAGGATTTAAATAGACATTTCTCCAAAGAAGGCATACAAATGGCCAATAAGTACAAGAAAGGATGCTCACCATCATTAGGGACATGCAAACCAAACCCACAGTGAGATGTCACCTCACACCTGCCAGGATGGCTAGACTAAAAAGGACAGACACTAACAAGTGTCAGTGAGGATGTAAGGAAATTGGGACCCCCATACATTGCTGGTGGGATCGTAAATGCTGCAGTTGCTTTGAAAATCAGTTTGGTAGCTCTTCAAAATGCTAAACATAGAGTTATCATATGACCCAGCAATTCCCCTCCTGGGTATATGTCCAAGAGAACTGAAAACAAAGGCACATAAGTTGAGAGCGTAATAATTGGGAGTGGTAAAGTAAAAGAATTCTAATTTTCGGGAAAGAAGGTAAAATGAATAGTAGCCTTGATAAGTCAAGGAATAGCATCGTAATTTCAAGGTTAATTACTAAAAGAATACTAAATCAGGGTACAGCTTCCAAATTAATAGAGGGAAAATACTGGAATAATAGACTATAATGATATATAATATTAATTTATTATTTGTATTTATAATTAATATAATTTTATTATTAACTCATTATTAATTAAACAATTATATTGTTTAATTTGATATTAATCTATTATTAATATAAATAGTATTATACAATAATAATAAAGCAACCCAAAAGAAGAGAAGAAAGGAAAGCAAAGCAACATCAAGCAGAACAAAAAGAAAAACCCTATTTAATGGTAGGGTTTAAATGGTAGATTTAAATCCAAATATATCAATAATTATATTAAATGTAAACTGAATTATATTAAATGTAAATTGTATTAAATGTAAAAAATTAAATTATATTAAATGTAAATTTACATTAAATTATATTAAATGTAAAAATTAAGTATAAAAAATTAAATTTTAAATTATATTAAGTTAAAAGTGAATTAAAATTAAATTTAAATTATATTAAATATAAAAAATATTAAATGTAAATTATATTAAATGTAAATCAGTAATTATATTAAATGTAAATTAGCAATTATAGTAAATGTAAATAAAATTAAATTAAATGTATATTAAGTCAGTAATTACATTAAATTTTCCTATTAATCTATAGAGATTATCTAACTGGATTAAAGAAATCTCAAGTAGATGTGTTTAAAAGAGACATATTAAAACATAAGGATACAGAAAGTATGAAAATAAAGAATAGAAAAAGATATTTCATGTGCAAACTAAATGAAAGCAAACTGATGATATTATATTAACACTAAACCACATAATACTCTAAAATAAAAAACAACATTTGCAATAAAGGGGAACTCTTCATAAGTGTTCAATTCAGGTTCAATTCACCAGGAAGATAGAAGAATTCTACGTTTTATGCATTTCTTACCATAGCCTCAAAATATATAAAGAAAAATTGATAAAAATAGACAAATCTATCTCTCTCAGTAACCAAGAGTTCAAACAGACAAAAAATTAATAAGACTATAGAAGGTTAAAAAAAGAATACAGAAGATTTGAATAACATGATTAGAAAACAGTACAATGCATACAACTATTACAGAATACATATCTTTTTTCCACATACACAAACCATTTACAAAACTTGACCATATCCTGAGCCATAAATTTCAGAGGATTTACCTCTGACAGAATATATTCTATGACCACAATGCAGTTAAATTAGAAATGAATAATAAAAAGAAAACTAGAAATTTCCCGATTTTGGAAATTAAGAAATCCACTTTTAAATAACTAAAAGACTAAATCACAAAGTAATTGGAAGCTATTGTAAACCGAATAATCAAAAACTGAAGGATTCAGTTAAAGCTATGGTTAGAGCTTGGCCATTCCTGGGTCATCAGTGCCACGCCCCACCTTGCTCTCCTGGGCCACGTGGGGACCAGCCCTGCCTGCCTAGGTCTTCCTGGCTCTTGAAAGCCGGGCCTGGAAGAGCGAAGATACAGGGTCTCCGGAGACAGCCGGAAAAGAACGTGGAGACATGGCCTTGAGAAGATCGGAAGTGGTGTGGGAGACTGATTTTCACAGATGTTGCAAAAGGAACTGAACCGCTCAGCAAAGCTGTGCCCATTTCCCCGCAGTCGCGCCAACACTGCGTGTTTTCCCACTTAGGGTTTTTATCCTTGGGAGAGGGGATAGTGGTCATTCCTTGTGGATGCGGCTTGTGTTTCTTTTGCTACGAAGGAAGTTGAACGATCTGTGTGTGAACCTAAGCATTTACTGACACAGCCCTCCGGCAGCAACCTGCTGGGGACATCCATCCCCGGGGCGGGGTGGGGGATCCCTCTACCGGCCTGGCCCACAGAGCCTGTAAGTGGCATAGTCGAACGTTTATTTCCTTTAAACACCACAGCAAAACATCCGTGCCCTCTCTGAGGGCTCGAACTCAGGACCTTCAGATTATGAGACTGACGCGCTGCCCGCTGCGCTAAGAGGGCCGCTGGGAATCACCCCTTCGTTATCACTCAAGGGAAAGTACCTGCAGCCCCTTCCGCTGGCAGAGCCGTCTCCGCAGCGTCGCTCTCTCCCGGTGGAGACGCGGCGGGTTCTCGGCCTCCCGCGGGCCCGAGGCCGCAGGCCCGTGCGGAAACGTGGGGACATTTGGGGATACGTGGGGAAGGAGGGTCGCTCTTCCGGGAGAGGAGCGGTCTCGGCAGAGGGAACGTGCCCCCGCAGCCCCAGCGTGCACGGAGCGCAGCCCGTGCGGACCCGGATCGAGCGCCGCGGGTCCCCGGGGAGGAGGGGGACGCGGTACAGCCGCCTGCCCGGGGCCCTCGCGGCCAGGGAGGGCGCTGCCCGGTGGGCTTCGGAAGGGTGGGCTGGAGTGGGCGTGGCCGACCATCGCGAGGGCGCGGCGGGTGCGCTCCGGGACGCCGGCAACGCGCGCCAGGCTTCGGCGTACGGGTGGGGGTGCCGAGGACGGAAGCGCACGGAGGCCGGTGCACGTGGCCCTCCGCGCTGAGGGCGTCAGTCCTGACGGCCGCCGTGGCTTGAGCGCGCAGGAGAGGAGCTCAGGCTCGCGTTGCACACAAACGGCGCGTGTCCGGGTGGACGGAGGCTGAAGGGGGCGACACCGACTGCGGGTGGGCGCCAGGGGGCGCCCCTGAGCAAGGGTGGGTAGGGCCCTGGGGAGCAGCGGTGGGGGCTGGATGAGGAGGAGCCAGGGGCTGAAAGGAGTTTGGGGCGTGAAATCTCCAGGCCCTGGTGGGGTGGGGTGATTAGGGCTGGGGATGAGGTCAGAGAAGGGAGAGAAGATTGCAGAAGACTCTTGGATGTGAATTCAGTAGGAAAAGGGAGGAAAGAAACTATGGTTACTCTGGACTTGGCAGCTTATTCATTTATTAGACCCTGCGATTTTGTTTTCTCTTCTCTTTTAAATAATTTTGCTTCGTCATTACATAGGGGCATCTCATCTCGAAGAGCAGGAGAGTAGCGCCATTCCCTTTGAGCAGGGTTTCAAATTTTGTTTACAAGAATGGAGGGCACGTGGATGGATGGGCAGAACATATAACCGTCTCTAAGACAGCATTCCTTCCTTACTCCTTCAGGGAAATTTCTGCTGCAGATGGCCAGGAGGGATGGCTACCAAGAAATCAGTATCCCATCCCACTTACCCAGCGATTACTCTGGAATAGGATGACTGCCTTAGACTTGCCAGCTTATTCCTTCTCTCCGCCCTTGGGGAATTCTTGTTTTCACCAGAGTAACACTGTATTTTCCTATCTGGTCAGACTAGTCCCTTCTGCCCACTTGCCCCTTCCAGGGTTTTGGTGCTCAATTGGAAACAAGCTCCAGGTCCTCTCTTGTACAGCTGTTCACACTGATTCCCTCTTCCTCCTCTGATTTCCTGGGGCGCTTGGTGACTGTGGTGCATCCTGTGGTACCAGGTCGTTCTCATTTGTTTCCTATGTGTCAGTCCTGTCTCCTCCGTTGGCTGCACCCAGTCTTGAGGGGCTCCTCATTGCCTCTGGGGAAATATTCCTCAGGGCCCTGCAATGATAAGACTGACCCTCAGCCTCTCAGCTTTACATGGGAGCCCATGTGGCTCTCCTAGCAGGATGAGACTGGTTATGCACTGTCCTGCAGAGCCTTCCTGCCTCCCATCCTTTGCTCCTGCCTTCCTCTCACCTATCCACTTATCCTAATCTGATGTCAGTCATCCACCAGCTCCCTCCTTCCTGGGCTCCTCTTGCACACTGGCCCAGAACTAGCAGAAGTTTCTTTCTCCATCACTTCTTTGCACCCTTACTCTTCCCCTGAGATCATTTCTCTTTCTTCAGGCAGAGGTTGGTTTGGAATTTTCTGGATCCTCTGCAGCAGGTACACAAGCACTAGTTTTAGCTTATTGATTTCTGAAATGTGCAGGTTGTAGACAGGACTATATGGGACTCAGATATCTGAGGGTTTGGTGTTGGGGTTGGGTATGTGAAGTAGGATGAGTGGTGAGAACTGCAGGAGATGTGGCCAAGGCCAGAGAGGGGAGGACCTGTGCGAAGAGGCAGTTGCGCCCAGGAAGGGGGGCATTGTAAGGAGTCGGATGTTGGAGACCCCATAGGACTTTGGTGGGGAGGGAGTGAGGAGCTGAGGGGAAGAGCAGGCACCAGGGAATGTGAGGGGAGGCGCTGGCCCTGCCTTCTCTCTTTCCCTGGGGGGTTCTTACCATCTTCTTCATTACAGAAATCTTTCTCTCTTCACGTTGAGCTCAGCTGTGATGTCCACCACAAGTCTCTCCCTCGATTCTTTAGTTCCATCCTCCCTCTATCCCCTTCTCCAGCTCTCTGCTCACCACAGATTTTGTCTGAGACACCCAACAAGTCATCAACTTCATGGGGACAGACAGGGGCATCTTCTCATATTCTGTTTCCACTGCATCCATTCCAGTGCCTCTTACATGAAAAGCCATCTCTTTCCATGTGTTTTTTGAGTCAATGATTTCAGGGACGCAGCGAGAGGAAAAACTGCTTTGTGTGTGCTGGGCCTCTGATGTGACTTCATCAACAGGGTCCTGGGGATTCCACAGGGGGATACTGGTAAGAAAGGACACACCCCCAGGGAGAGACAGAGTCATGAAATCCACCATCATGCAGAGCGAAGATGCCCAGGACTCCGGACAGGGACGCCTGCAGTTTTCCAGCCCTTCCTCCAGGGGGCAGTGTTGCATTGCCTCTAAAGCCCAAATGCATTTCCATGGATGCAAAGCGGTCTGCCTAGGAGACCCGGACTCTGGTCTCAGCCGGACAGTGACTGGCTGCATGATCTTGAGAAAGTCTCTTCCCTCTCTGGGTTTGTTGCTCCTCAATGAAACAACAGAGTCAGTTCCTTCCAGCCCATTCTAGGACACCAGCATTCAGTAATTTCACCTTGGGCTATGGCCATGCAACATGGAAAGTGGGGATGAGTGCTGTGCTTTCTACGTCTCACAGTGCCCTTGGAAGACCAGGGCCTTGGAATCAGCTGTGCATGGCTGCTGGAGTGAGGCGCCTCTGTTCACGCAGGTCTGCCATAATTGGTTGTCTCAACCTGTCTGTTCCCATAAAACAGTCATCAGACCTGAATCTACCTCACTGGGCCACTGGAAGATGAAGGGAGATATTATTCTAGAGAGTGCAGAATACGCGCAGCCCAGAAAGGTAGCTGTGGTGACAGTTACTCATCACTTGGTGGTTTGACCACTCTGAGCTGGAGGACTCCTCCTGGCCTTGCTGAGCCCTCCCTACTCACTGCCTGGGGTGGAGGGTCCAGCTGTTCTTCTGGGGAGTAGGAGCAGCCCCTGAGCTGCCAGATGCCAGTCCCATCTGTTATGTTCCCCTGGTTCCCAAACCTGGTGCACACTGGAATAACTGAGGAACGCTTGCTAATCATCCACAGAAAAGGATTTATTTCCAGTATGAAATAAATTTCTAAGTCCTTTATACTTATAGAGCTGGTGGGAGCTAAACTAAGAAGGTCAATCTATAGGAGGAAGCAGTTTAGGCAGTGGTCTTTATAGTGGGCAGACAGTTTTTTTAAACTCCAAACCACAGATTGTTGTCTGTATATGCCCTCTTGGGCAAAAGGAAGTTCTTACTCGGGGATAGTATGCATTGTATTTTCTCAGTAGGTCTAAGGGCAATCATAGGTGGAAGGACTCGGGGGCACAAGAGGTCCTCCCAGGTGGGGTGGGCATCTTTGTCTTGATGTGATCATAGAAATCATGGAAACAACAGGTGGCCTGTGACATCCTGCTCCTTAGAAGAGAAAAGTTTCTTGCAGTTATTGGTGGGACCCCAGCTGTACCATCTGGGAGGTACACCGTACACTGGAGGCCTCAGATGACCCCTAGGAACTGGTGTTGGGACTTCTGGTCCAGGCTGGGCTCCTTCAGCAAGAAGAGGAAGACCTCATAGGTTGGCATAATGCTGGTGTCGGGAGGAAGTCTTACCCTGTTTTGGTGGTTGGGCCAGAGAGTTCTGGTCGTTGAGGGCATCTTCCAGGAAGTTTCTGATGAGTGCTTACTTCTTGGAGCTGTTTTGAGGGACATGGTTTGTTGATATTAAAGTTCATATGGAAAGTAAACCTGCTAGAATAGCAGGGAAACATCAAAACAAAAGACATTAAAATAGACTGTAAAGCCTCTGTAATTAGAACCGTGTGGCCTTGGCACAGACCAATGGAATAGAAGAGAAAGGGCAGAAATAGACCTCAGTACAAATGGAAATTTAGTGTATGACCAAAGTGGTATCTCAAATCTCAGAGGTAATGATGGACTTTTTAATAAATGGTGCTGGGGCAGCTGGGTAGTCATTTCAAAAAAGATAAATTTATAGCTCACATCATGTAGAAGAATAAACTCAAATGGATCATGAATACAAACGTAAAAAATGAAACCGTATAAGTACTAGCGAAAAAAGATATAGGTGAATTCCTCTTAATCTCAGTGTAAGGAAAGGATTTCAAACCATGACTCAGAGTCCAGAGGCAATTAAATGAAATACTGGCAAATTGGACATGGCAAAAACCACCATAAACAAAGTCAAAAGACAACTGAAAAATTGAGAGAAAATATTTGCAACACATAAGACAGACAAAGGGCTAAAATCCCTAATACGTGGAGAACTCTTAAAAATTGAGGGACAGAGGATGAAATATTCAAAAGAAAAATGAGAAAAGATTTGAACAGACAATTCATATGCTCACACACAGATCAAAATGGTCCTTAATCATATGAAAAGATATCCAAGCACACTCATAGAGACACGCAAATTAAATCAACCCCCACATACTCTTTCCCACCTCTCTGAATGGCAAAAATTAGGACAATTTTCTGCTGGCGAGGCTGTGAAGAAACAGGCACTCCATCAATCGCTGGTGGGAATGCAAAAGGATATGAGCCTTTTGGGGGGAATTTGGCAGGATCTAACAAAACTACAAGGCACTTACCTTTTGACCTGGCCACCCAACATTTACGAATTTACCCTTAAGATACATCTTCAAGGGGCCGGCCCGGTGGCGAAAGCGGTTAAGTGCGCGCGCTCCGCTGCGGCGGCCCGGGGTTCGCTGGGTCGGAACCCCGGGCGCGCACCGAAGTACTGCTTGGTAAGCCATGCTGTGGCAGCGTCCCATATAAAGTGGAGGAAGATAGGCACCGATGTTAGCCCAGGGCTGTCTTCCTCAGCAAAAAAAAAAAAAAAAGAGGAGGATTGGCGGATGTTAGCTCAGGGCTGATCTCCTCACACAAAAACAAAAACAAAAAAAAAAAGATACATCTTCAAAAATACAAAAATCCATGTGCACAAGGTTATTTATTGCAGTATTATTTGTAATATTGGAAATAACTGACATGCCCATATGTAGGGAGCCGCTGAATAAACTATAGTACGTCTACACAAAGGTGTACTATGTAGTTGTGATAAAAAATAAGGAAGATTTGAAACTATAAAACTCATAGAAGAAAATATAGGCAACACACTATTTGACATTGGTTTTAAAGGAATCTTTTCGGATGACATGCCTACTCAGACTAGGGAAACTAAAGAAAAAATAAACAAGTGGGACTTTATCAGATTAAAGAGCTTTTATAAGACAAATGAAACCAGAATCAAGATGAACAGACAACCAACCAGCTGGGAGAGAATATTTGCAAAACATACATCTGACAAGGGGTTGATCTCCATAGTATATAAAGAACTCACACAACTGAACAACAAGAAAACAAACAACTCGATCAAAAAATGGGCAGAGGAAATGAACAGACTCTTGTCCAAGGAAGATATACAGATGGCCAATAGGCACATGAAAAGATGCTCAACATCACTAATCATCAGGGAAATGCAAATCAAAACAACACTAAGATACCACCTCACGCCTGTTAGAATGGCTATAATCACCAAGACAAAAAACAACAAATGTTGGAGAGGATGTGGAGAAACAGGAACCCTCATACACAGCTGGTGGGAATGCAAATTGGTGCAGCCTCTATGGAAAACGGTATGGAGATTCCTCAAAGAATTAAAAATAGAGATGCCCTATGACCCAGCCATCCCACTACTGGGAATCTATCCAACGCACCTGAAATCAACAATCCAAAGAGGCTTATGCACCCCTATGTTCATTGCAGCATTATTCACCATAGCCAAGAAGTGGAAGCAACCTAAGTGTCCCTCGACTGATGATTGGATTAAGAAAATGTGGTATATATATACAATGGAATACTACTCAGCCATAAAAAAGACAAAATCGTCCCATTTGCAACAACATGGATGGGCCTGGAGCGTATTATGTTAAGTGAAATAAGCCAGAAAGAGAAAGACAAACACCGTATGATCTCACTCATATGTGGAATATAAACCAACACATGGACAGAGAAAACTGGACTGTGGTTACCAAGGGCAGTGGGGGTGGGGGGTGGGCACAAGGGGTGAAGGGAGTCATATATATGGTGATGGACAAACAAAAATGTACAACCCAAAATTTCACAATGTTAGAAACCATTAAAACATCAATAAAAAAATAATAATAAAAAAAATAAGGAAGATTTATATGAACTGATATGTGGTAAATGCCAGGATATACTGTTAAGTGAAAAAATCAAAGTACAGAATAAGATCTATAGTTTACATGTAAAAAAGAAGGGGTTATAAAAATATCCATGTCTCCACTCCTTTGTGCAAAAAGAAATACAAGAGGGATACACTGGAAACCATGAAATTAGTCACCTATAGGATGTGGGTGGAAAAAATGGGTGAATAGGAATGGGGTAGAGGAAGAAGGTGGGGTGATATTTCTCTTTGTGCGCATTTTCATATAGTTCTGACATTTGGAAACATGGTCATGTAGTTGAAATCAACCAGGATGTGGTGCCATCTAAAATGGAATAAAAAAGTAAGCCATGAACCTGACTGTACGCCAGATGAATAATGTAACCACACTGAAGGGAGTGGGGAAGAAAATAACTCCCCCATGTAACTTGTGTAAACAGTATTTCTATGGGATAATGTAAGGCTGAAAACAAAAGGAGCTGTACATAGATGTACTTTAGTTAGTAAACTTGTTTTTCGCAGGGGAATAGTTTAGCATTTTTGAAAATCTTTTACATATATTCTAGGATCAAGCAAATAAGTACATTGCGGTAGAGAGGCAAGTTTCTCTCTGATGGAGAAAGGAGTTACAGATATGGAAAGGAGGAAGGCTAGAATGAATCCTTGGTGTTGGGTTGGAATCAAAGG
Source organism: Diceros bicornis minor (assembly GCF_020826845.1). Taxonomy (NCBI): domain Eukaryota; kingdom Metazoa; phylum Chordata; class Mammalia; order Perissodactyla; family Rhinocerotidae; genus Diceros; species Diceros bicornis. Next base: position 23,943,100 of record NC_080771.1, read on the forward strand.
TATCAGGGTGAACTCCTGGTTGCTGTAGTGCCGGGAAGTTAGGAAGTGCTCACAAAATGATGGGGGCATGCCACAGGGACACAGGAGCTACCTTGAAAGTGCTCCCAATGCCAAGTCTGGGCTAGTTTTGGCAACAAAATAACTATTGATAATAATGGATTATAACTCACAGAATAAAATTAAATATCTATGATTCCATTCTGATGTAAATAAATAATTGGCTATGTATCCATATATATGTATGTAGATATTATGTGTATATTATCTATATCCCTATATATGGAGAGAGAGAGAGACAGGATAGCTCTTTCTTATAGTAGATTTCTAGTTAATTGGAATGATAGAAATAGAAAATTGCCATTTGGCAAACAGCACAGTAATAATTATGACAGGCAAGAATCATCAATGGGAAAAACTGTAATTCTTTTTTTTAATTTTTTTTAAAAACTGTAATTCTACAGCGGAGAAACCTGGCAGATATCACCTTTCCCAAGTCAACAAAGTTAACATCAGCAATAATGGTACATGTCGATGTGATGTACTGAGGAGAGAACATCAGTTCTGTGTTATTCTTGCCCCCAATGCACAATCTGGATTTATTTACAAGGAAATAGTAGATGAACCCACATCGAGGACATTCTACAAAATTACTGGCCAGTGCTCTTCCAGAGTGTCAAGGTCATGTGAAAGTCAAAGACCATGGACTGTCTTGGTGGAGCAGTCTAAGGAGACTGACAACTGAGAGCCGTGTGAGATCCTGGATTGGCTCCTGGGACATGGAAAGGCCATCAATGGGCAACTGGCTAAATTTGAGTGAAGTCTGTAGATGAGTTAATGCATCAGTGTTAATTTTCTGGTTTTGATCATTGCATTACAGTTATTTAAGTTGTTAACATCTGGGGAAGCTGGATGAAGGATACATGGGAACTTTATTATTCCCAAACTGTTTTATAAGTCTGAAAATTACTTTAAAAGGAAAAGTTAAAAATCAAAAACAAATGAATAAAAATAGAAGCCCTCGGCCTTACTTGGATTCAGTGTCTTCCAAATGGGCTTGGAGGATTGTACTTTTAACAAACTTCCTAGGTGTTTCCAGTATTCAGGTGTAAATTCCCCTGGATCAGGTGACCTTTAACGTCTCCTTCATTCATTAGTTCAAGAAATATTTGAATGGTCAACCCATGTCAGTGGGTGGAAACAGAATAAACAAATGAATCAGTAAAAACACAGCAGGTGTGATGTGTGCATGGCAAGGGGCTGAGTGACCTGGGCTGTGGGTGTGGGCAATTTTATAAGTTTCTACGTCAGAAAATACATATACCTTCCATGCTGTTAATTTTTTTTAATCAAATGCTCCCTATAAATCAGACACTTTCTGCTTTAACTAAATCCCAAAATTCATTTACTCAAAACATGTTTATTAATGGTTTTGTGTGCCAGTTACTGTGATCAGTGCTGTGGGGACAAAAATAAGAAGACACAGTTCCTGCCCCCCAGGAGTTTAGGGTTCATGGGGTAAGTCACACACTGGGAACTAACTCTTACAGGGAGCAAAGTGTAGTGAAGCTTCATGGGGTTTGGATTTGACCTGGGCTTGCTGGAGGGCGGGATGAGCGGTTGGTCTGTTGGAATGTAGGGGAAGGGAACAATCTAAGAGGCAGTTGGGAGGCAGCTTTGAGCAGGGACGACCGTTGGAGGAATGAGAAGGCTGCTGGAGATGGATGGTTGGATGGTTGAGGGGAAAGTTTCAGATTTTAGAGGACCAGATGAATGATGTTGCCGTGAGCCAAAACAGGGGAGCTGGGAGGAAATGCTGATTTGAGAGAGAGGTAAGTCCTATATTTACTGCGCTTGGGTCTGTAAAATGCACCTGAGGGGCACCTGAGGACAGATTCCTGCTCTCCAGGATCCCACAGTTGGGGCGGGAGACCAGCACGGCCATGCTGAACTATAGAATAGTTCTAACGGATAGAATGAACTTAGTGCTCCAATGGAGGTACAAGAGATGAGCTGCCTGAGGCACAGGGGCCAGGGGCTTGGGGCTGGCTGGGTGTCCGGGGAAGACAGACATCCACTGGCCAGTGGATATATTCCACTCACCTTTGGAAAGGTGGTCTGTCGATCAAAGGAGAAGATGAAAGCTCAAAACAAAGAATTGAGATTAGCCCCCACGACTGTCAGAGGAGGAGTTATGAAGGGAGAAAGTGGCTCGAGGGTCGTGGAGGAGCCAAGGGGGAGTCCTGGGCAGTCTCACCTTGAAGCCATATGAAAGCATGCTTAGCAGAGGGGTGCTTGATCCAGTAACTTGTTTCAAACCCCTGTTTGACGTGGGAGCTCTGTCCTCGAGTTTCTCACCTTTAATTCGGGGAACAAATAGAACCTATCTCAAAGCAGTGTTGTAGGATCAAATGGGCTCATATATGTAAAGTGCTTTAATATATGCACAGTACCCAACAAATGCTACCATTAATTAGGGGGAAAGAAGAGACTGAAGGAGAAACTCAAGCAACTTGAGTTGCCCTGGGAAGAACAGGTTTTAAGAATGGAGTCATGATATCAAGCACCAGCGAGATGCCGGGTATGGAACATGTGTTATCACAGACAATTCTCACTGTAACCTTATGAGGGAGTTTCTATCCTCATCCTCACTCTATGATGTGATGTAACAAGCTCAAGGTCACAAGAGCATGACTTACATTTCCTGTTTGGATCTAGACCTTGAGGATTAAATGGCCTTTGAGTTAAAGGCCGGTTTACCTTGGAGATGGTCATTTTGAGGATGCCTTCCAAGGGTCAAGGCTCTACCAAATGCTGGTGACCTTGAGATGAACAAACCTTGAGCTAAGCCCTCAATGAGCTCCTGGGATGAGGGTTCCTGTAGCCCCTTCCTCCATTGCGCCATGTTCAATACACCCCAAAAGAGATCTCTTCTGCTCCCCTGGCTCAAACACCTTCCATGGCTCCTATGGTCTCCAGCCCAGGGACAGAATCAGCTCTACCCAGCAGTCCTCTGCCTGCTTTCAGGGCCTTGTCTGTGCTCTGAGCTACCGTCTCAACCCAGCTTTATCTCTCTTTGCTGCCCAACCTTTACCTGGTGCTGATCCCTTTCCTGCCCTATTCATACCCTCAGTTCATCTAGGTCTTTTGGCCTGAAATGTAGTCCCTTGAAATCCCTCCACCAGCCACTGAAATTTAACCCACCTCCCTCCAAGCCCAGCCTGCCGGAAGCCTTCCCTGGCTACAAATCCACACAGATCTCTTTCTCCTTTCTCTGCTTTCCTGGATTTAGAGATGATCTCACAGTGTGATTCAAGAGGAGAGGTGGTACTTGGCTGATACCATGTGTCTCTGTCCTGAGTTATATGTGAGGATGGAACTTCCTTGGGCCAGGAATGGCATCTAAACCATCTCTGAGATCCCCACAGTCCATGTGCTGAGAGCTATGGGGAAGATCCAAAACTCCACTGGACTCCTGCCACCACTTATTGCCATCTGGTGCCCAGGCCTAGCTCTGTGTTGGAGGAGCAGGGTGCTGTGGGAGTAAGAGCACTGCAAGTCAGGGGCTTGAGGTCTTTGCCATTCCGCCCAACGCATGGCCAATAACCTTGAACAAATGGGTTTTTCCCTCCAGGCTTCAGTCTCTGCATCTATAAACTATAGATATGGCATTGGACTGGACTCCTCCCAAGGGCCCTTCTTTAATATGCACATGAGTCTCCTGGAGATCTTGTTAAAGTGCAGGTTCTGATTCAACAGGTTTGGGGTGGGTCCTGAGATTTTGCGTCTCTAACAAGCTCTCCGGTAGCTGGATACTGGTGGTCCTGTGTGCCACGCTTGGAGTTACAAAGGTCAAGCCCAGTGGTTCTCAGCTCTAGCTGAAAAGCAGAATGGTCTGAGAGGTTGCTGCCTCTCCTCCTCTACCTCTTTCCCCGTGTAAAAAATTAAAGTTCCTCTGGGGAGACGAAAAATCGTGATGCTAGGGTTGCACCCCAGGCCAATTAAATCAGAATTTCTGGGGATGGGAACCTGGCATCAGTGTTGTTTAAAGCTCTCTGGGTGGATCCAGTGTGCAGCCCAAGTTGGGAACCACCTCTCTACCTCTTGGGCAGAGAATTTAGACAAATGAGCTATTTTCAGGTAAAGCTTTTGTTTTCTGCTGCCCCCTGGTGGCCATATTGTTCCCACACAGTCAGATTCGTAGCTCAAGTTGATTTCCCAATCCAGATAGGACTATCTGAAAAATAAAGAAAATGGGGCCGGCCCTGTGGCTTAGCAGTTAAGTCCGCGTGCTCTGTTGCTCGCGGACCAGGTTTGGATCCCGGGCACGGACCGACGCACCGCTTGTCAGGCCATGCTGTGGTGGCCTCTCATATAAAAAATAGAGGAAGATGGGCACAGATGTTAGCCCAGGGCCAGTCTTCCTCAGCAAAAAGAGGAGGATTGGTATGGATGTTAGCTCAGGGCTGATCTTCCTCACAAAAAACAACAACAACAAAAAGAAAATAACGCTGCTGCCCAGGGTGAACTGGCACCCCGCTCCCCCAGGACCCATCCTGCATGAGTGGGATCTTCCACTGCCCCTATGCTGAGAAGAATTCCTTAAACAAGGGCCTGGGTCCCAGAGTCATGGCAGCCCGAATGAACTGGAAAACTCCAGGTGCACCTGGGGACAGGGAGGATCCAGGGGAGGAGGGAGGCCTGGAGGAGCAGCTGAGACAGCCGAGCCAGAGGCAGGAGCCTGGATCCCAGCATCAGTGCCAGCTGGAGCTGAGCAGGCTTGCAGAGAGGGTGTACCCCAGGGCGTTGACATGTCTGTGTTTCAGGACAATGACATCTTATACAAAAGCCCGTAGTGTGAACCGTAGGAAAGTAAAAGGTCTCTTATTGACCTTGAGGGGCTGGGGTGGCCATCAGAAGGCCTTGAGGCTGAGAAGAAAGGGGTTTTCTCAAAGGTCACTTAGTGGTTGAGTGACAGATTCAGGGGGAAGGCCCAGTTGCCTGGGCCCACCTTGTGCTCCATCCCGGCTCAGCTTGGAGCCCTGAGTTTATCATCAGGACCAACCCCCTGGCGAGCTTCCTTGGGGCCTGAGGTCAGCTGGGCACTGTTTGCTCACGCACTGCAGGGGGAGGAATTCTGCCCAGAAGAACCGAGGCAGACCCCAAGGGCAGGGGAGGCAGCGCCCGCAGCAGGGAGGGGTCCTGGGGCAGAACCCAGGGGCTCACGTGGGAGCAGTGGCGCCACCCTCCCCTGTTGGAGTGCAGGTTGATCACAGCTGCTGAGAGAGCCCAGGGCGACCTCTGTCCTGGGACTCTTTATAAGCACACTTTTTATTATGCCCCTTTCCTGCTTCCAACCTTGAGTGGCTCCCAACTGCCCACTGGGAAGTACTCCTCGATGTGCTATCCCACAGACTTGTCCTGAGCCTCCCTGCTCCAAGCCTTTGCTCTTAACAACTCCTCTCCATCCCACACACACAAATCCCACCACCATTGCCCATGGGGTTCATATCTCTTCCTCCCAACTCCTCTTGCCATTACAGCCCGGGCCCAGTCCCTCCTCTGGACTTGCAGAGAAACTTCTCTTGGCATGACTCCTTGGCACGTTTTCTCCTTCCCTGGGATGATTTCTCTTTCTTAGGGGCAAAGGATGGTTTAGACTTTGCTGAATCCTCTGCATAAGAAATATTTCCTGTGTGTTGAATTCTCAAGTGTCCAGACTGGACAGGCTTGAGCAGGATTCAGGAAACCGAGTGTTCATTGGCAGGGTCAAGGTCTGAGGGCTGGGAGAGCCACAGGAATCCCACCAGACAGGAACCTGGCCAGAGAGGGGAGTGGCAGCCAGGAGAGGTGGGTGGATTCTTGAGGTGGACAGCCACACTGACCCAGGGTGAGTTAGGAGGGAGAGAGGAAGAGGAAGCTGCCAGGACAATGGACAAGTGAGGAGGGGCATTGGCTATGTCTGTTCCCTCCCCCAGAAATGACTTTCCCCTCTTTCCACATCTGGTCTGTCTACCTCTATTTCCTCTTCCAAGCTCACCATGTCTGCCATTAGAGCCCGTATGATCCATTTTCTGTATACTTGGTCCCCCCTCACCTCCATCAAATCTTTCCTTCACTAAGTTTCCTTGGTTGTCTGCCTCACTCAAGAAACTCCACAGGGGCTGGAACAGTGTCTTGTTGTTTCTGGTCTCCAAAGTACCAGACCCAGTGGCTGGTCCGCAGAAAGCCATCAATCGATGATGCTGAGTGGACACATTCAGGGATGCAGCAAGAGAGAAAAAGTGTCTTGTACATGGAGGGCATGATTTTCCCATCAACAGGGATACTGGGTATTCCCCAGGGGTGGTCTAGAGCAAAAGGAGAAACTTTCCAGGAGGGATATGCCCTGAACCCAACCCTCAGCTTTCTTGGGCCAGGACCACAAGAAATCTGAAAGGTAGACCTAAGGTTTGGGTTGCTTAGCAATTAGACAGCAGGGGACACTCTGGCCCCCCCATCCCCCAGATTCCTATCCCTGGTGCCCTGGTCCTCTCTCTCTTGACCAGAAATGCTGACCCCAGGGACAGGATGCCCACAAGTGGAATTGCAGCAGCTCAGAGCCTAGGGCAGCTGGCTGGCTTCTCTCTGGGATGGATGTGGGGGAAGGAGACCCCATCTTCATAGCCTGCTCTCTATAGGGTGAGGAGTAAGAAGGTTCTGATGATGCCACCGGCTCACAAATGCACCGTGGCTGGGCCAAGAGCACAAGCCAAGTCCCTACCTCGCCACTGACCTTGACACCTTCACTTCCCCTCTCTGGGCCTGTTTCTCCTCCAGCATGTGGTGGAGTTCATGCCTTCCAGCCTGTCCTAGGGTATAGCGCATCCCCCAAATCGTTCTGAGCCGTGGTGCTGCTGTGCGGACCACCCATGCTTTGTGGCCCTTAGGGGACCAGAGTCATGGAAATCAACCTTTGCCTGCTGTGGGGACTGGTCCTAAGCTGGGCATTTTACATCCCCTTCCCAAAAGCCACCCATGCACAACTGGGGGGATGAGATGTCCAGTCGAGGAAAGGAGCTGAGGACCCTTAGGAGATGAGCCCAAGGAGGCTCCAGAAGTGGGCAATATGATGCTTTTCCCATAAGCTGCCAAAACACGCCAGACCATATGACGTGTTGATTCTGGCTACACGAGTGTCCCGTATCAGTCAGAAATACCCAGAGATGGGGTCCTCTGATGGCTCAGATACTGCTTGTCCCAGAGCAGGGCCGGGTGACAGAAAGGAATAGCAGGGTAGTGGGGCAGGCAGCTTAGCTTTAAAATAATGTTTACTCATTTAAAAAAATTGGTCTGGAGCACGTATAGCAGAGGGGTAACATCTTTTAAGTCTGGTTGGCTGCCGTTTTTCTGAAAAGAAAATTTAGATTTGGGTACATATATTTGCAAACTATAAGAAAAATGTGCCTCTGGACACAGTTTGCTTGAACGCAGTTTCTTGATTGTCACAGGCCTCCAGGGATGCGAAGGTGCCCTGCTGAGTGGCTTTCAACTAGAACTCAGCGCTCAGACTAAAGGGTGACCAGCAGGAAATGAGGACAGAGGAGAGCCCTGGGGCACGAATGTCCAAGCCGGGGTGTCAGTCCCAGCCAGAGGAGGAAAGTAAAGTTGGTCCCTGCATGACCACTAGCCCACCTGGTCCACAAGCAATCTCTTGCTATAGAACAAAAGAAGAGAGAGACTGAAGGAACCGAGGAGAGGTTTAATGGAGACAAAATAAGGAAATCCCAGGGACTCACCATTACTGTCATAAATTTCCAGTTATTGGCTGACTGCTGGCCCCTCAGCAGACCGTCTGAGTGGGCAATGTTGGGTGACTGTAAAAGCACAGGGGACGGGCCTTGGCGCTGACTTGCTTGCTCCCTAAATGAGCTACTCGTGCCGCTGGTCATGTTCACAGGTGAGCTTGGTTTGAGATGACAAGATGCTGGCAGATGGGAGGCTTCCCGCCTGGAGCTGGAGCTGGGAGCCCCCCAGGGCGGCACCTGTGGAGACCTGCACCTGCGGAGAGTCGGGGCAGGGGCCCTCTTCCCCAAGCCCGGTGTCCGCGTCCACGTCCACGCATCTGCCCGGAGAGCGCTGTCCTGGTGGGGGCAGTGTGCTAGGGCCGGCCAGGCGCCTTTGCTGACTTCCTCTCCCAGCGAGGGGAGGGCGGCTGAGGAGGAGTGTGTGAGCCCGATGGAAAGCCGGACTGGAATCGGAGCGCCCCCACTGGCTGGGATCCCTCTGTGCGGTTCGCAGTGGTCATGGAGTTCCTGGGCCATGTCTGAGGCTCTGCCACTCACTGGCTGTCACCTTGGAAAAGTTATCTAAACCTCTCTGTACCCCCATCTCCTTCTCTGTCACCTGGTGATCATCAGTCCTGACTCCATTGGATGGCTGTGAGGTTTAAACGAGGTAACACGTGCCAAAGTTCTTTTGAGCAGGGTTTCTTTTATTCAGAAGGATTTAAAAAAAAAAAATTGGAATACTCCCTACAAAGAGTAACTGACCTCCATACCCTTGGGTGCCTGGTATTGAGGGAGGGTGTCCATGAATGGGCATCAGGGATTGATGACTCCAAAACTGCAAAGCCTTGTATCTCTGTATGTATGTGTAAATACTTTTTTTTTCCCTAGGGACCCAGTCTATGGACTAAGATACTCAGAGGGGTCGTGACTCAAGATTGGATGCCTAGCTGGTTTCAAGTGCCTTCGTTCTAGACAGGAGTCTCTGAGCCTCGGCACTATTCACATTTGGGGCCAGATAATTCTTTGTTGTGGGGGGCTGTCCTGTGCATTGTAGGGTGATTAGCAGCATTCCCAGCTCTTCCCATGAGATGCCAGGAGCAACCTCTCCAATTTGTGACAATCAAAAATGTCTCCAGACATTGCTAAATGTCCTTGGGGAGGGAAGAGGGGGTCAAAATTGCCTCTGGTTGAGAGCTACTGCTTTGCACGCTTCCCTATGGAGTGCTCCCTCAGTAAGTAAGTGCCTATGATTCACTGTGTTGAGGTTTAACAAGATTACTCTTCTGACCCTCAGTGGTCTCTGCCTACCTACTTCCGCGCACTGTCTGGAGGGTCCAGTGAAATCCTGGCCAAGGGTTTTTGAAAGCTGATGGATCACAGACTTTCCAAACCCCAGCCCCATGTGGTATAAATTACTGGTTCCTAAACCTGTAGGCTGGGCAGCTGGATTAACTGGAACTGTTTTTTTTTATTATATTTCTTTTTACTCAAACCTAAAGGATTTTTAGAGCGTTAAATGCAACATAAATCACTCAGTCCTTTAATATTAATGAAAACCTGAGCTACAATTAAATAGTTAATTCTGTGGGGAACAAGGTCTTGAGGTAATCTTCTTTTGTGGTGGGTACATTTTTTTAACCACAAATTTCAGAATTCGTAGTTCCTCATTCAGGGGAAAGACCGAAGAAGGGTTTCAAGGAGAAAACCCAGCAGGAAACAGGTGTGGAAGAAGAATTGGAAGCATATGAGGTCCCCACTATTTAGGAGATAGTCTAAAAGCACCCTACTTTTGGTGCCCTCATGCTGGGGCATCCTGGATATGATGAGTGTCATGGCCCCCCTCCCCACTTTTTAATGATCAATTGTCCTTCATAGACGAATCAGGCCCGGCTCTCCTTCTCCTGCTTAATTCCTTGTATACCTGCTCCAACATCTTGCTAGCAATGCCAAAGGAGTCTAGGTTGTGTCACTGCTTCGGAGCCTTTTTTATGAATGCTCACGGAGCTTGCTTTTGGCCAGTCCTTCAGTCTCATCTTTGGGGCTGTGATGCCTGGTACCAGGCAGCAGAAGCAAGCTTTGGAAATGCTGTGGGTGCAGCAGGGAGCACCTCTGGGTGAAGATTGTCTTAGACTAAGGGAACCAGGCGCTGGTTTTTGCCTTGAGTCAGTCCCATGCTCTGTGGCACTTGGGGATCTCATCAGTGAGCCCAGGTATAAGAAGCAGCGTGGAGCCGAACTCTGGGAGGTTCGTGTCAATAGTGTTGAGTGTGGCTATTTGAGTCACCCTTTGCAATCGGGTGTGCCTGGACTGTCATCTGCACGTCTGGTCCTGTGGGCTCAGATTAGAATTCCAAATAGCACCTCGTGACACCACGGCTGTGCCATGACAAATGTAATATATACAGAGACATCTAGAGTTTGGTAAGGCGTGTGCACCACAGCAGTGTTGCTGGCTGCTTCAAACACATCAAGGTGGCTCTCTGCAGAGTGAATGTGGCTGTTGTCATGGGAGTCTCTAAACGATACCGCTAGGACGCTGAGAGCTGCATGATATAGACCAAGTCAATGTTGCAGTTCATCATCAACCTGTGGGATCAGAGATCCTGGTTTCCCATATGAGTGTGGTAGCCATGGAACTGGGGTGTCAGGTTTGGAATTAATTGTAAATGGCATTTCCGGGAATACATCTCTTCAAGCTGGGCAAACTGCACGAAGGATTGTGGTGCAAATTGTCATAACAGTGTGGGAGGCCTCTCATTTGCTATGTAGACAGCAGAGCTGACGCTGGAATATGTCCAGTCTCCACAGTCTCATAATTCTTACTTGGAAGAGCCAGGGAGGATTGCTGAGGAAAGTGAGGATTGGATTGGCCCTGCATGGGCCATCTTTGTGGGAACCGAGATAGTTCCTCTTTGACACAGTGGCTCTTCTGCGCTGACATGAAGAAGTTAAGGGTTTCGGCAAAGCACAGTTCTGAGGTCAGGAGGGAGCTCAGATGAGCCTAGAACAAGGTATAGGGGCTTCCTCAGCAGGCATGGACCCCCGTCTAGGCTGAGCTTCTCCAGTGAGGGACGAGGAGGACTTTGTAAGTTGGTACATTGTTGTTGGTGGGAAGAAACAGTTTGGGCAGTGGTCTTTATACTGGTCAGACAGTTTTTTAAACCCCAAACTTCAGCTTGTTGTCTGCATATGCCCTCTTGAGCAAAAGGAAGTTCTTACTTGGGGAAAGCACAGATCGTATTTTCTCAGTAGGTCTAAGGGGAACCATAGGCGGAAGAACGAAGGGGTACAAGAGGTCCTCCCAGGTGGGTGGGGTGGGCATTTTTGTCTTGATGTGATCATGAAAATCATGGAAATGACAGGTGACCTGTGACATCCTGCTCTTTAGAAGAGAAGAGTTTCTTGCATTTATTGGTGGGACCCCAGCTGTACCATCTGGGAGGCACACCATACACTCGAGGCCTCAGATGACCCCTAGGAACTGGTGTTGGGACTTCTGGTCCAGGCTGGGCTCCTTCAGCAAGAAGAGGAAGACACCACAGGTTGGCTTGTTATTGGTGCTGGGAGCGAGATTTCACCTGTTTTGGTGGTTGGGCCAGAGGAACTCTCTGGTCGTTGAGGGCGTCTTCCAGGAAGTTTCTGATGACTGCTTACTTCTTGGAGTTTTTTTGAGGGACATAATTTGTTAAGAAGTCTCTCTCTTTCTTGGTGTTTGTCCTATCTCAAGTTGGCACTTCCTGCCTTCTCTATGGCAAGACTTCTTTTAACATCCTGTGCCATGAATGAGAGTTCACGGCTTTCCTGATTTAGAATGCAAATGTAAACTTTGTAGGACCTTTCTTGTTTTTCTAATTTTTTCTCCAGGTCTTGGATTTTCTGCTTGTTCATTTTCATTTCCTCAAGCAGCTTCTGCTCTTTCTCTTTCCTGATCGGCTGTCTGTGCACGTCGTGACTCCTTGCTGATGGCCTGCACTGAGACCTGCATGCTTTTGCCTTCATTTTCCAGGTGAGCATTGACCCAATGCAGGGGGCACTTGCCTCCACTGCTTTACCTACTCTTCCAACACTTGCTCACCGGACACATTATCTCACTCCGGACTGCAAGGCCGCATCTTTTCAAAGCACTCTCTTTCTTCCTGATTTTGTTAGTGTTGCAGAGCCCTGGCTTGCTGCTCGTGGCCTTCTCAAGGCTCGTGTGATGTTCCTCTTGAGTTTTCGGCAGAACACGGGCTGTACGCCCTCCTTGTTCTCCCTGCGATTACATCATCATAGCTCCTTCTCCACTTGGAAGAGCAGGAGGCTGCCTCTTTTGAACCATCATGGATAATATTTTGTCCTGGGATCGTCATGGTCTGACTCGTCAGACTTCATACTTTTTTATCCTGGAATTCGGCTGCTTTCTGCCTTGTGGCACACTGGCTGCTGGGGCCTGGGGTGTGAGCCATGAAATGGCACCAGGATGTTAGGGTATTTACCCCCGACTCCTTTCTGTTCTTCGCGGAGGGATGCTCTGCGGGTGTTAACTCTCCAGAACTTGTGGCCTCCCCGCCTTTGGGGGCCCATTTGTTACCTCTTTATGTTTTCACCCGGTGTGCTTCCGCTCCTTACCAGTTAACCCAGCTGTGTCAGCTGCTTAGTCTTTGATGAAGTGTCCTATTTTCTGAGGAGTGTCTCCTGACTTCAGTGATCGTCAGACCAGAGGCCAAGAAAAGGGACACTGCAAAGAATCCAAGAAGCAGCCCCCTTCCTTCGGGACTTGCAAAGGCTACCTCTGGGGTGAGACTCTGGGGACAGCTGGTGCTCCTTTTCTCCTTTGTGTGTGTTGACAGTAATCCGGGGGGGGCCGCGCCAGCCTGTCCACGCTCGCCGCGAAGCCAGGCTTTGCTGTGCGGGCTTTTGTGATTTAGACCGTAGTTTTGTGGTCAGGAAGGACTCTTCAAAACGTTGCTTTGGCTTTTAAAATTAACATTCAGGAAACTTGCTTTTCCCTAACCTTTAGGTTCTGTTTGCAATTTCTGCTCTTAACGAATTTCAGCTATCCCTTTAAGGGGAGTTGGTGAGATTCCGGGTCCCGTTGGGAGCAGTTGGTGATGACAGGCCATCCCCAGCTCATGACAAGCTAATAGTCACAGACCGGGCAGTGCAGGCTGGTGCTGGTCCTGTTCTGCCCTGGGCTGGTGGTCGCTAAGCTCATTTCTCTCCCCACATTCCGTTGAGGTGGAGCTGGCTTCAGGGACAGGCAACCTGTGTAGCCACACAGGCCCCACACTTGGTTTAATGTTCTGCTGTCATCGTCTCGAAATTCTTAATAATCTTTTGAAGAAGGAGGCCCGCCTTTTCTTTTAGCACTGGGCCCTACAAATCATTTACCTGGTTGGTCCTGAAGGGTGGCAGTTACAGACCAGAGTGTGTCCCTGCAGTGTTACTGAGGGCAGCGGGGGAAGAGAGAACAGCTCACTGGAGAGAGCTGTGAAAAAGAGACTGGGGTTGAGGAGAGAGAGAGTGGAGGGTGGGGACAGAGGCAGAGGGAGAGGGAGAGGGGCCATCTTAATATCAATGGGATGAATAGGATGAGAGATTAGGCATTTTTTGTGGGACTCAGGAAGGCAAGAACATTGATGTGGTGATTTGCCGTCTCATCAGACTGGGAGCCCCATGTGGGCAGGGATGGGTCTGCTTTGCTTCTTCACCACATAACCCCCAGTGTGAGTGTAGCATAATGTACAGCCTGTAGCTAAGGCTCCGAACAATAGTTTTCAAACAATGACAAACTTTGTAACTGAGCTGAATGGCGGTGGAATATAATTCTTTGACAAGCAGCGAATCCCTGGGCAGGGCACTGGTTAAGCAGAAACCAGCGGGTCATTTGGTGTTGATCACTGATATTTCTCTTGTTGGTTTACTGTGACGGAGTGCACGCCCTTCGGTACATATCTATGGGATTTGAGCCCGTGGCCCTGACCCTGTGGATCACTCTGTGCCTGTTGAAGAACTTTCTTCTCTCAGCTTCTGGCCCTCCAGTCTGGATTTTTCATGTCCTGCTGGGTTCCTTTTTCCTGCACCCCTCCCCCCACCATGGGCACCGTGGCGCTCCAACTCACACACCTTAAAAATGTCCACCTAACAGGATGATGGATGGCATGGTTGGTCCCTCCAACCACTTTAATCACTTTCTGCCTGTTTCCACATTAAGTACATGCTTCCCACCTGGCCAGCACTCCCACTCTTATCCCTGCAACTGAAGCCACCTTTGGTCAGTGTAGATGGTCTGTACATGATAAATATGCTCGCACTGCTTCTGTGGTCTCTACGCAACCTCACTTGCCTTCCCTGTCCTGGGAGCTGCTCCCTCTAAGGCCAACTCTCCCCTGCCCCTCATCGCGCATAGATTTCCTGGAGAAAATCCTCCAGGGTGAGGCATCTTTGGGAAGACAATGATGCTGGGAGTCTCCAGGAGAGGGTCTCTGTGTGGTGTCAGCTCTGTCCTGGGCACCTGCAGCAGGGTAGGGAGCCAATTAGTACTTTTCTTGGAGGAAGATTTTGGTTGCCTCGGGTACAAAGGGTGAATTTAAGCACAAGCCTCAGTTCACGGCAGTTCATTATCAGTGGTCTACGCAAGGTCCCTCTCTTGTGATTTTAGTCCCTTTGAATGAGATTTCCCATTTGAATGAGATTTCTCACTCTCACGCCTCCCTCTCCCACAGTAGGCAATTCCTCCGGCATGCTCAGTGGGTGTCCTTTGGTTTTTTAGTGCTCCAGCAAAGCACTGATGCTGTCTTGTGTGTAAGCACTTTTAATTCACATAGATAGTATTGTTGTGCCATTTCTTATTCTGTTTCCTTTCTCACTCAACACTATATTTTAAGACATGATCTTTCCTTCCACATCCTTAAAATTTATTGAGATTACCCAAAGAGCTTTTGTTTCTGTGGGTTAAAGCTATTGATATTTACCGTGTTAAAAATCGAAATGCAGATGTTTAAAAATACTTAGTTATTGATTCATTTGAAAATAGGAATGATGAACACATTGCTTGTTAACATAAATAACATTTTAGCATTATTATGAAAATAGTTTTTACCCCACAGACTCCCTGTCCTACACCAAAGTGTCAGTTTGTTCCAGAATGTGAAAGGGCGCTATGGAGGACAAAGTTTGGAAAGTGAATTTTATTTGTATTATTTTATAATACCCACATCTGAAAAGAAACTATGGAATGTATTATATTTTAGCAAAGTTTTCTCAGGTTTGATGGGCTTGTTTCCTTGGTTTACTGGTTAATACCATTGCCTACAATATGGAAGGTAATTCTAGATAGCAGAGATTCTGTGTCTTACCAGAAAATTTTTTGGTGCTTTATGTTGAATTTGTCATGTCCTAGAATCAATTATTTTAAAACACAAGGAACAAAAGCTCCTCGATTATGAACAAGCTATATCTATACTTCTCTGTTTATTTATTTATTTCACAATCCATGCCTGTATAGGCTTTTTAAAAGAAAATTAGGATATTATTCACCTTTTTAGAGAGTATAGGTCAATGGTTTTTAGTATATTATTAGGTTGTGCAACCATCACCACTATCTAATTCTATCTAATTCCAGAACATTTTCAAAATGAAACCCTGTAGCCATTAGCAGTCACTCCCCATTACCCTCCCCCCACCCCCAGCCCCTGGGAACCATTAGTCTTCTTTGGGTTTCAATGGATTTGCCTATTCTGGACATTTCATATAAATGGAATTACACAGTATGTGGCCTTTTTTGTCTGGCTTCTTTTTTTTTTTTTTTTTTTTTTTTGTGAGGAGATCAGCCCTGAGCTAACATCCGCCAATCCTCCTCTTTTTTTGCTGAGGAAGACGGCCCTGGGCTAACATCTGTGCCTATCTTCCTCCACTTTATATGGGACGCCGCCACAGCATGGCTTACCAAGCAGTGCGTCGGTGCGTGACCGGGATCCGAACCAGCGAACCCTGGGCCGCCGCAGCGGAGCGCGCGCACTTAACCGCTTGCGCCACCGGGCCGGCCCCTGTCTGGCTTCTTTTACTTAGCAGAATGTTTTTGAGGTTCATCCACGTTGTAGCATGTATGAGTACTTTGTTCCATTTTATGGGTGAATAATATTCCATTGCATGGATAGACCACATTTTATTTATCTGTTCATCAGTTGATGGACATTTGGGTTGTTTCCACTTTTTGGCTATTATGAATAATCCTGCAATGAACATTTATGTGCAAGCTTTTTGTGTACATATGTCTTCAATACTCCTGGGTCTGTTTACTTTTCAATGTTATCACTTAACTAAATGGGTAACCAAGGATTGTTTCTCAGGCACCTATGACATTTATTAACCGAATGTCCAGATCTCTTCTGACAGTTCTTTAGATTTTGCCTTCCCAAATGACTTAATAAATAAAGAAAAAAAATGAAGAGGAATTTTGAGGATATCTTTCACACCTACAGTGGTCTTAGAGATTTCCCAGAGGCCTTGGAAAATCACAAAGATTTGTTTTTGTACCTTATTAAAACAGAGATGCTAGAAATAATTAGGTTCATCTGATGTGTTATTAATGTAAGATTTGCATGAGAAGAGTTGTCAGATCAGAAGATATGTTCAGCCTTCCTGAGGTTAAGCTTATATGGATGAAATGCTAATGTAAGTATTTTAGAAATTGTATGTTTTATGGGAAGTCTCTGGCGATTTATCAGTGCTCTCACTGCCCACATGTTGTTACCCTCAGGGGAAATGCTCATCTAAAGTCTATTGAAATAGTTCTGTACTGTACCCTGATAGAGAAGTTTACTCTTCTGTATTCTGATATTATTGGTTAGAGTAGTCAATTAACCACCACTCTGAAGTCTCTGTCATCTTACAGATGTTTTTGTTTACTCTGATGCTTGCCTGAAGGCTCTGCTCTAAGACGCAGCCTGCAGCTTGTGTCTTCAATGAAAAGGGACAGTCCTAGAGCCCCATGATAAATGACTGTACCAGCTACTACAAACCGCCCGTACTTTAATGAATAGACTCTTGGGTGCAGGCTTCTGAGCTGATGTCACTTAAGCAACTTTCAGACTAGAACCGTGGACCAAGTCAGAATTTCCAGGACCTTTTTTGGTCCAGAAATAGATGGCTTCATGAAAGGAGACTGCTAATCCAAGATCCAGTGCAACAAGAATGAATTACAGAGGACTGCACGAAGTGATGTGGGAATTTCATTGTGGTTATTCGTTTAGACTATTGGTAATGTTATTTTAACGCTCTACTTTCTGGCTAATATGAGGAAGCATTTTCTCTTCAGCTCCCTGTAACCCACGACAATTTAGTAGACTCTGCTTTGGTAAATGGAAATAAAACATTTACAAATGATGCTCGGTTTTTACTGGTGTACACTGGTATCTCATTGTGGTTTTAATTTGCATTTCCCTAATGGCAAATGATGTCAATCATCTTTTATGTGTTTGTTTACCATCCATACACGCTCTTCAGTGAAATGGCCAAGTTCTCCCAGCAGATTGCGATCTCCAAATGGAAACACAGGACAGGCGTAAGGAGGACCGAGCACACTGAGCCAGGCTTCTGGGCAGTTTCCAGGCCCGCATCTCTTCAGTGTCTCCCCTGCCCCTGCCATGGGATCGTTGTGTGCAGGTCAGCTCTTGGGCCATGGCAGAAAGAATTGTCCCCTTGGGATGTCTGCCTGGTTGGAGGATTGACATCCCCAAAGGAGGAGGCAGTGCCCCAGGTGGGCACCTTCTCTGAGAGGTGAGTAGGACTTCCCATATTTGGAACCAACTGAGTCCCTGTGAGTCCTGGGGCAGCCACAGAACGCCAGCTGGAAGTGGAGGAAGCATCTGGCACTTCAACTCTAGCAACCACAGTAAATATTAGCCTCACAGCTGCCATTTGGTGATAACTATGTGCCAGGCACTGTGCTAAGTGTGTGTGCGACTAGGATTACCTCAGTCCTTACAAAACACTCTGAGGAAGATACATTAGTACCCACATCTCATCCTGTGACAGGAACACAAATACTAGTGAGTAGGTGGGACCATGTTTTTGCCTGTGTATTTACTTCCTGTTGCTGCTATACCCAATTACCACAAACTTGGTGGCTTAAAACAACACAAATTTATTATCTTACAGCTCTGGGGGTCAGAAGTCCAAAATGGGCTAAAATCAAGGTATCGGCAGGGCTGTGGCGCTTCTGCAGGTGCTAAGGGAGAACTTGTTTTCCCTCCTGTCTTAGTTTCTAGGTGCTTCCTGCTTCCATCTGCAAAGCCAGCAGTGGCTGGCTGAGTCTTTCTCACATATTGTCACTCTGACTCTGACTTCTGCCTCCCTCTTTGCATCTAAAGATCCTTGTGATTACTTTGGGCCCACCCAGATGATCCCCCTGAAGTCAGCTGATTAGCAACCATAATTCCTTCTACAACCTTAATTCCCCTTTGCCAGGTGGGATAGTGTAGTCACTACGTCTGAGGGTTAGGGCTCAGACATCTTTGGGGGGCCATTATTCTGGGGAGTTGAGGGGTACTAGGTGAGGAGGAGGCTGGAAGGAACAGGCCCCAAGGTGGGTTGAGCAGACGCCGTACGAACCATAGGTTGTGAGCAGGCTGCCCTCTGGACTTCCCGTCTAGCTGCGGGGGGACGGGGCCTAAACACATAGGTCACGTGGTCATAGTGCTATGATGGGGGGCTATGGAGTGCCGGGGGTGGCAGCGGGCTGCAGTTTAATCAGGGTGGGCCTCATTGAGAAGGTGACACTTGAGAAGAGGAAAGGAGGGGTCACGAAGCAGCCTGGGAGAAGAGAGTGCAGCCCCACTCCGTAGCAGGCCACAGGGCCCTCCATGAACTGGTTCTGTGGGCTCCTTGAGCCTTCTCTCTGGTTTCTCCCTCTGAGCCCCAGCTCTCTTGAGCAACTGGCAGTTCCCCTAAATGAGCCTGCCCACCTCTGGCTTTGGTGCCACTGTTTACGCTAATTTTTTTTTCCTGCCAGGAATTCTCCCCTACCCCCATCTGGGTTAGGGGCCCCTTCCTATGCTTTTTTCTGACCTGCCACTTACCCTGCTGAGTCGCTATTTTCCTCATCAATCAGGCCCAGGAGCCTTTAAGCTCTCGGCAGCCAGGGACTGTCATATTTGCTGCTGTGTCTCCAGCATTCAGCATTCGTTTCTCTCGCAGACTTTGGTTGAACACCAACAATGTGAACATGCCATCTGTTTTCTGTTGGTGTCCCGACAGAGATACCAAATCCCAGGCAGCATGTCCCCAATCCTAATTCCCCTCCACCCTTCCCCTAACCTGCTCCTCTCCCATCTCGGTGGCTGCACCCACTATGCACCCAATTGCTCAAGCTAACAGCCTTGGAGTCATTCTTGACTCCTGTCTTTCTCCCACGTCACTTATCCAATTCTTAGCGAGCCCTTTTGGTTCAATCTTAGCAACAGGTCCAGATCTGATATTTAATATCACCTCCCTGCCACTTCCTTGGTCCAAATCACCAGCATTTCTCAACTGCACTAGTGCATCAGCCTCCTAACTGGTGTCTCTGCTTTCTCTCTTGCCTCCTATAGTTTAGTGTCCACACAGGAGCCAGAGTGACCTTTAAAATAAATCAAATTATGTCACTTCTCTGACATCGCCCCCTCAGTGGCTTCCCTTGATACCATAAGATCCGAAATCCTTACTATCATGGCCTCCAGTGCACCACATGACCTGGCCTCACCTGTTTCCCCAACCTCACCTCCTGTTCACCCCCTTCCCTCATTCCGCTCCGGTCCCAGTGGCTTTCTTTGTGAGCACACGAGGAACTCTTCCACCTCAGGGCCTTTGTAACTGGTGTTTCCTCTGTCTGGACTCTCTTCCCCAAGATGGCAGCAAGGTTCATGCCTTCATTTCCCTCATGTCTCCACTTGAATATCATCTTTTCAGAGAACCTAAAAGAGCACCTCCCCCTTCTCTGTCCCCTTCCCTTGTTGAACTTTTCTTTAGAGCACTTACCAGTACTTTACATTATGAATATTTTTATCTATGTTTATGGTCAGTCTTTTACCTTGGAGTATAAGCTTCATGAAGGTCCTCCGTGAATATTTGATATTGAATGAAGACAATGGAGCCCAATGGACAAAGTGCCCATGGGAGTGGCACCCAGGCTGAATATTGGAAAGCCAGGGATGGGACCCAGAGGAAGGGACAGTCCCTTTGTGACTACTGCCAAGAGGGTCTGTGGGCCACACATTTAAAGCCATACATACCAAAGGGGCCCCTCCTCATGGGGTCTCATGTTCCCTGAGTGGTCAGAGCTGTGCCATCTCAGTGCCACCAGACCTATCCCTCACGTCTTTGTCTTCTCGTTGTGTCCCCATGCAACATACGGTAGAAAGTAATTATCAGGAAAATCTCTCTATTATTAGCACTTTCCTTGGAAAAACTTCAGTGGTCCAAACCCTTTAAGGTTCTTCCCGGTGATATGGCACCTTGTGGATTTGAGCAGCCTGCTCTGGGAATGTCTCATCTTGGCCTTGAGATGCAATTAATTCTAGCTTATTGAGTTAAGACTGAGAGCACTGCCCTCCTCCTTGGGACTTACTAAGCGGACTTGATGCCCCTGGGCATTTTTCTTCCTCTTAATAGACTGTTTGTGCTGACCCTTGTGTTAGAAGCTGGGGCAGTTGATGGAGAAACAGGAGCCAAGAGAAAGGTGCTGGAGACCCTCTGTATCCCTCACAGGGGCGGGGCCGTTCCTGGGGGGGACCTGGGAGACTACGGCAGAACACAGATGCCCCGCCCCCTCCAAAATATAGAGTTAGATGGGTTAGTGCCTGGCTTTTGACAATCTTTCCAAAGGGAATTGCGCGAATACAGAATGTACCCCGGAGACAATTGCCGTTAAGGTTGAAATCTCTGTATCTGTATCCTTGACTCTGGCCTCAGGTACCAAGCTCCTATTTGGGATGGGAAATCCATTCAAGGGCAGGGAGCTGGGCTAGGATCTTCCTCCAAAGGGTTGTGTTTGGAGCTCACCTGCTTCTAATGCATTCGTGAGTCAGGCAGCAACAAAGTCCAGCGTTCACGGAGAGAAAGAAGCAGTTTAAATGAATCCCAGGTACCACCTCACGCTCTCTGTCGCCTTAGCCCCTGTTCACCTGGTGGGGTCTCCTTAACACAGGAGAGTCTGAAGACATCACTAACAACGGCACCGTGATGGCCTTGGGATCGCTCTTCTCCCTTCCTTTGTCCCGATAAGCAGGTATCTGCGTTCAGAACACACTCAATGGGCTCATTAAAGAAGACTAAGTCTCCTCGAGCGCATGTTTCCCCTTCCGCTGAGCGGAAAGCGAGCCTGGGAGAAAGGGCTCCAGCAAACCCGGGTCTGGGAGCTGCAACCAGATGGAAAAGGACCCAGTTCTGTCCCTGCGTGGATCCCAGACCGGGGCAACTGCTACACCCCATCTTGCCTGGATGTTTTGAGGGGGAGCACAGACAAAGCAGTGTGTCTGGGAGGGCAGGTGTGAAACCACAGACTGGGCTACGGCACCTCATCCAGATGATGGCCAAAGACCGGGGGTGACAGGATGACTGCACTTAGTGGACAGGAAATGCCCTTGTAGGATACATGGGGAGGGCAGGGAAATCGATGGGTATTAGGAAGTGCAGCAAAGCCTCATGGGAGTGGTTAGAGGGCTCCCCTCCCCCTCAGTCTCGCTGTATGTGTCTTTCTCGTTCTGTCTCTCTTATTCTCTGTTTCTCTCTCACTCTCTCTGTCTCCCTCTTTCTTCCCTGTTTTTCTCTGCATATTTTCTCCACTACTCTGACTGGTTGCCTCCCCCATGCTCTTGGTTTCTACTCTTCCCAGCACCAGTCTGGGCTTGGTTTTGGATTGCCATGGTGCCACCTCTCACCCCCAAAGCTGAATCGCCACCCAGCTCCAATGCCACACGTTCTGCCTGACAGCCCTGGACCTCAGCCTCAGAGTCCAGGAGATGCCTGCTGGCCCAGCTTGGACCAGATGTCCACTCTCGGCCCAGTCAGCTGTGGGCAGGTGGACAGAGGTCGGATGGCTCACTGGGCCCATCATCCAGGCTGTGAACAGCATGGCTTCTCTCAGAAAAGGGTGTGGCTGGGAAAGAAATGAGACTTATGTCTGATCCAGGCATGTCCACCCTTGGGGTCCACTGCTCCAGATGGGTCCTGGACATCAAAGAGAGAACATTTCCAAAGGTGACTTTGGAGTCAGACCAGCCCATATTTGAGTCCTACTCTGCCACTTAAGAGTTGCATCACCTTGAACAAGTTACTTAATGTCTTTGAGCTTTAGTCTCTTCATCTGAAGATAGTATCCATCACGTAGGACTGCTGTGGCATTAAATGAGGTCATGTCAAAATGCAGCTTGTAGGCAGTCAATAAAGGATAGCGGTAAAAAAAAAATCAGTTACCTCTCTATTGTAGGATCTCAGAGCTCTGCGGACCCAAATGCCAAGCTGGCCCTACACCAAGGGGCACCTGCTGAGTTGTGGGGTAAACTGCACTTTGAGGAGGAGAAGCTAAGTTCATGGTGGTCTGGAACTCCTGGCTGGAGGTCCCCCCGGCTTGGTGCAGCTCACCCAGCCCCACTGTTCCACACCCCACTGTAGCCCCACCGTAAAGAATGTGGATCTCATCCGCAGGATTCATACCCTGGCTCTGCCCCCAACTGGCGATGAGATGTGGGGCTTGCTACTTAACCTCTTTGAGGTTCTGTGTCTTTACAGTGGAGACAATCACAGCGCCTCTCAAGGGATTAAGAGAGATACCTCAGGTAAACTGTTTTGCACAATACCTGGCACTTAGTAAGCTTTCAACGAGCTGGTAACTGCTGTCATAATCTCGGAGATGTAGAAAGAAACATGGAGCAAAGAAGTGACAGGTTGCTGAAGAGACAGGCAGTGAACGGTGAGTGAAAGCCCAGAGTCCTGGGGTCCCATGGCCCTGCTTTTAGTGGTTATGCCCCAGTTGGGTGGTCCTGATGCCCTCCCCAGCCCACGTGAGAACAGGCTTCTGTCAAGAAGAGCTGCGAACTGCAGGAGAAGTTGACCACTCGACCAGAACTGGGTGAGCTTCCACAACGGAACGTTTCCATTTTATTGTCTGTAAACTCTTCTTTGGTAAACAAGGAGACAAGGAACCCAAAGAGAAAAGGAGCCCGGTGAGTCAAGAAGACAAGGAGCGGGCCGGTGCCCTCCACAAATAGACTCTGAGAAGACAGCTACACCATTAGCCAGGAGGTGGATGGCACCTGGGAGTTTGGGGTGGGTGGTGGCATGGGGGAGAGGCGGAAGGGAGCAAGAGGGAAGGGTCTGCTCTGTTGGACACGGAAGCCTAAATCATACAGTGACTGAGCTCATGCATCACAGCGAAAGAATGAGGGAACCTCCACCCGTGCCCCGCCCACCTTCCATGCGGTTGGTGCCCTGCTACAGGCAGACCAGTATGTCACTCACATCAGGGCTGGGTTGGAGGGGGCTCCAGGAGGCCCATCAGCAGCCCATCCTCCATCTCTCCTTTCCTGCTCTGCAGGCTGGCCTGTGCAGGTTGCAGGGGTGGGGGAGGGGCGCTCATGATCTCCGGGTCTGGGAAAAGGGGCTGGGCAGCAGGGGCAGGTTTGGGGGAGGTGGAGAAGCAGCCCTTGTCCCCCCCTTTACAGGGGGGGGCTCGCTGCAGAGGACAATCTCCAGGTCCTTGCGGTAGAGCTTCCCTGCCTCAGCCAAGGACATAACACTCTTCCTGTAGTTGGTGAGCTGTTGGATATTCATTTCCTAGGAGACAGAGGGAGAGGGTAAGAGCGGGCTCAGAGGAGGGCCCCACCCAAATGGGCCACCTGCTCATTCACAAACACACTCCCAGGAACCTTTCTCTCATCCCATCCCAGTGCACATGGCTTAGAGGGATAAAAGCAGGGGCTTTGGAGTCAGAAAGCCCTGGGTTGAAACCCTCTCTCTTTCACCTACTGGCTGCATTGCTTTGGGGAAAGTATTCAACCTTCCCGAGTCTCAGCTGCCTCATCTGTAAAATGGGTTCACTGGTAGGTCTGCCTCACTGAGGTGTTATGACTGTTAGATGAGGGAATGAACATAGACGACACTTAGCACAGCACCTGACACAGAGCATGCACTCCCCAAACAGCAGCTGCTGTGGTGACAGCCATTCTCTCTGCATAACTTGTATAAATTCCTCTACCTCTTGGGCCCCTGTTTTCTCAGTCTGGGGCCCTGCAGGTGAGGAACAGAATGCCAGGGAGACTCCCTGGTCCTGTCTTCAGGCTCCTTGGACCAGACTTCCCTAAGCCTCACCCATTTAAACAAGGAATTCTAACTCCTGCCTCCTCCAGCAGCAAAGCTCCCCAGCCTACTTCTTCTTCACTGGCTTTTTGTGGCCTTCAGAGGCGACCCACGGACATATGCGCAGTCTCATCTAAAATGGAGGCCAACATTAAATAGAACACCAACATCCAGTAAGCCTTGTTGAATATATACTTTATGAGAACTGCTTTGGATGCAAATAGCCAATAGGTCTGACATATAGCAAAGTTATCATCAACATTGGAAAATCACTTAACTATCTTTTCCTTTCCTTGCTTCCTCCCTTCCTCTCCTCTCCTCTCCCCTCCCCTCCTGTCCCCTTCACTTCTTCCCCTTCCTCTTCCCTCCTCCTCCTTCTTCTTTTGTGTTGAAAATGTTGGCAGATATTTTTACTACTTCCCCTTCTAGGCTGGTGGGTCATTACCCCCACTCAGCTAATGAGAAAACGGAGGTATAAAGACTAAGGTATTCACTAAAGGATTGGAGCAACTCTACAGCCATAAATATCCTTAGTCCCCTGAGTCCTGAAGTTTGTCTAATTATTTGCCTGGTTCACCTGTCCTCAGTCACCTCTTTTTCGGTGCTCAAAGGTCAGCCTTTCCTTGCATTGTTTCGTGACATCCCCTCCTGTTACTGATTTCTGGTTTTGTGCTACCACCCAGCGCAAAGGCACTTTGCAAGCATCCCTGGCTTTGGGGGCATCTTCCCTAGAGTTGTGAAATCCCTGGAAATGTCACTTAATTCATAACACTAGGATGTGCCGAGCTATCTGCCACTCAATTAGGAGCCAAGTAAGGGATCCCATATATCAACCCCTGAGCTTTAGAAGACACCCCCCACCTCCTCATGCAGTGTGGCAGCAAGAGTCTTAGCAGCATAGAGGGAGGGGGCTGCTTACTTTCTATGTCTAGAAGTTTTGCTTGAAGCTGGGGAAGACTTTAGCGAGTTGCCTTAGGAGTACTAAGAAATATCAAAGTTTGATCCTATCAGCCTATCCCTCAGGAGCCTCAAACATTCATCTGCTCAGAAACCGTATCACAGTCCATGCAGGCATCAAAATGGACCGAGCATCTGCCACGTGTGGTCACCAGTAATGGCCTTTCCCCTCCCAACTCAGGTGCCGTGGTTTACAGTCAGGCAGCTCTCTCTTTCTACTGATCATTCTCTTGATCACCAGATGCCAAATCTGGAGCTTGCTACAGGAAAAGGCTTCCCGGTAAACAACTTTATTAATATCCTTGTTCTCTAACCTTCAGAATTGCTTCCTAACCCCAACACCTGATTCTTTTTTTGTTCCCACATCTCAAGTTAACCAGTGCAGCCATATGAGTTGTCTTTTGTGTTAATCAACAAAGAGCCTAGTTAGGTGATGACGAGGAAATTTGAGATTTAATACATGCCTTCAGGGTGTACCAACCTCAGGCATAAGGCTGAGCCATATGGAGAAAAATTATGCCTCATTAATACAATTGCAGTTAAAGATATTTTCCATTATGATGCCCAACATTCCTTGGACACATAAAGATGCATAAATAATTTTCTCCTAGAATTTGGTGCCAGGAAAAAGTTTGAGCTCAAACACTTGGTGAGTACTTCCTTCTTC
Source organism: Diceros bicornis minor (assembly GCF_020826845.1). Taxonomy (NCBI): domain Eukaryota; kingdom Metazoa; phylum Chordata; class Mammalia; order Perissodactyla; family Rhinocerotidae; genus Diceros; species Diceros bicornis. Next base: position 23,968,803 of record NC_080771.1, read on the forward strand.
CTAGGAAGTATTTGCTTACTTATAATTTATTTTCTGCCTCTTTCAAAAAGCAATTGTAGGTAACATCAAGAAAAAAACCAAATTTCGGATGAAAGAAATGAAGGCTGATACTCAGGATAAAGATTAAGAGATCGGAAAGCAATTGGAAAGAGAGACAGATAGACTCAGAGGCTGTGATGATTTTTTTTCCCCTGAAATTGAGCATTAAATTTAGCTCTAGCCTGGCAGCCAAGACAGTTAGACAACACAAGGATTTATAGAACATTCATCATCTAATTAAAGAAAGCAGCAAAACCATTTGCTCAGAGAAAGACATTTTCCAGGAGGTAAAGGAAGACAGCTGTGAAGGCTTGTCTCCTGGTTCCTGTTCTACCTGACCCCTCCCACCCAGGGCACCAGAGGAGCCCATGGAGGGCCTCCCGGGGTCTGTCCAACAGGCAACATGACCACATGAAGTGATAGAGTTCACTTCTCAGCCTTTTCTTTGAGGGGAACATATTCTTCGGTGACTCCATTTAGCCCCTTCCCAGCTCCCGATTCTGCAGTTAATCTATTCAGAAACTCTCCCCCCCCCTTGGCCCCTGCTCTTTAAAACCTCTCCTTGTGTTAAAAGTCTTTTTTGTTGGCAACGTGGCTGATAATTCCAGGAAATGGGCCATGTCAAAACTCCCATCGCCTCATCATGGCATCATTTACAGCAGCCAACAGATGGAAGCAACCCAAGTGTCCATCCACAGATGAGCAGATAGAAAATGTGGGACAGACACACAATGGAATATTATTCAGGCTTAAAAAGGAAGGAAATTCTGACACATGCTACAGCATGGATGAACCTTGAGGACATTATGCTAAGTGAAATTAGCCAATCACAAAAAGACAAACACTATATGATTCCACTTATATGAGGTAGCTAGAGCAATCAAATTCATAGAGACAGACAGGAGAATGGTGGGTGCCAGGGGCTGAGGGGAGGGAGGAATGGGGGGTTATTGTTTAATGGGGACAGAGTTTCATTTTGGGAACATGAAAAAAGCTCTGGAGATGGATGGTGGTGATGGTTGCACAACATTGTGAATGTACTTAATGCCACTGAACTATAGACTTAAAAATGGTTAAGATGGTCACCTTTATGTTATCTATATTTAACACAGTAAAAATAAAAAAACACAAAACATCAATCAAGCAACCAGAAAAAACAAAACCAAACCAAAAAACTGCCATTGCCTTGTTATGGCTGATCCGAGGGGAGCAAAATGCACCCCAGGGCATTCCTTTCCGCCCCTCCCTCAGAAGCCTCTCTGCTCCCCTGGGGACATCCCCTCAGGCCTCTGGGATCAGCTGCTCACCTTCTTGTTCTTCTCATACAGATCCTTCAGAAGGGCATCCAGTTCATTCTCATCAATGTAGCCACTTCCATCCTGGGGTGGGGTGCAGAGAGTCAGCACAGAGCTCTAGAAATCAGGCCCTGCGACCCCTGACCTCGCCTCTTGCTTCCCCTCACCCATGCCAGGGAGTTTGCAGAGTCTAACCTTCCCTTTGGTCTGCGCATAGGAGGTGTTCAAAATAATACTGCGCGGCACCAAAATAACAGATCGCTTCTGACTTTACCAGTCAATGCAGGAATGGGCCAGTTCAGGGCAAGCTTTTGATAGCCTTTCCTTCTGGTGTTTTTCATTTGCATTCAAAATATGAGGTTCAAGAACCATTTAGCCACATCCCATAATACGATGTCAGGATGAACACAGGCTATTTAAAGTTTATCCCCAATCCTTTGGTTATAAGGAAGACCACGCGAGTCCCACAGGCAGGGGACAGCGAAAGGAGGGGTGACGGGTGGTAAGGAGGTCCTCTCACGCCCCACTTCCTAGAAAAACACCTGGCTCCTGTGCAAAACCATGACCTGGCCCCAGGGGGCAGTACTGAGCACCTCTTCTCTTTGGCCCCAACAACGTCATCACACCCTAGCTCCAAGCACAACCTTCTGCCATGAGCTGTTTTCTCCTGCGCTTTCAAGGAACCCAAACCTTGGGCTCCACAGGCTACAGATGGCAAATGACATTTGTCTTCTCGCCCAGCAGAAGATGGGAATCAAAAAGTACAGGGGGAAACCACATGGCCCAAGCTGCCCCTCTGACAGCTCCTCTATTCCTAAGGATGCGGCTGAGCCAAACTGGAGGGGGGCTCCCCTGGCGGTGGGGCCTCTCCTTTTCCATCCCACACTGCCCTCCTTATTACCTTGTCATAAAATGCAAAGATCGCGTTGAACTCCTCTGAGGTCAGCTTCATGCCCTGGAAGGCCCAACGTATTAAAGAGAGAAGCAAAAGCCCCCCGAGTGTGTGTGTGTGTGTGTGTGTGTGTGTGTGTGTGTGTGTGTGGTGGACTGGGGGACAGGAGGGTGGAAGGGTGAAGCTCAGAGCGATGAGAGGAAGGGAGGAAGTGAAGAAAAGCAAAGTGGCTCTTTTACCTGAAACTTAAGCAGGAAATTTTCCTGTACGGGCAAGAGTCTGGAAGAAAATGTTAGAGCAGAGATTAGGAGACAGAGCAGAGGCAAGAACAACGGGGACCTGGCGGGATGCAGAAGCAGCATCTGTAGTTGTGGAAATGACCTCTGAGCACTTAATAATCAGGAGTTAGTGGAAAGTTCTAAAAAGAGGAAAACAGACTCACGGAGGTGTTGACGTCACGATTCTGTCTAGCTTTGCCTTGAGCTTTGTGACACCTGACCTGTCACTTTTCCCACTAATTGATCTTAGAGATCGGGACAGTAGCACAGGAATGATCTGCAGAGGTCTTATTAAAAGTGGCACTGGGGGTGAGGGCAGGCACTTACCGGGACATCTCTGAGAGGCCCAATTTGCCATCCCCATTCAAGTCAAACATCCGTAGCTGTTGGGGACAGAAAGAGGTGCCTGGGTTATTTGCTTTGACCTTCTCTTGTGTGGGACCTTGACCTACCAGGCCCTTTACTGGAGAGGAAGGAAGATGGGTGGAGTGTGCTCATGCCTCCTCTGAGGTCTCCTGGAGGCCAGGGACCAACATGGTCTAAATCAGTCACTGCTCTTCTCTCCCCTTCTCAGGGAGAGGGCTGCAGAGGCCAGCAGGCCAGCACCAAAGGCCCACTCTCTCCAAGTTTATCTTCTCCTGGAGCTGCAGAGGTTGTCATGAAAACAGATGTTTCTGGACTTACACTGGCCCAGGAGTTGGCTCAGTGGGACCTCAGAGAGAGGGTGTGGGGGCCCATGAACTACATCCCTTTTGCCAGCTGCCACTGGGAGTCACTTCACCCAGGCCTGAAGAATCAGCAAACAAAAGACCCTGCAAACCCAGAAATCTACCAGCTTGAGGCCCAAGTCCTGTGCCCCTGAGGCGAAGGGACACTTCGGCCCACTCACTATGGTTTGGGTGTATTCTTGGAGCTTGGGTTCATCATACGGCCGGTTCGCCTTCTTCAGCAGGTCAGACAGGAATCCCTGGAATACAAAAGGCCTCTTCAGAGCTCCTGAGTCATTCAGTCAGTCCGTCATTCACTTGCTCATTCATTCATTCAGTCAACATTGTTTCCTGAGGTCTACCATCTGTAAAGGTTACATTCCTCATAATTCCCTGACCCCTTAATGCTTGTGGAGTGACCTTGAAGGCCTGGAGGTAACTCCTGGATGTTAACTTGCCCTACAGGATAGGCAGTAGAAACTGGTTCCAGTTCCTCAGAGAGCCCATGATACAGGGCTAAGCAGTGCCTGGGGGTCACTGGTTCCAGAGGAATTTAGGGGTAGATGTACAAGCCAGAAGGCCAATCTGTGGGAACTGCCTCGAGGATGCCTGGCATGCACTGATGCGCAGAGGAGTGTGGTTTGGTTGAACGCAGTGGCCCTTCAGCCCCATGTTACTGATTTCACATCGCTGCCCTGAACATGTCCAGCAATTCAGAGCCAGGCCTGAGTATTCCTAAGCAGACCACGTACCCATGTTTCTCACCCAACGTCTCTGCCCTCTCCAGGTTCCTTAAACGCACCACCGCTTTGGCCTCAGTTCATTCTCTGAGCCCTCCACACCCTCACCAAGCCCCAGCCTACCTTCAGTTCGTTGGCTTCAATGTAGCCACTTCTGTCTGTGTCATACTTCCGCCAAGCCTGCAATGGGAATGTCAACCCATTTGCAAAGACCTATCAACATCTATAAGCCTCCCTCCATTTCCCTTTAAGACCAGGCCAGGTCTTGATAGTCAAGAATATTACAGTGGCATGGGGATGTGGAGATGGATGAGCCCAGTCTCTTCAATGTCGCAGATGAAGAAATGAGGGAAAGTGTCTTGGCCAAGGTCACACAGAGAGGGGAAAAATCTGCTGAGACAAGGTCTCCCTACTTTAACTGGCTATAGGCCTGGGACCATCTCGTAAGCAGGGTTGTGGTTTTCTAAGGTTTTAATCAGGCAGCTTCTACCAGGGTTAGAACTAGGATCTAGTAGATCTGATTTTTGCTGTGGGTATATAGGGTGTCATTTTACTGCTCTGGAAGCTTCTCATTCTCTGCGTGGGGGCTGGAGGCAAGGGTAAGAACTCTCTGGAGGGGGCAGAAACAGGCTTTGGTTACTCTCCACTGTACCCCCTTCTCCATCCCTCCATCAAGATGCATATGGCAGCCATGTCTAAAGGGGGAGCAGAATTGGTAGTGTAATCAGTTTGTTTAGACAATCCACGGCCATTCCCCCACCTTTCTGAGGAAAACCATCCCTCTCCCATGCTCAATTCATATGGTTCAAGAGGGGTTGACCCATCTCCAGAGGTGGGCATGTGACCTGGGCCTGGACAATCGATCCCTCCCTGGATCTTATCCCATCCTGGTTCTGGGCTCTGATCTGAGTCCCAATTATTTGGTGCATGTGTTGAGTCCCTGTGATGAACCAGGGCACTGCCTGCTGACTATAGCATCGAGGGGATCCAAGAGAAGTAGAGCTTCTGCAGGTGACATGAGTCTGACCATTTCCTCCCTCTCTGTTCTGGCCATCTGAGCAGGAGCAGACATTACACAGGAGAAACAAGGAAAAATAGTTGTAGTGGTTTTAAAATGTCCAAAAATTCTTCACTTTCTTTCCAAAGCTGGAGCCTAATTCCCCTCTCCTTGGACATGGGCTGGACTTAGTGCCTCGCTTCTCATGAACAGAATATGGCAGGTTTGACTGCCATATTGACAGCGTGGGGCTTCCCAGACTGGGTCACAAAGGCACTGAGGCTCCCTCCTTGTTCTCTCTCTTGGATCATTCACTCTGGAGGAAGCCAGCTGCCATGTTGTAAGGACACTCAAGCAGCCCTATAGCAAGGGTCATGTAGTGAGGAACTGAGGCCTCTTGCCAATAGCTGCATGAGTGCTCCATCTTGGAAATGTATCTGCCAGCTGCAGTCAAGCTTTCAGATGACTGCAGCCCAGCTGACATCTTGACCTCTATCTCATGAGAGACTCTGAGCCACAACCAGCAGGCTAAGCTGTTCCCAAATTCTCAACCACAGAAACCGTGAGATAAAGGTTTGTTGTCTTAGGCTGCTAAATTTTGGGGGTAATTTCTTACGCAGCAATAGGTAACTAATATAATAGCCCTGAGAAAATATGGTCCTGTATACAACTGCCCTGAAACCCCAGCCTTTTCCCCAAGCCATCTGGTAGAGAGCAAGGAATACCATGGCGGGGAGTAGGGGAGGGTGCTGCCTGTATCTGCGACAAAAAGGCCCAGAGAACCCCATTTCCCAAATCTTTGGTCTATTTTGATGCCTGATTGTATTTCTTAGATTTTCTTTCAGGTTTTCTTCCCTTGATTTTTCTTCCCTTCTCCCTCAGCTCCAAAGTGCCCACCTGGACACCAGAAACACTTGATTTTCTGAGAGTCAGCAAGCACTAATTCTTTTCCAAAATTTGATCTCCTCGTCTCCACATCAGGTCCCCCTTTTATTGTCAGGAGTGTGAGAATTTATAGATACTTTAGGATCTTTCTCCCATACCAGCAAACAAGGCTGTGTAATTCTCGTGATATAGTAGTGGCTTAGGAAATTCAGTCCTGATATTTTTTTAGTTATGAGACACGGGCAAATCCCAGCAAAAAGGTAGACTTATATTACAGGCAACTTAGGTAGAGGGTATTTGATTAGGTGAGTGTCTTTTCTCTGGGGGAAAAAAATGCCCAGTTCCATCAAAATATTCCTTCCATAGCCAGAAAGCCTGCTCCTTGAGAAAGTACTAAGAACTGTGTGCAGGTTTTCAAATATGACTTCACCAAGCACCTGCATGCATTCAGTGCATTAGAATTTAGTTCCTCTAGGTTGAGTCTTTCTTTTTTTATAATTTTATTTATTTATGTATTTTTCCCCCAAAGCCCCAGTAGATAGTTGTATGTCATAGCTGCACGTCCTTCTAGTTGCTGTATGTGGGATGCGGCCTCAGCATGGCTGGGGAAGCAGTGCGTTGGTGCGCTCCTGGGATCCGAACCCTGGCCACCAGCAGCGGAGTGCGCGCACTTAACCACTAAGCCACAGGGCCGGTCCCTCTAGGTTGAGTCTTGACTGGGAAAAAGGCAGATATCCCTTAAATTGCCTATAAGGAGGATGACCTGAAGGGACCTCAGACCTTGCACAGAGCAAAGCACTTGGCTCCCTTCCAGAATGAGAGCATCCCAGCAGGCCGGCCCACCCTCCCTCCCTGGATCCGCCCCTCCCCCGAGCTCTCACGCTCACTTCTCTGCCCTTCTGCACTGGGTGCTCATGCATTGGTGGGTCATTATTGTCTTCCCATCCAAGGAAAAGAGTTCAAGAGACCTGGGTTTTGTGAAATCTCAAAGAAATCTTGAGGTGCCACTAAAATTAGAAATTAAAATGTTGTGCTGAGCAGTGGGGTGGGAGCTCTCTGAGGGCACAAGACTTTCAGGGCTACTGAGGGACCTGTTTCTAGCTGATAAAAACGGAACAAATGGACAACCCCAGGAGGGGATGGTACTGATGGACGGTGGGGGTTCCAGGAAACTTGAGGGGGGTGGCTCTGCAGTTATGCAGGGGCTTATAGGATAAAGGCAGATAAGAATATGGAGTCATGTCAACTACATAGAGAGAAACCACTAATGATTTTGAGAGAGAGGGAGAGGGAGAGAGAGGTGTTTTTGCTCCTCCTTAAGCATCTCTGCCCCCTGCAAGTTATCATCATCCCCATTTTCCAGACCAGAGATGGTATAGAGGCCAATCGTTGGCTGCCTTCCTATCAGGAAAGGACCAGTCAGGCATAACGCTCCCTTTTCTACAGACAGAAAAATGGACACTTACAAAAGCAGCCCCTTGACAAGTTCCAAGTACATGCAGGGCTTTCCCCCCAGATAGGCAAGAGAAAGACTAAGAAGAGAATCCAGAATGTCAATTACCAGTTTATGAAATCTTGCTATCTTGAAAAATCTGGAGAAAATTGTTTAAAGCACCATAAAATTAAATCCACATTTGATGCTTAGGCAAGCTGCCATTTAAAAAATAACTCTTCCACCCTGAGAATTGTTTTTTTCTAACCGACTTTCTATCCATGTGGTGAACTCACTGCCATGTGGGTTTCTGGGCTAGCTCTCCAGTCTTTTCAGGCAGTGAGTCACAGAGCGGGGTATTACCGGTGGCTGGAAACGGATTTAACGTGATGAATGGTAACTCTGAGTCATGTTGAAGGCCAGTCATTATTTATCACAGCAGTCGGTGTGTGTGTGGGGTATAGGTTGAGTTTCACTCTGAGGGACACATACGCTGAATGGCTAGGGAACAGAGCCTCAGAAAAATAGCAAGAAATAATTGGTAGTTTGCTGGGCATCAGGATTAGTAACATATTTGGTTGAACCGTACTGAATTTCCAGTTTCTGTAAATCCAAAATGGTTAAATATCAGCAATTTCACATGGTTCAATCTATTGGTTGAATCTTACTCAAAAGACACTTGAGTGTGGATATCCAGTTTCACCTGAGGATCTCAAAGAGTTTCTATTGCAATGACGGCAATGCCCATTTTAATGGCGGCCACTGAAGTCCAGACCACAGTCAAAGATCAATCCTGGAATTCTGGGCTTTTCCACCTTTAAGATGGTACATAAATGCATCCTTCCCAAGCATGCTCTTTGGAGCTCTGACTTTGAGGGACACTAATGTTTTTGAGTGAGAAGAAAGTACGGAAGACCCTGGAGCCAAACCGAGTAAAAGGGTCTTTTTACTTCAGGATTTCTCAGAGCCCATAGTATGCAAATGTCTGTGACAATCCCCAAAGGGGAGATAGAGTGTACATAGCATTTCCCAAACACACTTGACCCCAGGCTTACTTCTCACCTTCTTCCCCACACTTTAATGTGTACACACATCACCTGGGGAGCTTGTTAAATGACCACACTTCGAGTAGCAAAGCTCTAAGGGGTTTAGTGTCTCCCAGGGATGGTTCCCAGGCATTTGGGTGTGCCTGGCTCCTGAACACGGGAGAAAGGCACGGCCCAATGTGCAGAGAGAGGGCAGCGCCTTGGCCTCACCTCCATAAACTCGGCGCTGGAGCCCACGTGCTGCCTGAAGCACAGCAGGAAGTTCTCCTCGGTTGGCAGGATCTGCGCCAGCTGTGGGATCAGAGGGCAACAGTAATGTTATGGAGGGCCCTGCCAGGGAGCAGAGCAGACCTCCCTGGAGGAAGGATGGAAAATGGCCAGTGGCGAGGCAGTGTGGGTGGGAGTCGCATTTTGCTCCATTTTGCTTTCTTCCTTGAGAACAGCCCTTCAAAGGGGAAGAAGGATGTTCTGAGAAGTGCATCTGAGTCACCTCCAACCTTAGGGTATGAGCAGCTAGAGGGACAGAAAGTGGGGCCACTTTAAAAATGCGAGTACCCAGACTCACAAGAATACTGAATAGATTGTTCCGTATATATAAAATTCTAAAAAATGCAAACTCATCCGAGATGGGTGGTTGCTAGGGCAGGATGGCTGACACCAGGCAGAGGGACCTCTGGGGGAGATAGAATTGCTGTACCTTGATTGTGGTGGTGATTACACGGCTGTATACAACTGTCTAAACTCATGGAATTACACTTCAAATTGATGCAGTTTATTATATGTAAATTATACCTCAACAAATCTGACTTAAAAAATGCAAGTACTCTTGTGCAGCCAACCCTGCTGGCTGCCCACCCACTGGCCTTCCCCTCTTCTGCTTCCAGCATCCTTGGTCACAGGTGAATCCTGATTAGTCTCAGCTAAGTGTGCTAATCCTATTTCTCTTGCCAGTGATTGGCTTATGGGGAGGGATGTGACCTAGTCCAGGCCAATGAAACGTGCGGTCTGCTGAGGGCACTTCTGGGAAAGGTTTCCTTGCTCTTATGAGGGACCAAAAGAGATGGGCCCTTTCTGCATCTGGGCCTGGTTGTATCTGGATGTGACGCCTGGAACTGCTGCAGCCAGCTTGCTACCAGCCTGAGGATGAAGCCGTTTGGGGAGCAGAGAACAGAACCAAGAGAACTGCAGAGGAGCAGAGCGGGACACCTGGCCTCCTTCACCTGGAATCAACACTGCCCATGGCCATTCTCATTAGGAGCCTCTCATTGCTTAAACCAGGAGTCAGGAAACTATGGTCAGATCTGGCCCAAAGCCTATTTCTATAAATAAACGTGTATTGGAACATGGCCACACCCATTCATTTACATATTATCTGTGGCCGCTTTTGTGCACAAAGACAGAGTTGAAGAGTTGTGACAGAGACCGTATGGCCTGCAAACCCTAAAACATTTACCAGAATCTGGATCTCTATAGAAAAAGTCTGCCAACCCCTGGTTTAAGCCCATTCAAGTCAGGATGTTCTGAGAATTACAGTTTAGGCATCTACAATGGATGCTCTTGGTGCCTGTCCCAGATCCTCAGTAACTAGGCTGGTGGGCCATCCCTCAGCTGCTGTGAAGGGTGACTGCTAATGGCTCATAGCTGCCCCCTGCAGGAGAACTGCCCTCCACCAAATTAGGGCTGCCCCAGCCATCCTCCCCACCCCACGCAACCCGGGGGCGGGGGCGGTTTGCCTCCAATGACTGACTGACATAGGGTATAAAGGACCCCCCCCATTGCCTCAAGGTGGGACCAACTCTGTGGCACAATCCACACTCCATGGCTTCCCGTGAGAGCAGGCAAGACTAGGCTCCAGCTGAGACCACGTCCTTAGCTGCTTCCTCTGCCCTTTCCTGTGGCCCTCTCTTCCCTTCTCTTGAGAGTTCTCCCTCAGCAAATCCCAGCCACTCGAATCTCTGTCTCAGTCTCTGCTGCCCAGGGGTGGGGGGTTATGCCCTCACTGTGGGCTGCCATCATTATTCTTGACCCCTTGACCACGGGTTGCAAGCTGACTGCCAGAGCTGTTTGGTTAGGCCTGCACACATGGGCATACGTGTATGTGTATATATGAGTGTATGTGTGTAGGCGTGTATATATAAATTGTTAAGTTAATTAAATAAGAAGGCCAATAGACTGAGGGGCTTAATGCCTTAGTGGCTCATGCAAGCAAACCAAAATCTAAACCAACAGCCAAAATAGCCAACTAGGCTTTCCCAAATAACGCAACCACTTAAGCTACAGCCATCAAATCATTTCCTTGCTTTGCTCCCGCCACTTCTCTATAAAAGTCTTTCCCTGAGCTCCTGTCTGTGGAGTGTTCCTAACCATTTCCAGTTTGGCACTGCCCCATTTGAACAGATTTTGCTCAAATAAACTTTTTAAATTTTTAATATGCCTCAGTTTATCTTTTAACAATATGTATATATCTACGTGTATATGAATGCATGTGTGTATATAGATACATAAATTATAATGCTATATATGTAAATTATTTACATTTATATGTAAATATTTTATATATTTATATATAATTACATATAAATATGTAAAAATATAAGTATATATATAAATTATATATAAGTATACGTATAAGTTTATATATATACAAATTGTTTTAAATTTTGCCTTTGGATGCCTTTACATAGGGCAGGAACTCTCCTGCTCCCCAGTCCTCACCCTCTCTTCTGTCTCTGGGCTCATTACACGTGTACAATACTCATTGGACCCTGGGAGCAGTTAAGGTCTCATCTCTGTCTTAGGCCTATCTTTGGTGCTTCCTCTTTCCTTGTGAGACAGAAAAAGCCCCATCTGTTCTCTTTGGTCAGTCTAAGTCTGGGGTGGGGTGGGGACTTTAAGATCACCGCCTCATTTAGATCCCCAGAAGGACACTTGTGCATGGGAGAGGCACAGGCAACAGATGGCTCTTCCCATGCAGCTCTGAGCCAATAGGACTCACCTCTGCCATCTCGATTTTCCCGTCTGCATTCTTGTCATACTTCTGCATGAACTCCTTCATCTTCTCCCCAAAGTTGTCACTCTTCGACATCTATGGAAAGACAAAGGGGGCTGATTTTGCTGCTGTGTCCCATGTGAACCACAGATTTTTCACCCTCTCGGTGCAGCAGTGGTGGGAATCATTTTGCACCCTAAATATGCAGGCACGGAACCAGATTGAGCCAATCCTCTGAGTGATCAGTGCTGTATCCTTTTCCTTTTCAGGGTCCCTCCAAATCCAAATGGTCTCTTCTTTGAGGTTCAGTCACATAATTTTCAAAGGGAAAGAGGACATGTGGGTATGCTCCGTACCACGTAATTAAACATGCCCCTCTGTCTTTGAGATGGATTAAACCACAGCTCTATCAGAAGGGCGAGGACTTATCCCCATCACTCAGATGCAAGAACTGAGGGCCCATCATTTTACTGAGGTAGCTTCTAATAAAACCCATCTTATTCCAGTGGCCCCCAATAGGTTCTAAGCAATCCACCATAGCAAGGTGACATGCTCATTTTCTTCTCTAAAGACTAACTGGCAATTCCACAATATTTTTTACTCTGAATTTTTTGCCAGGAAGAATGTGAAGAGAAAGTCTTCATATAGCTGAGGGGTGATTTAGATAGTCCACTAGACTACTGTGATGACTAGAAAGGCAAAAAACTTGAAATTTGGGGTGAGTAGTATGTTTCCTAGGATTGGGCCAAGGAGAATTCTACCAATTCTTAGAGTCTTTTTTTTTTTAATTCTTTTTTTTTTTAGAAGCTATCAATTATAATTTTATTTATTTATTTATTTTTCCCCCAAAGCCCCAGTAGATAGTTGTATGTCATAGCTGCATGTCCTCCTAGTTGCTGTATGTGGGACTCAGCCTCAGCATGGCTGGAGAAGCAGTGAGTCGGTACGCGCCCGGGATCCGAACCCGGGCCACCAGCAGCGGAGCGCGCGCACTTAACCGCTAAGCCATGGGGCCGGCCCTCTTAGAGTCTTTTCTGAATCCCTTCTATTGTTTTTTACCTTTGGAACTGGTTTCAATTTACCAATATTTATTTGTTTATCAATATTTACTGCTTTACCTTTACAAATATACATGGAATGATCCTAGACGCTTATCACAAATGTGGTCATCCTATGCAAATTTTACAACAGTCTCCATGAGGTTAGTGGCCTGTCCATTTTACACACAAATGGAGGCTGAGATGAAGTGACTTCTCCTGAGGTCATCAGTTAGTGTTGCCAGCATTTGAACTCATGGCTCTTGCTTCCAAGGCCAATATTCTTTCCACCACATAACAGCTGCTCTGAGGACCAGTCTGGGAGGGTATCAGTTGATACTATTGTTGACAGACTTGAAAATCACTGCTGATGCCATCTGAGGAAGGGAATGACTAAGAGAAGGATTTCAGATTTGAAGCCCTTCATAAAAACACATTCTTCCACCTACCCCATGATCCCAGAATCAGTTGTGAAGCCTGTGTTTTCTGTGATCCAGGCTTCATTATCCTAGTAATGAGAGGTGACAAGGGAACTGTTGATAAACAAACCCATGAATCACCTCCATTGCTTAAGCCCATTGCTTGGCCCTCCTCCTCACTGGGGCGCTCTGCCGAGCTCTGAACCAGGAGCTCACCAGTGGGTCTGTGACTCATCTCCCGAACTGCTCCATGAAGACTGGCTAACAAGCAGTGGATGGACCAACAGACATGCAGCAGGGGAGAGTAGAGAGACCCCCAAAGGACCTGCAAGAGGTTGGAGGAGGGAGTGGGTCTGACTCCACATATTCGAGAACCAGACATGGAATCCCCACAGACTAGCTCCAATCTCCTTAGCATTTCAATATTTCAGATGCTCTCCCAAAAGGCTTTAGTGCCTTCAGTGCTGCTGGGTTGGCACCAGGGGAAACAATGTCCCTGCTGTTAAGGGGCTGGGACGTGATCTGGAGTCACTTCCGGCAGGCTAAGAAGGGCAGACTGACACCTCCATGCACGAGGCCAGCCAGCACCATCTGGTTCAGATACTGGTTTGGAGCAATCCTCCATTTTCCCCTAGGTCTTTGCTGAGGATTCCAGCCTTGGTCTAGAACAGTGGTTCTCTAGTGGGGACGATTCTGTATCCCCCACAGGGGACATTTGGCAATGTCTGGAGACATTTTTGATTGTTACAACTTGGAGGGGTGTTCCTGGCATCTCATGGGTAGAGGCCAGAGATGCTGCTAATCATCCTGCAATGCACAGGACAGCCCCCCACAACAAAGAATATCCAGCCCCAAATGTCAACAGTGCCGAGGCTGAGAGACTCTGGTCTAGAATAAAGGCACTTGAAACCCCCTAGGCATCCAATCTTGAGTCACGACTCCTCTGTGCATCTTGGATAGGCTGTGGACTCTTCCCTAGGCAAAAATACTTGTTATACACACATACACAGACACAACGCTTTGCAGTTTTGGGGGGTTTCATCAACCCCTGGTGTCTATCCATGAACACCCCATCCCAGACACCCAAAGATATCGAGGTCAGGTGTTCTTTTGAAGGAGTATTCCAATTTTTTTGTGTGTGTGTGAGGAAGATCAGCTCTGAGCTAACATCCATGCCAATCCTCCTCTTTTTGCTGAGGAAGACTGGCCCTGGGCTAACATCTGTGCCCATCTTCCTCTACTTTATATGGGATGCCGCCACAGCATGGCCTGACAAGCGGTGCATCGGTGCACACCCGGGATCTGAACCCGGGCCGCCAGCAGTGGAGCACACACACTTAACTGCTACGCCACAGGGCTGGCCCCTAAGAGTATTCCAAATTTTTAAAAATCCTCACAAATAAAAGGAAAACTAAGTGTCAAGACCAGAGACGTCAGGCCCGCTGATGGGATGCATAACCTGGGACAGACAATGCTCAAAGCCACCGTCGGGATGACAGAAAAGCACAACAATGGGAGAGAGGGCTGGGCTTACCATGCCAGAGCCTTTCCTTGCCTTCTCCAGCTCTTGGAAAAAGTTTTCTAGCTCTTTACCTTCAATATACCCATTTCCTGCAAAGAGAGCAAAGAAAAATAAAAGCAATTAACCTCAGAGCTAAATAGTAAGACTGGGGGTGGGGGTGGGGGTGGGGAAGTCGGGGGCTTCATGGAGAACTTCTCCTCCTTACTGGTCAACAAGCCGGTGTCTGGGCCAGCCTTGGACTGTTAGGGATGCGGGTCCTGCCCTCAGGGCACTTGCAACTGTAAAGATCCAAGATTATTAATTGTGTGTCTTTGGGGTACGCAGGCAGTAGCAGAGAACACGGGGAGGGACCAGCATCTGGGCCATGCTGGCAGAGGTAGGCAGGAGCTGGGAACTGTCCACAGCCAGCTGGGCAAACAGCGGGAGCTGGAGATCTGACAGGGGACAACAGGTCATTAGGATCGAGGTTTGTCAGCAGATAGCAGGCCCTGGTCACCTAGGTGAATGAGGTCAGAGGCAGAACTTGTGTCTCTGGGGTAGGAGGGGGTACTGAGTTGAAGAGTGCCCCCCTAAAATGTCCACCTGGAACCTCAGAATGTGACCTTGTTTGGAAATAGGGTCCTTACAGCTGTAGTTAGTTAAGATGAGGTCATGCTGGATTAGGGTGGGCCCTTAGCCCAATGACTGGTGTCCTTATAAGAAGGCCATGTGGAGACACAGAGAGACACACAGGAAGAAGGCCATGTGAAGACAGAGGTGGAGATTGGAGTGATGCATCTCCAAGCTAAGGAGCGCCATGGATTGCTGGCAACCACTAGAAGGCAGGAGAAAGACATGGAACATGTTGCCCCTCAGAGCCTGGAACCAATCCTGTTGACACCTTATACTTCTAGCCTCCAGAAGTGTGAGAGAATAAATTTTTATTGTTTTAAGCCATCCAGTTTGTGGTACTTTGTTATGGCAGCTCCAGGAAACTGACACAGAAGGGATGAGCGGAAAGAGAAGGGCGGGGCCTCTATCCCATGGATGGGGCACCAGAGAGAGTGGTCACAGAGACGAAGGAAGCATAGGGAGGTAACCCACTACACGGTTATGAAGGGGGGACTCCAAGGTTAGTGGACACAGATTCAAACCCTGCTTCTGCTGCACTCACCAGCTGTACGACTTTGGGAAAGTTATTTAATCCATCTCATCTGCAAAATGGGTTACTTTAATTAAATGGGGATTTTGTATGTAAAACCCAACCATTATGAGTACACAGTAAATGTTGCTATTATTTGAATTCAATTAAAAGAACCTGCGTCTAAGATGAGAATGAATCTGGATGAAAAGTGCAGTTATCAGGACCAGGTCCCAAAGTCCATGCTTGACTTGCAAGATCACATAAATAGTGAGAGGTCCTGAGGTTCTCAACTCTTGATCCCAGCTGGCCTAGAGACCAGGGTGAGCTGAGTCCATGGCCAAGGTCACTGGTCTCTGCTGTGATGGGGAGGAGGCATTTGTGGGTTGTGGGTGGGAAATCAGACAGACCTAAGGCAATGCTCCCCACATTGCTGCAAACTGGACTATCCTGGGATCTTTAAAAAATATGGATGTCTGGCTCCCAGACATTCTGATGTAATTGGTTTGGGGTGTGAACTAAGCATCGAGATTTTTTTTTAAAGCTCCCCAGGTGATTTGGATGTCCAGTAAGCTTTGGAAACCACTGGCCTGAAGTCAAGTTCCAAATCTGGTCTAAAGCAGTTGAGGAAGATTCCCATAGAGAACCTTCACCCTAAGCAGGAAGTGGGGATGGTGGCTTGCTTCGAGGACAAATGGAATTATAAACTAAACAAAGAAAATAAAAAATGAGTATTTACCCTGGACTTGCTGGGGTCTGTAGGGGAGTATGCATGTGCAGGTGTGCAGTGTGTATACTTCCCAGCCTCTCCCCCAGGGTACCCCTAAGAATTTAGATTCCAAATAAATAACCTTAGAGGTGCCCTCTAGTGGAGAAGATGCCACAATAAATACTGTACGGAGAGAATCACACGAGATAAATTATGTATTTTTGTCCGCAGGAAAAAGATGTGGTTGTAATGGGGGGCGGGGAACGAGACTTGAGTTCCCTTTTTTCCTCTGAGCTAGAGTGGTCCTCTTTCTTCTAGGATGTCCTGCAAAGCTTCTTGGGAGAGTTGGAATTTCATGAGTGTATGCCCAATGGCCTGAGGCCAGCTGGAGTGGGGGGCACAATTGGGGGGGTGGGGAAAAGGCTTTCTAGGCCAAAAGGTAGTCATCTAGCTGATGATGCCTCCTAGTTGGAGGAACGAGTAATTTTTCTCTCTCTCGTCACTCCCTGCAGTATCTGGCTATTCTCCCATTTCTTAGGAGGAAAGCTGAGCTCAGCACCGGCCCCAGGTGCAGCTTCCAGAAGCCTGAGGCTGGGGTTGGAGTTGGGGGCTTGGAGCTCATACCGTGAGCATGCATCAGGGTTCAATGAAGCAGAAGCCTCAGAGGCGTGCCCTGAGCCAGGGCTTGGCCGACGCATGATGAGTGAGTGTGTGTCTGTTTCCTGACTGGATCAGGAGGAGGCTGAAATGAACTTGGGGGGCCAGCCCGACAGTGCAGCAAGATATGTTTCAAAGAGCAGCTGCCATTCAGCTCTGAATAGGGCCCCTCCCACCATCGCTGTTGGGCCTGCTTTGCATGGGGCCCCTGCTGCTCTGCCATTTCTTCTCCAGCTCCTTCACTGCGTGTAGGGCATCAGCAGAGTCACTGGCCCTTCTTGCAGAGGCACCGACTCCTAGTTCTTCCCCTGCCTTTATCACACTCACGGATTCACTGGGGGATGTCACCTCTCTGAACCTCAGTTTCTTCACCTTTAAAATTCGGATAATGATAGTGCCTTCCTCATACAGCTGCAGTGAAGATTAAATGCGGGGATAATAATACACGTAAAGCACTGGCCCACAGTGAGCCTCAAAAACGCCAGTGGTCATTACCACTACGGCTGGTGTCTCTGCCTGCTGCCCGTGCTGGGGAACACGTTGGCCTTGGGCTGCTTGCTTCAGGCTGGGAAGATTTGGAGGCGCAGAGGGAGGCCAAAGCAGGCAAGGCCAGCACTGAGCCATGCCCCATCGAGCCATCTGAACCGAAAGAAGAAAAGTAGAAAAGGGCAGACCTATAGGACCCACCTTTTCCTTGGGGTTTCTCTGAAACTTACAAAGAATAAATGTATTTATTTTTACTTCACCTTGTTCTAGAAAGGTTTAAGGTGTTTAACAACCTCAAGAACCAGACAATCATCCAGTGCCTTGCCCAGCAGGAAAGCATGGATACTTCTGAACATCAATACTTCCTCACAAATATAACACTTGTATATTTTTCAAAGCACTTTTGCCCTCTTTCTTTGCTTCGGCAGATAATTTGAAGCCTCACTATGTGTAAGGCCCTGTGTGGGTTGCCATGGGAGATAGGACAATGTATAAGAGCTAGCTCCTGTCTTCCAAGTGGTCACAATCCTTTCAGACACACAGAATCACAATATGGCACAGTAGAATCCTCTCCTTGTGACAGAAGAAACTGAGTCACAGAGAAGGTAAGAAACTTGCTCAGGATCACACAGCGAGGCAGGACCAGAACTGGAGTGTCCTAATTCCTGATCTAGGTTCCATTCATTCGCTCAACATTTATTGAGCATCTGCTTTGTGCCAGCTGTGCGCTAGGCACTGGGGGTTCCTAGAGGCTGGGCAAGCCCCTTTTGCCCTGCTAGGAATTCTACCACCATCTCCCTCTCTGTCCCCCCCAACAAAGGGATAGAAAAGTGGTTCAGTTCAACGAGTCTTTATTTTTTGAACTGAACAACAGTTCAGCTTTGTGCCTGGCCTCAGGGAACTACAGGAGACTGCTACGGGCCTGTTCCTCAAAAGCATTTAATGTCGACTCGGGTGAGGCAGCCAGACAAGAATGGATGAAACCAACCAGCTGAAGGCAGAGGGTGAGGAGAAAAATTAGGAAGGCAGGCAGGGGATGCAGGGCCCAGAGGGGACATCCTCCATCACTCGGGGGAAAAGGCCTTGGCTACTTGGTTTCCCTCAGAGAAACTCCCCATCCATCACCCAGGATGCCCCTGTATCCCAGGCTGGGGTAGAGGACAGGTTGGCCTCCATCCTTCAAGGGAAGACTTCAGCATGGACAGAGGTTTTTCCATGACCCTTTCACAGTGGGGTGGGGTGACTGGCCACCAAGCAAATCTCATGTGGATGGACATCAATGAAGATGTGGTTACCACAGCAACCATCACTCCTTACCTCCTTATCAAACCACATCCTGTGAACATTAGGGAGGAAGCCAGGAACCCTGCATCCTTCCTTACTCTCTCTCGTTACCATTCATCGCCACCACCATGCCTCGGTTTCCCCAAGTTTACAGTGAGACAACACTTCTTTACAATTAACCTGACGACAGACACTTTGAAAGCCTTGACCAAAGGATGCCCTGCCCCACAGTTGTAAAGGGGCTACTTACTTCTCACTGAGATTTGTGTGTACAGATTTTCTAAGAGTTGAACAGATAAGAGGAACCTGAGTAAGAGGTATGATTCTACCACCCGCTCCGTGACTGTCCATTCGACACTGAACAAGTCAATCTCCCCGAGCCTCAATTTCTTTATCTCTAAAATGGGTGTAAATATTTATGCTTATAACTATTTATGCCCTTTTTACTTTATAGAGCCAGTGTGAGAGCCATACAAGGTAACGTTGGGAAAGCATTCTGGAAAATGTAAAATCTCACATAAATGGGAATATCATTTTTATACTCTGTGCTCTGAAGGTCTTCCAAAGCAATCCATGGGTGAAAACCCTTCAGCCCAGAGTTCCAGCAGGACTGCTGTTTTTAGAGGACAAGTTCTCAGCCCAGGCTGTGTATTAGAATCACATGGGAAGCTTTTACAACACCACCACTGCCTGGGCCTCACCCTCAGAGTTTTTGATTTAATTGATGGGGTGGGGACTTCTTGTGGGCATGGTTTCAAAGCTCTCCAGGTGATTCTAATGTACAGTCACAGACTTGCTTTAGAGCAGCATGTCTCAAATTTTAAGGTGTGCAAGAATTACCTGGGGATCCTATTAAATAGAGATTCTAATTTAGTAGATCTGGAGAATGTGGGCTTGCTGTTCAAAGTGTGATTTGTGGAACAGCAGCATTGGAATTACTTGGGAGCTTGTTAGAAATGCAGAATCCTAGGACCCACCCCAGACCTGCTGAACCAGAATCTGCATTTTAACAACGTAGGAACATAAACATTTGAGAACCACTACTTTAGAATGTTCTCTAAGGGACAAACTCTTAGGGGCTCAGATCCAAAGGAGTGAAGAACGGAATGACAGAGTGAAGGATTTAGAAAGTTTACAATTAACACCCAATCCTATGGATTATAAACCTTCATCTATTTCCTATTTTCTGTTAGTGGTTGCCAGGGGTTGGGGTTGGGAGAGAGAAGAGCACAGGATATTTTTAGGGTGGGGAAACTATTTTGCCTGATGCTGTAATGGTGGATACATGATATTACGCATTTGTTAAAACCATGGAAACCTGCAACACACAGAATGAACCCCAATGTCAATTACAAACTTGAGTGAATAAGAATGTATCAACATTGGTTCATCAATTGTAACAAATGTACCATACTCACGCAAGATGTTAATACCGGGAAAATGAGCGAAGGAGAGAGGGTATTTGGGAACACTCTTCTGCTCAATTCTCTGTAAACCTAAAACTCTTCTGAAAAAGTCTATTAAGTTTTAAAAAAAGGGTTGATTAAAAAGAAAAGCCAGAAATGGTTCAAAGACACTTATCTTTGAAGCCAGCAAGGTTAGCGTCTTCTCCTTAGAAAGACCACGCCACTGGCTTTACATTCGAGGCTGAGGTGGGGGGCCGGCGTGAGCCCCGAGTTGGTAGACTGGGTCTCTAATGACAAGTGACCACACCTCTAGGGACAGGAGGAGCCTAGACAAGTGCTACTCAAATTGTGGTCTCAACCAGCAGCTGCAGCACCTGGGAGGTTGTTGGAAATGCAAATTTTCCGGCCCCACACCAGCCCTATTGAATCAGAATCTTGGGGAGTGAGGCCCAGAAAGCTGTGTTTGTTTGTTTTTAAATTATTTTATTGAGGTCATATTGACTTAGAACATTGTGTAAATTTCAGGTGTAAATTATCGTATATCAGTTTCTGTATAGACTGCATTGTGTTCACTACCAATAGTCTAGTTTTTATCTGTCACCATACATATGTGCCCCTTTATCCCTTTTGCCCTCCCCCCATCCCCTTCCCCTCTGGTACAGAAATCTGTGTCTTAACAAGCCCTCCTGCACACTCCAGTTTGAGAACAACTAGCCTAGATGCTGTGTCCGTGTGGTCCTCACTAATCTGTGGTGCTCACTCATCTGTGTCACTCTCTGAGGCAGAATTGAGAGAGAATCCAGGAGGGGAGTTAGGCAGGTTCAGACTTCCTTGGTAAGGTGCACAAGAGAGCGTTCGTGAGGCCTGGCCACTTGGCTGTCTGTCCAGAGTTCCAATCTACGGAAAGGCAGATAGCCCTCTACCCTCTAGGCTGAACACCCTCTGGGACAGTCAAATGCTACCCTTTAAGGCAGGAAATTGGTTTCCTCAGGCTCTGCCCCAATATTAATATTACTTTGCCTGGTGCACACCATTTACAAAGAGCTTTCCTCTCCCCACCCCATCTGGTCTTCAGGACTCTGCCAGGTAAGCAGACGGGCGTTCTCCACCCCATGTTAGAGAGGAGGCGTTTGAGGGGGAAGGAGATATAGTCACACAGGTAACAGAAGTCCTGGACTAGCCTGGTTCCTGTTATTCACCCCAGGGATGACCTCTGTCCATATCTGCATTTGCCTTGGTTTCTCTCTTTGCCAGTTATACACACACACACACACACACGCACACGCTTCACCTAGTGGCTCCTGGGGAGGAAAAACCCAGTGCGAACAGCTACTGGATGAATGTGCATTCACGACTTTTAATCTGTGTTTCTGGGCTGTGCTACTTCTGGAACAGTGGCTCTGGAGCTGGGCTGGGTCCCCTGAACCTGTGGACAGCTGGCATCCCAATGCTGGGCCGATTCCCAGGCGTGGGGGAGGCCAGAAGGATGGGGCAGATTGGGAGAGAGAGGAGGGGAGAGAGCAGAGAGCCAAACAGGAGGGGGAGAGGGCTGCAGCCAGAGGCCCCAGATGGGACCGGCTGGGCAAAGGAGGGCGTATGATGCAGCTGGCCAGGAGGGCCGCCAGGGCCGGCACTGGAGAGGCTCTGCACTGGAAGAGCCTCACGCCTGCTCTATTAATTCTGGCTCCCCGGGTATTGCAAGGGATTCCCCTGAGGGGTCTCCTTAGCCCTGGAAACTTCCCCGAGGGGCTCAGCTAGCGAAACCACTGAAGTCTGGAGGGGATAAACACGGCCAGCAGGGCAGAGACGCACGATCGCTGGGCTGGTGGCTGCCCTGGCGAGGCAGGGTGAGGTCTTGTTTGTGAAAACACGTCCCCACGGCTGCCTCCCTGGAGGACCCAGCTCTTCTCAGACACAGCTGCCTCCACTGGCTGGTGCAATCTCCCTCCAGGAGGCGGGGTGCTGGGGCATGAGGTCCGCACAGAGGGCACCCAGCGCAGGGCTGGCACCCTACAGACACTCCACACCGAAGGGTGCTGGCAGTGAAACAAGCAGGGATTTTGGGGGTGAAAGCGGAGGCGGGGTGGAGGAACTTAGTCCTGGGGCCTACCCCAGATGGGGCAGGAGGCTGCTCCCAAAGAACCCCAAATCCTGACATCATGCCCAAATGAGACAGACCCCACAGAGATACACCGCCAGGGTTCAGAGAAAGCCCCCTCAGACAACTTTGACCTTGACTCCCTGCGCCAGACCCTCTGCCTTTAACATGCCAAGAAGGAATCATTTTTATAAACCCCATAATTATCTTACGAATAGCATGGTTATATTGCATTGTAAATGTCGCAGTATTTGTGTAAATACTTAATATATACCAGATATTTTGTTGCTCTGTTTGGGCATGTCTTCCTTGTAGTATTCCCAGAGCCTTCATTTAGTGTCTGGGGGCAAGCTCCCCAGGCCTCTCTCCGCCTCCGAGGGGCGCTGTCGCTTAGCTTTCCTCTTCTTCTCCCACCAGGGACATGACCAGGGCTCTGGGAGAGCCGGCCTGGGCTCCGTGTCCTCCGTGGTGGGTGGGTTTGGAGGATGCTACTGTTACTACCATCAGGTGTAGGAGGACAGAGGAGGGAAGACAGGGCAGGGCCTCCCTCAGCTCTTTGTGGTCCTGTCACTCATTTGCAAAGTCCTCAGGGCCCACACAGATAGGGAACAAGGCTCAGTCCCTGTGAGAGCCTTTGAGATCTCCCTGCGTCACCAGGACCATCTGGAGGCAGACAAAAGCCCAGAAGAGTCTAGGCAGATTCCCACACCTGGAGATAGGTATATATACATATATATACATATATATCTTTTGGGAGGAGGGAGAGTTATCCATAAAATTATTTTCTTTTTATATCTTCATTGTCTTGCTGATTACATAAGAAACCCACATGCTCTTGTAAAATTTTCAAACACTGTAGAAATTAACTTAGAAAGTAAAAGAAAATGCCTTTGAATTTTATTTCATCCCCTCTACAGAGAGAACCACTATGATTATGTTATATTCTTTCAAACATCTGCCAGCATACATGCTTCATTAATAACAAAAATGGGCTCATACTATGATAGTGTTCTGCACAATTTTTTTTAATCTTAATAATACATTTTTTACGTTTTCCCATGTCAGTGGGAAAAGCTCATTCTCACTGGTTGAGTAATATTCCACTGTAGAGATTAGCAATTTATTTTTGTGTTCCCTAGCAAAGCACATTTTTTCCCCCAATTTTTAGCATTCCAAAGAACTAAGTAATAGACCCCCTTGTTCATATAACTTTTTGCATGTGTACGAGTACACCCACGTAGGATAAATTCTTGCAGTGAGTGGAATTCGTGCCTGGTCCGTCGACCATCCGCTGGCTTCTAGGAGAGAACCCATCTTATCCCTACACTTTCAGTTGCTTCCAAATGGCTAGCAAAGGCTAAGGCATTCTGAGCCACAACTTGGTCCTCACGGACCTTCTGGTTGTCAGCAGAAGAGGAGCTGGTAGCCCATGTGGTCAGAACCACACAGAGAGGCCAGTGTGAGCTCTGAGCTGGGCATCCCTCAGCCGCCTGGATCTTGCAGAGTGAGGAGGCTCCTGACAAAGAAGTGACCAGGAAACAAGAGAACAGTGGACTCAGACATGGAAGGCTCACTCAGAGCACGGAGCGGCCATGTGGAAGAGCCCCAGCCCCCAACCGGCTCATAGGGTGGGCTTGGCTGGCGCCTTCCCTCCCTCTGCCTTTGAGAGACGACACTGGAACCCTCCCACATGCATGACCCTTGGCCCACCACTGAGGAAGAGTCAGGGGTGGTATTGGGGACTAGGAGATAGGATTCCTGGGTCCCCCACCTTCCCATTTTGCTGTGTGATCTTGTGATCTTTGCCTCTCTGAGGCCCGATTTCCCCCTCTCCAAACACCTGCTTCTTCCTTTCTCCACTGCAAGGATAACGATAATTTTGAAAATAATCTAACTCTTTGGACACAGTCACCAAGATGATGACTCTTTCTCCAGTTAGAAACGGGCTGAGTTAGGGTCAGAGCCCCTGACCCCATCCCCACTCTCCCTGGAATCCAGCTTCTCCTTCGGTGTCCTGGTCTCTGTTTACTACGGGAGTCCAGGAGGGGTGGGGCGGTGGCTCCCTCTCCCTGCTGGCTATGACTAACTGGGCTCCAGCCAGTTCATTCCAGGGACCCGGTGAGCTGCAAAGGAGAGTCCTCCTAGGGCTCTTTAAGTCTGTGAGCGGCAGGGGGCCTCTTAGAGTTGGGAAGAAGCCCAAGGTGAAGCAGAGGCCCAAGTTAGTAAGAAGGAGACCCAGAGAGGGCAGGGAGTGACTCAGAGCAGAGGTGATGAGCTCCCGGGAGCCTTTGGGTGTTCAGGAGGGGAAGGGTAGGGAAGGTACACAGCAAGGCAGCCCAAAGCCTAATTCTGGGTCCCTTCGTGGAATTCCAGTTTGGCTGTATCCTCATTTTCCTAAATCATCTCTGTGCCATCTCCGGCATTTTAATCTTCTTGCCTTCTTTCTCTGTTAGGTCCATGGTCCCTCCTTGGGACTTCCCTGAGGAGGCGAACAGAGAGGGCAATGGGATGCCTGGTGGACAAAGAAGCAAGAAGCAAGCATTCAGCTCCTCTTTCACATCGGAGCAGGAAGGAGCCAGAGGTACAATGGCTCTGGGGGTCTTGAAAGACTCTTAGGTCTAGTTCTCTCTTAGCTCTGCTCCAGCCAAGCCAAGGACTCCTTTCTGGGATTAAAGGGACTACCCATCACCTCTGAGGCTGGGTTGGGGGCTCTTCTGTGGGTGAGCGGGAGAGAAAGAAGGTGTCCAGAAACCAGAGAGGGGGAACAGGTGCTCGCTAGTAACCAGCGCCCCCATCACCTTGTTACATGACCTCGGAGAAGTCACTCCTTGTGTCTGTTGCCTCATCTGCCCAAGGAGAGTCCTGATCTGCCCAGCAGCCTCACGGTGCGGGATTCAAGATGTGATTGTGTTTTGAAAAGTACAAAGTTTCCGATAAATGTAAGGATTTGCACGATTATCAAGAGCACTATTGGTTGTCCCCACGAGAACAGGGGAGAGTAGAACTGAGTCCTCTGTTTACAGCTGACTCATCTGGCAGGAGGCCGGTGGTATAACCTTGGCCACTTGGTAACTTTCCTTGAATCATGCAAGTCTCTGGTGCAGATAAACTGGCAGGAGCACCCTTAGGGAATATGAATGTCTTCTGGAATACTGAGAGCTGCAGTCTTCTTACAGCCCTTTTCACCAAGGGAGTTTTATGGCACGAGATGGGGATTGGAAACATAACCCCTCCTTAGCCCCATTTTACAGATTCAACAATCTACCCACGTCCTTCATTAATTCATAGGCCGATCACGGTCCTAATTCAGGTATCACACGCCCAGTCCTCTGCACTCCCCCAGCTTTCTGAGTTGGCTCAAAGGGAACAAAACTTCACTCATTAGCGTCCCCAGACATTAACCCCTGCCTCTCTCAGCGCTCTATTTGGCCACCTTCATGCCCACCCTGCCGAGGTGAGGAAGGGAGAAAGGCAGAACAGAGTGAGCCACCACCTGATCCTCTCTCTGGTTCCCATCTTCCCATCCCCCACTCTCAATGCCCGGATACACACCCTGAGCCACCGCCCTGCCGCCGGTTTGAGAAGCCAGAACATTTTCGATGCCCACCCTGGCCAGGACCCCTGAGAGGGAAAGCAGATCACTTAATTTGTTCTGGAGTGGTGGAGATAAAGTCTCCAGCACCATCAGAAGCCTCGAAAGGAGGCCCTCCCTTTATGCCTGAGTCAGACCGTCACAGACTCTTGGAATCCCAGTGCTGAGAGCCACCTCCAATGGTCATTCAGTCCAGCGCTCAATTTTTGGTTGAGTGAATGTCAAGACCACACAGAGCAGAGGGTTGGTCACTGAGGCATTGAAGATTGTGCCTCCTCCCACCCCGAGATGGAGTCACCCAAAGCACCTAGGGTTATCAGCATGAGGGAGTCTGTCGGGCTGGTACCCCAATCTTGTCCCCACCATACCTGCTGCTGCTGTGGGTGGGACCCACATGCCCACCGGGGATGGAAAATGGGCAAAGGAAGCCCAAGAGGAGTTCAGGGCCCTGATGCCACTCTCCACTCCTGCCCGGGGCCAATCAGTCTAGGGAGGCCAAAGGTTTCCCGGCAAGATTCCCCAGCTTGCCCCAACCCCCAGGACAGCGACAGGGGGCTAACCTGGTGTTCAACAAAAGGGGAACTTGAGGAAAGAAAGGAGTGGGTTTTTGAGACCTGTAGCTGCAGCAGCTGAAGGCAGGAGATTACCTTGAAGGAGAAAGGCGGGGCAGGTAAGATGGCAGGGGGAATCATGGAGAGCCTTGCCGGCCCAGGCCTCCTCTCTGGGGAAGCTCCAACTTGCCCAGAATGAGGCTGCAAAAGCCGGTGGGCTCTCTGCCGTCGATGTCAGGGAAGAAAAGTTACTGACAGTTGTCACCAGCGCAGCAGGATGTCTCCCAAACTCGAGACCCCGACCTCAGCAGGCTCTGGGGCCAACACATCCCCTGGGGCAAACGTACGCCTACCCGCATCAGCAATGCCCCTTCCCCTCCGCCGCAGGTCCCCTGGGGGCGAACGGGCACAGAAGTTGGGAGCTTTACTGACCGTCTGCGTCAAAGTGCTTCCAGATTTCCAGGAACTGGGACGCCGTCAGCTCCGCCAGGTGCAGGTAAGGGGGCTGCTGCTGCGGGCCAGCCATGGCGAGCGGTTCGGAGACCTCAGGCAGCACAGCGCTGTCCCCGCTCGCCGCTCCGCTCCCGCACTCGGCTGGGTCCTGCGCGCCACGCTGCCCTTATATACAGTCCGGGGGCTGCACCCGCGCCCGGCCGCCAGCAGGGGGCGCGCGCGCTCAGGGAATCGGCCCGGGTCGCGGCGGGGCGGCGGCCGCCCGGGGGCGCCGCCACGGTTCGCGGGGGGCGCGCCGGTCTGTGCTGAGACCACGGCGCGCCGGGCCAGGGAACCAGGGGCTCTTCGGGACGAAAGGGAGAGAGGCTGCCCTTGCCTCTTTCTGACCGGCTTGAGTACTGCCACCACGTATTATTGCTAGCAGTAGCACTAATAACAGTAGTAACAGCAACACCACTAATCGCAATAATAATATGTTTGACAAGTAGTTAGCCCCTGGACTTTGGAATTCACTAGATCTCTCTCACGCCTCCTCTCGTCTGACCCTTCCACCGCAGAAAGAACAGGGAACACTTTTCTGATGAAGGGACTTGAGACTTCAAATGACTGAATGACTTACGCAGCAAATAAGGGGCTGAGCTGGAATTCGAACCCAGCTCTTTTCCCACGCTCTCATGGCCCCTTAAAGAGGTCCAGTCTTGGGGAGAAGCCAAGCATCCTCAAGGCTTTACTGGAGGGCAGCTGGAATCAGCGACACCCAGGGAGATCCAGATGGGAGTGGAGGAGAGGCTTCCACTGTCCCCTTGGGTCTTGGGTATTGCCCTCCCGTGGGTACCTACCTCCAGCCCTGGTACCTGCCTCACCCTGGATGGGCTCTGGGGGTTTTCAGACACTTGTTCAGAGAGTAGCAGAACTAGACCCTCACCTACCGGGTCTTAACCACGCCCACCTAGGGACGTCCTGGGAATGTGCCTAGGCCAGCCGCTAGAGAAGGCCCACCGCTGACTAGGAATGTTCTGCTCCGGTCTCAGAGAAAATAGGAGCAGCTACAGAAAGTTCCTAGGACAGCAGACAGGACTCCCCAGGCTGGGAACAGGGCGCCCTCCTGGTTCGCCCTGGGGGCCTGAGCCCTGGGGGCCTGTCCTGCCTTGTGCACCGTTACCCCCAGAGTGGCAGCTTCCTCCTCACTTTCTCTCCTCTCCCACTGAGTGACTAAGAAATGAATTGCTGCTCATTAACATGTGCTAATGAGTGTTAGCTGAACTGCCTTCCAAAGGGAGAGAGAAAAGGGAAGAAGGTAAGTGAGAATCAAAAGGAGGTCGCTAGGGGAGAGAGGAATGCCAGGAGAGGACCGAGAAGGGGAGGGGTGAGTCCAGCGTGAGCCTGGAAGGGGCAATACAGAGCGAAGGTTCCAAAACCACTTGTTTTTTGCCCAGAGCAAATGTGTTTAGAGTTTCCGGCAGGAAGAGACTAGGAGAGGAGGAGTCATAAAAAGCCAGCTTTTGAGGCCTGCATGCATCCCCTTCCCCCCTGCTACCAGAGAAGAGTCCTGGGCTGAGAAATTCACCTCTCTTGCCCTGCCTCTAGGGTGGCAGGGTGGTTCAGTGGTTAAGAGCAGGCACTCTAGAATCAGGCTCCTTGGGTTTGAATCCCAGAATAAGCAACGTGACCTTGGGCAAGTCACATAGCTTGTCTGTGTCTCAATTTTTCTCTTCTGCAAAATGGGAATGTGGGTATTTACTTCTTAGAATTGCTCAGAGGATTAAATGAGTTGGTGCTCCCTCTGCCCGTCATTGGAACCAGAGACCAGTGGTGGTTGGCTTGGCAAGAAATTACTTGGCCAGCATCCCTCTCCTGGGGTAGTGAATGGCCCCTGGAGGCATTAACCAAGAGTGAGGCCAAGGGGAAAGGTTAAATACAAGCTCTTAACCACTGTGCTGCACAGCCCCTCAGGGCCAGGCTCAGCCCTGTCCACCTGGGACACTGTCATTCTGGGTCTTCTGACCCACCTCCTGCCCCTTCCACTGGCCCAGATCTGTGTGGCCAGAGAGCCCATCCCGGCTCACTAAAGACCAAACCAGTACGCTCCTGCTGCTTTGGTTTTCCTAGTGAGGAAGAGAGAGTGGAGCTCCTGCTTCCTACTTTCCAGAGCTGCTGAGATGGCGGATGATGTGGGCTTGACTGCAGAGTGGCCACAGGGACCTCCAGACTCTGCACTGGGACAGCCCTGCCTCGTTCACTTTAGACACATGGTTGGAGTCTCTTTCTGGGAGGCGCATCCCTGAGTCTCCCAGACTCAGGCCAAGGGAGGGCCGCAGAGCCCAAGCAAGTCCCTTTGTCCTTTGTCCCCAAGCCAAATCCTGCAGAAGCAGTTACATTTAGGAGTTACAAACCCTGCTCTGGGGTCAGGCAGATGTGTGTTCCAAACCCACTTACTGGTTGTGAGGTCTTGGGCAAGCTATTTAACCCCTTTGAACTTTAGTAAAAGTAGAGGTAATCATACTGGTGGCACAAAGTCAGTGTAAGGACCAAAAATAATGTGGGCGAGGAGTTAGCTAGCAAGAGTCCTGGCAGTGGTACGTGCTTAATTAAAAGGTCATTATTCTTATTAACATAGGATGTTAGGAGGAATTTTTCTTGCTCTGAAATAACACAAAAGGGGCTAAGTACCCCACTTGTAAAACTACCCCAGACAAGCCAGGCACCTCTCATCTGCTGGCCTCACTAAGTCAGCCCCCCACTTCCAGCGAAGGCCATAGGCTATACAAGGAGAAGCCTGTATTGGGGGGGAGAGGAAGGAGCCTTAGTCTGCAGGGAGTACAGCATTTGTGGCTCCTCTGAAGCCGTGGGACCTCCAGAAGACCTCTCCAGGTCATGGGGGATGCCTGCCAGATGCCAGGGGACACTGGCAAGCCCACCTGGTCCCAGGGCAGAATTCCAGAGTCTAGGCTCCCTGTGGAGACAGAACTGATGCTGTTTCTGACTTCCAGTGGTCTGAAGGCCGAGGCTGTACTGTCCTGTGCCTGGAAGGAAGATGGGCGCAATCAAACTCCATCCCATTCTCTGCAGCCCTTAGAGGTTGCTGTGGCTCCTGGCAAAGGTGCATGGAGTTTAAAGAAGCAGCAGAAGCCAGATGCCTGCTGGTTGATCCTTGGTGTTGAAGGAAGCGGGGGTGGAGCTGAAAACTGCTCCCAGAAAACCATCATCCCACCGTGCAGGGTCCACACACTCCCCGAGAGGCCCTGCAGTAGCTCCTACAACCCTCAGGGACCAGAGAGGTAAGACGGGCTCCTCCCCTTTCTCTGCCCCGCCCCGCCCCCCGCCCTGCCCAGGGAGGCGATGTCTCCCAGCGGGCCCATGCCCCCCTCCAGGCTTAGCCCTGGAGCCGAGGCCCTCCTGCAGGGTGCGATGGGGAGGAGGAGAGCTTTGAGTCAGAGAAGAGATTAGAATTTTCAGCTGGACCGGATCAAGTTTAAATACCTGAATGCGAGAAGAACACATGGACTCAGGTCAAGAAATCACTAAGGGGTGGGAAGAGAGATTCAGTGAGCATATCTGAAAGCAGTGATGATAAAGACGAAACTCTTGCATGTTTATATCTCAGTGAATTGAGACTCTTGTAATTATTTTGAGATGTCTCAGGTTTTGCTACTCCTCCGGGACCTCCTCTCACATTTTACACCAATGGTGATGATGGTGATGATGATGGCCACGAGGACACCTTTAGATGCCTTTAAAGAGGGCTTTAATGTATCCTGCTTGGTTAGGTCCTCACAACTAGCCCACCAGGTGTGCAGCGCAAGAATTGGGCCCATTTTAAAGATAAAGAAACCAAAGCTCAGACCTGGCTGACCTGGCTGGAGTGGGATATCAAGAACGCTCTGGCTCCTCCAGTTGCCAGTTTCCGGGGTATATGGAGTCCTTGTGGACCAGGTGCCAAGCTCCTGGGCAACATGTACCAAGTTCTTCCCATGTCCTGGCCACTGGAGCCACAGGGCACCTCCCAATGGCAAGGAGTGATGCCATGTCCACTGTTTCCAGGAAGGCCATGAGTTCAGCTGGTGGCTGCTTCCTCCCTTCTCCAGAAAGGGCAGACTGGGTGCCATCCTTCCTTTTCCACCCCAGCCCACCGGCTGCATCCTGAATGCTGCGACCCAATACAGAGCGTCGGCAAGAAGACTCGCCTGACATGTCCTCTCCTCTGCCTCAGACCCCAGAATTGCACCCTCCCCCCCGAAGGGAGAGAGGCCTGCTGACTGTGAGATGGTGAGACGCAGGAGAACAGACGGCAAGACAGCTTCCCAGCCAGCATCCAATGGGCCGAGGTAATTGGTAGATCTCTCAGAGCCCCTGGTGTTATTTAGGAGAACATCAAAGAAAAGAATCAGAAGCCCGACCCGGTTCCTCCCTCTGCCTGGAAATATTTCTTCCAGATGTTGCTTCTTTGGTCTTTATAATAATGGTCAGGCCTGGTACCAGGGTGCCGGTGAGCTGGCCTTGCTTCCCAGAAAGGAGGATGAAAGAGATGCAAGAGCCCAGCCGTTTCCATGGAAACGGATCAGGTAGAGGGAGAATAGAGTCCAGAGGAACCCAGAGGTGGGAGCAGGACTTCTGAGTAAACTTGGTCTGAAACCTGAGAATCTGTGGACAAAATATTTGCCTCTGAGCAAAGGATTTGGGTCACCAGGATAGCAACAGGAGATGGACTAACAGTAGCTGGGGGCCATCGAGTGATACCCTCCCCCAACAGCTAGGGGCACGGGGCTGAGAGCTCAGGCTCCAGAATCCTATAGGCCCCTTTCAGCTCTTAGTTCTGCCTCTAACCAACAGCTCTGCCACATGATGGCTGTGTGACTCTGGGCAAGGTGTCCACCCTCTCTGAGCTTTCATTTCCACATTGGTAAAATGAGGATAATTCTAGGAACTTACTTGTGTGGCTTTTGGGAGAATTAAGAATGGTAATGCACGTAAAGGGTGGTGTAGTGCTTGGGACATAGTAAGCACTCAAATGTTGTTACTGTAGATGAGAAAACTGAAGGCAATTGATGAGTCTAATCCAATCAATACAGCCCATCCCCCTGGCTGAAGTGATTGGTTCACGGAGAGGCAATCAGAGATCATTTGAGAGAAGGCAGAAGTCCCTGCCACTGGAAGGGACTCCCTCTCTACTTGCAGACAGTCTGGTATAAAGCTGTGAGGTCTGGAATTGCTGCAGCCGTCTTGACACTATGAGTGAAGAGTCTAAAGTGAGCTGAGATGAAGAAGGGCACAGAGTGCAGACTGAGGATGAAGCCCATATTGCAAAAAGCAGGGCAGAGAGACTGTAAAAAATTGGGCCACATGTGACAGCTTTTGAACTGCTGGATCAAGCTGACCCTGAAGTATCTTTGAACCTTTCAGTTATGAGTTGATATATACCTGTTAGTGTTTAAGTCCATTTATGTTGGATTTTCTTTCATTTGCAACCAAAAAGGCCTAACTGATAATCCAAGAAGGCAGCAATTGTTTTCATGGAAGCTGGACTTGGGAAACCTTTAGGAACCAAGGCTTCTCTCTTTTTTTCTTAGGGCAGCAGGGTCTCTCTTTCACAGATTCTGTCTCCATCTGCACAGCTGCTTCCCTTTTTTCTCTCCCCCAGCAAGCGTCCTCATGACCTTGCTTTTCCTCACCTATCATAGCCACCTGGCATCAACTTGCCCTCAAGAGTCATAGCTTCCTTTTCCCCAGGATGGCCTTGGCCTCTCTGCTTCCCTATTCCAAATTCCTGAGAGAAGAATCTGATCAGTCTAGTTCGTCTTTTTATGTCAGGCCATTCATGTCATAGGTTGCTGTCCAGCTGTGTGTGGCACCCACCCCTTGATCCAGGCAGCTGTGGCTGGGGGCAGGGGGCGAGGGGAGTGGTGGGCGGTGCAGAGAGGGGCTGTTTCCCTTGGAGAGAGTTATGGGCAGGGTGGCACTAATTAACACGAGTATTGGGTGCTCAACGTGGAAAATTCAGTCAGTGGGACACGTTTGCTGTAAACCTGGGTAAAAAATACTCTGACCAATAAGCCTAAATGTAGAACAGAGGTTGACAAATTTTTATTGTAAAAGGCCATATAGTAAATTTTTTTGGCTCTGCGGGCCACAGAGTCTCTCTCTCAATTACTCAGCTCTGCTGTTGTAGTGCAAAAGCAGCCACAGACAGTACGTAAACAAATGAACATGGCTCTGTTTCAATAAAACTTTATTTACAAAAACATGCAATGGGCCAGATTTGGCCTGTGGGACATAGTTTGCTGACCCCGGATCTAGTAGATTGAATTCTAGGCTCTCTTGAACCTCTCTAAGCCTGTTTCTTCTATGAAATAGGGACAGTAATAGAACCCGTGTAGGGGGACTGTTGTAACGATTCAGTGAAATATGTATGTGAATTACTCAGCGCAGTGTCTGGCATGGAGTAGGTTGATATTGGCTGCTTTTATTCCGTTTGTCGTTCAGTGAGATCTCAGATAACTGGATTCTAGATCCATCAATTTGCTTTATGAATCTAGAAGGGACCCTTCATCTTCTCTGAGCTGAGCTGGGAGCTGACAATCCTCTCTCCAGAAGGTGAGACAGGATCACTAAAGGAAGAGGTTGGGGGATACAGAGAAGGACAGGCTCAGGCAAGGAGGGCAAAGGGAATGAAAGCTGCAGATGAGTCCTTGTCCACAGGGCCTCCGGGTGAGGCCGGCTTGGCCTCTGCCTGGAGACTTGGCCGGGAGCCCTGGGCTCCGTTTAAACAAACCTGCTCCATTTCCTGCCAGAACGGAACTACCTGGTGGCCAGGAATTTGGATCCTCTCACCGAGGATGGGAAAAGGGTCCCTAGAGGAGCAGTGTCCCACTTCCATTATTCGCCGGGGTGCGGCAGGGATGTTGGAATGAGGTATAAGAACATAAGGGCTGTGTTCCACTCATTCATGAGTTCATGTAACTCATTTAATTCCTTCATGCTCTCAAAAAACTATTTATTAACCATCTGCTTTGTGCCAGGCGCTGTACCAGGCCCTAGGGATTCAATGGTTAGCAAAACAGAAATGGTCCCTCCCCTTAGGAATTTAAAGTCGAGTGGGGGAGACAGACGTTGATCAAACCACACAACCGAACATAGAAATGCAAGCTGAGGGTCTAACAGGAGTCCTGTAACTATCTAGCATTTATGGGAGGCCATCCTGAGAGCGGAGTAACGAGGAGGAGGGGGGTGCTGAGCATTCCTGGATTTAAACCTTATGCACAAAGGCTCGGTGGTGGAGGAACTGTAAGACCAGTGGGACTGGAGCAGAGGGTGGTGGGGAGATGTGATGGGGGTGACTCTGGAGAGGTAGGCATTGGCCAGGGTCCATCTCCAGGGCTGGGGGGCATCTCCCTCCCACCAAGCGCAATCCCCTGGAGAAGGGTGCAGGTGTCACCTGTTGGCAGCCAATACCTTCAGCAGCTGAGAGGTGGGTGTCCTGCCCAGTGAAGGGTATTGGGCGGGGCTGCCCCCCCCCCGGGACCAGGTGCATCTGGGCAGTCGAGGCAGGGAGATGCAAGGCCAGCCACTCTGGAGCAGTGGCCAGTGGGAAGACCTATGTTCCTCTAAGTGACCTCCACCCCCTACCACTAGTTACCTGGTCATCCCTGCCCTCTCTCACACTCAGACACCACCTCCCACACACTCAGGAGATGGAGGCCGGGAGAAGATGGGAAAGAGCATTTATCCGAAAGAAACCAGCTCCTCCAAAAGTGTCCTTCTAAGAGAAACAGCCCGGTGGTACCATAAATTGGCAATTTTAAAGTGTGTTCCCTCCCTCCTGACCCCACTTCCCAGCAGGTTGGGGGAACTTGGGGAAGATTAGATCAATTACAGGAAATGAAGAAACTATTTTCCCTGCACATCTATCTGAATGAATCTGTGACCCTGCTCTGCTCAATTCTTCTTTGTCACCCCCACTAGAATGGAGGTGGGGACCTTGTCTATTTTGTTCATCACGTTTCCCAGCTTTCAGCACAGTTTGTGGTCCAAATGCAATCAGTAAATAATTGTTGAATGAATGACTGAAGGGCAACAGAGTGGAAGAGGATGTTTCTACTTATAGAATCAGAACCCTCTGGAAGCTCTAGAAATGACCCCTTGCACTGACAGGACTAGCTCAACTCCTGGCAATCAAGTGCCAGGCAACGGGCCCACTTGGGTCGCCCTCAGGAGGGCAGCTGCTCACCCTGCTAGGGGCTGCAGCACCTTCTGGTGAGGAAGAGCTGCCTAGCTCTCGTCCTCTCCCCTCATTCATTAATCCTCAGGCCTGGCTCATGGCTGCTCCCTGCCCTGCCTTCCTGATCACGTCTGTGAGAATCCCCTCCCAGGCCGGCCACAGGCTGGGGCTCGGGGGGAGCAGGCCCAGGCCGGAAGAGGCCAAGCTGGGGCACCTCCTGGAATCTTCGGCTCCGGCTGTGATCGCCGATGGTCTGACACAGGAGCCAGAAGCCGAGGCCAAGCCCAGCCCTGCCAGTGCTGGAGGGTGACAAAGGAGGAGGTCCAGAAGGAAGAGAGGAACAGAAGGAGGGAAGGGGAGAGAATGTGGTTTTCCAGGAGTCGCAGAGCTAGTTAGCGAGGTCTGGGCCTCCAGGGTCACCTGCTCATGGTAGTTGCCAATGGCACCCTGCCAAGGTCCCGTGGAACAACGGGAAAACATTCTCCAGCTGCTGTGAGTGTCGACTGCGGGGGCTCAGAGCTGCACCATTCTCTGGAGAACGCCACCTTCCCCGGAGATGCTCCCCTGACTCCCACCGTGGGACAACCTACAGCCAATGACTGACAGATACGGGGTGTCATGGCTTGGCCATTTTCCTCAAGGTGAGAGAACTCTATGGTACCGTTCATGATCTAGAGCTCCCCGTGGGATCCGGCTGAGGTCAGACTTCAACTGAACCCGCCTCTTTGCTTGGCATCTTCCCCTACCCCATCCTCTCCCCTCGCTCCTTACAGGTTTCTCCTGAGCCCCCTCCCTCAATAACTCACCTGCACCAGACTCCCCATCTCAGGCTTTGCTTTTAGATCAGAACTAAGACATGCTCTCTGACTAACATTTCTCTCTCGCCACTTGTTGGGAAGCCCAACTCTTCAGTCTAAGGCCCCAGTTTATGAGGGTATGTAGAAATAAGTGTGTTTTCACATGAGGGCACGGTGGCTTCCAGCGTCTCAGCATGTCAATGGTGTGCCAGCAAAGCGTTCCAGCACTGCCATTTATCAACTGTAGGAACCTGGGCCAAGGCTTTAACTTCTCAGAGTTTCAATTTTGCGTCTGAGGAGTTGGGATCATAATACAATCTTGCAGGTTGGCCATGAGATGGGGAGAGGCAGGGGAGCCGGTGATAAAGAACCTGGCTCTCGAATCGGACAGACCTGCCCAGCTTCCCAGTTGTGTGACCTTGGATGTGCTGTGGACTTCCCTAGTCTCCGTTTTTCTCATCCATTAGGGGAACATAATACCAGTACTGAAGCCACTGGTTCCTAAGAGTTCTAGGTGACAGGAAGCCCTCAACACGGGGCCTGGCCAACTTAGTGAAAACTACTATAGAAATTTATATGGCGTCTGCACAGACAAAGTCCCCAATAAGGAGGGAGTATTGTTTTTATTAATGAGGATGATGTGTCTAAAGTCAGATGGTAATAATAATAACGCAAAACTTTGGTAATTTGGGAGAAGTGCCTAAAGAGTGGCCCAGAAGTTTGGCAGATGGAACCCTCGGGGCTGGATACATCGGATGTGGGCTAGGGAGGGGCAGGCAGATGGAACCCACCGGGCTCACTTCTCAGTCAACTGGCATGAACTGCGAGGCCACTGTTCTGCTGCAGCCTGCCACTGGTGGCTTGCCTGCCCGCCAGCCCATTTGTCACTCTGTCATCTCCTCCACACTTGAAAGCAGATCCCCGGGGATCATGGACAAAGCACACAGAACAAGGAGCCACTTTTTTTCTCTAGGGCTGGAGAAGGTGAGGCAAGGGTGGCGAGCAGCAAAGAAAGACCAAGGGCTTGTCCTTGCTGAGAGGGCGGTTTGATGAGATGGGGAAGGTGCAAATTCCGTCTTTCATGAAGAGCAGCGGTCAGCAAACTGTGGCTCTTGGGCAAGACCAGCCACCTCCTGTGTTTGCATGGCCTGCAAGCTAAGAATGGTTTTTATATTTGTAAATGGTTGGAAAACATTAAAAGAAGAATAATATTTTATGAAAACTATATGAAATTCAAATTTCAGTGTTCATAAGTAAAGTTTTACTGGGGCGCAGCCCTGCCCATTCGTTTCTGTAGTGTCTGTGGCTGGTTTCATGCTACGAACGCAGAGCTGAGTGATTGCAACAGAGACCGTCAGCCTGCAAAGCCGAGAATGTTCCTATCCAGCCCTTTCCAGGAAAAGTTTGCCGACCCCTGACTTAGAGCATGAGGCTGACCGAGACTAGTTAGAAATGAAAGTTGCTTTTCCCTGCTCACATTTTTTTTTCCTCTACTATTCCCTCTCTTTTCAGTAACCTTTCCTTTCAAATGCTTGGTACTTTCTTAATGCCTGGCTAAGGCAGAGGGAAGAATCTGATTAATAAAATCAGCCTAAGGTGTTGGTGACTTAATGTATTGCACTCTCTTTCTCCCAGGAGATTGGACTAAAGGAATAAATCTTTGAGTGGTGGAATTTTAGGAACTGTGGACCGTGTGTGTGTGCACGAGAGAGAGAGAGAGAGAGAGAGGGAGGGAGGGAGGGAGAGAGAGAGAGAGAGAGGGAGAGAGAGGGAGAGGGAGAGGGAGAGAGAGAGAGAGAGAGATTTGTAATCACAAAAGGTGGAAGCTTCAGGGCTCTGGCCCAAAGGAAACACATAAATAGATTCTTTGGGGAATGAACAACCTGAGCAGTACGAGCCCAACTTAGTGGCTCCTGGAACCTCAGAGGACAGGATAGAGGAGGTGCCGCCCTTTCTGAATGTGAACTCTGAGTCTGTATGGTACGAGGCTCCTTTGATGACCAGAAAGCACTGGGAGGACATGGAATCTGTGAACAAGTCAGGCCAATGGGGCGCCACCTCTCCCCCACAGAGCTGCCCAGGAGGTCAAACCCCCATGGCTTGGCCAGAGGACAGGTGACAGCTGGCCTTATGCCTTTGTTGGCCTTGACACTTGCTCTGCGGGCCTTTGGTGCTCTGGGTACCAGCTGCTTGCCTTTCTGCAGCAGCATACCTTTGTCCTCCTCTCTGTCTGCTGCCTGGATCTGAAGGTCAGTCACAGCCGGAGAGCAGGGCCGGTTCAGCCTGGCTACCGCTGCTCGGCCATCCCACAGACCGCGGCCTCAGCCGTCTCGACTTCAGGCTCTAATTGGCTGGACAGCTGCCATGGGGTTTCACCCAGCCTGCCACATCTGGTTTCTGTTCTCCAAGTTGCCCTCCTTCCCAGAACCAGTGCTAGGTTCTGAAATGCCAGTTGTTATGGGCTGAATTGTATTCTGGCAAATTCATATGTTGAGGTCCTAACCTCCTAGTACCTCAGACTGTGACTGTATTTGGAAATAGGACTTTTAAAGAGGTGATTAAGTTAAAGCAAAGCTGTTAGGGTGAGCCCTAATCCAGTCTGACAGGTGTCCTTCTAAGAAGAGGAAACTTGGATACAGAGAGAGACACGAGGGGTGCGCACCATTGAGGACTCTGGTGGACGTTCCCCAGTGACTCGTCAAGTCGCTCCTAGGGGACAAAGACTGCTCTTCATTGACTCTGTGAACTCGGCACACTACCGGACCCAGGACATCTGTGGCTCCTCTTCGTGAGTGCTTTCTCTGAGGCTGGCACTGGGCTGGGCACCTCTCCTGTATGGCCTCATTTAACTCTGAGCTGTGAAGTGGGCATCATGCTCTTCCCACCTCCTAACACCTTGGCAGGGAGTAAACATTGTAATCACATTGTAATAACATGCTGGGCACAATGACTTGTGCATATGACAGCTTCTGTGGGCTTCATTTCCATCAGCTCACACCTGCTCCCTTCTTCAGGGACAACCTGAGCCACTTCACCTGCCAGGAAACCGGAAGTGCTCAGGCAGGGGCAGGCCGAGGCTGAGACTTGATCTGACATCACCGCCTGGCTTGGCCTCCTTCCCTTCCCTGTCCTGCTCCCCCTACCCCCTTACCCGTCCCTCCTGGCAGCATTTCCTTGATAATCACTTGACCCCAAATCCTTATCTCAAGTTCTGCTGCTGGGAGAGCCTGACCTAAGACTGGGCTGGCAGACGTTTTCTGCAAAGGGCCAGATAATAAATATTTAGTACATATTTCAGGCTTTGTGGGCCAGATAGTCTCTGATGCAGCTGCTCAGCTCTGCCATTGTAGTGCAAAAGCAGCCCACAGACAATACGTGAATGAATGTGTGTGGCTGTGTTCCAATAAAACTATATTTACAGAAACAAGAAGTGGGCCGTATTTAGTCTGGGGGCCATGGTTTGCTGACCTTAGACCGAAGACAATAGCCCTGGATGCTTGGCTCTTTGTCACATCCCCGTTTAATAGAGGAGGAAACTGAGATCCGGAGAAGTTAAGTAGTACGCCCAAGGTCACACGCTGGTGAGTGGCAGGGCTGGCAGACTGGCTCTGAAGCTCTATGCTGAACTGCGTCCTGCAGCAGGGGTCTAGTATGAATGACTCCGGGTGTCTTCCAGGGTGGAAGGAAAGGGGGTGCAGGTGAGAAGGGTCTGGTTGGCTTAACTCCCCTCCATCTCCAGTGGCAGATGTGACCTGGGTGGGGGTGGAGGTTGCATCTTCCCTGAAGTCCTGGGTGCCGTCCACTAAATTGTTAATCGGTTCCTTTGCCTTCCTAAGGCACTGGGTGGAATGAGAGGACTCCTGGAATCCTTTGTGAAACCTACGTGTTGGAAAGATTTTAAAAATAGCACCAGGCCCTCTGACAAGTCGAGTGCTAATTACTCCGATGCTCTGGCACCCCAGCCGACGTGCCGCCAGAGCACAGGCCTGGAGCCGCCCCCAGCTTTGGATGGTGAAGTCTTTGCGGAGAAGTGAGGTGAGGCTGCCAGTGTGCCCGGAATTTTCCAGCTCAGGCCAGGGAGCTGCTTCCTTCTAAGGGTCTCCAACCTGAACGTGATTCTAAGGGGGCTGTGGGACAACCTTGCTTCCTGCACGCATCACAGAGTGGGGTGGGGGCAGGAGGAACCCAGGTCCGTCATGCCCTGTGGCTTTCTGGCCAGCTTTGTGTGTGTGTAAACTTTCTCTTAGCAAAAATCGTTTATATTCATTGTTGTAAATGGTGCTCAACAAAAGGGAAGAAAAGCCACCCACAGTCCCACCCCCGGGTTAGCGATTTGTTAACATTTTGGTTTAATTCCTTCCAGTCTTTTGCCTATACATATATTTACATATTATTTATGTATCACAAAAATGAGATCGTCTGTGCACATGACTTCATTTCAATGACATGCTTTGACCGTCTTTCCATGCCCTTGCGCACTCTTCTACGTCTGTTAAAATGGGCGTGCCTGATGCACTCTTTGCGGGCATGTATCATCACTTCTTTATTTAGCAGTTCCCTCCTATTAGGGAAAAGGCATTGTTTCCAGTCATTTTGCTATAATAAACAAAGTAGCTAGATCTTCATTCAAGTCCTTGATGATCCCCTTGCATTGTTAGGTGTGGAATCACTGAGGCTTGGGGTAACCTTTGGGGAGGCTGGAATCTTACTGATCTGTTTTATATTATCTGCCGCTTCTTGACGAGGCATTCTAAGGCAGCAATCAAGGGCACATGTTCTAAAGGTTGAACAGCTGGGTTTGAATTCCAGCTCTGTCTAGAAAAAGCTTGGGACTTGGGGCATATTACGTAGCCTCAGTTTCTCTATCTGTAATGTTAGAACAATAGTCCCCAACTTTGTCATGTTACTGGGATAACGATCTGACTCTCTGCCACTGCCCTGGCCTGGTCTCTTCCTGCTCTTGCCCTTGCTCCTGCTCCTCCAGGCTCACTGATGGAACACATCAGTGGTATGTCCACCACAGGGCCTTTGCACCTGCTGTCTCCTCCGCAGGATACATTCTTCCTCCAGATTTCCGTATGGTTCACTTCCTCCCTTTCCTCAGGTCTTGGCTCAGATGACCCCCT
The DNA here is from genome assembly GCF_020826845.1 of Diceros bicornis minor. NCBI lineage: Eukaryota > Metazoa > Chordata > Mammalia > Perissodactyla > Rhinocerotidae > Diceros > Diceros bicornis. The sequence continues at coordinate 24,009,575 of NC_080771.1, forward strand.
TTCTGACCATCCCCTCTCCACCATTCTCTGTCCCTTTACTAGGTTTTATTTTTCTTAGGCCACTGTGACCTGCTGACACATGGCATGTCTGTTTGCTTTTGTTTCTCTCCCCTGACTCTGAGAATATAAGTTCCTTGAGGGCAAGGAGTTTGTTATTTGTTCATGGCCATGTCCCAGTATCTGAACTATATCACCTGTCGCGTAGAAGGTGCTGTAACAGAATTTTTGGAACGAGTGAATTTTGCATGTGAAGTACTGAGCACAGCGCCAAGCCCAGGCTGGTGTGCAATGAGTTGTTATTCACCTGCTTGAAGAGCTGCTGGAATGATTGGGAAGTTGAAGGGGCGTGTTCCGGGGGTCTGAGCAGCGGTGATGCTCTGAGGAGACAGGCGGGAGCTGGGAGGGATGTCCTGTTCGGCTGCTCCGCCAGCCCCTGGTGAACAGGGCTTGGGCTGGCTGGGCTGATGGGCACTGGGGAGGCGTGCCCACGGTGCCCCCTTCTCTCCTTTCAGCTCCCTTCTCCTCGAGGACACTGGCCCTCCTTCCCCAAACACAGCACAGCCCCTTAACTAATCTTCCCGGGCTGTTTGATTTTAAAGGGTTATCAGGCAGCGGGAAGCCTGTGAAGAACCAAGGGCCTTGCTTTTCCTACTCGCTTTCTTCTTGAGCTGCACGTCTCCTCTCTCACCCTCATTCTCTACACTGCAGTCACATTGAATTGCTCGCTGTGCCCTGAATGCTCTCTCCCGCCTCTGAGCCTTTGCCTATGCTGCTGCCTCTGTCTGGAGCACCATTCCTTGTTCTGTCCACTCCCTCACCCTATCTCCGCTAACTGTTGCTCATCCTGCAAGACTCAGCTTAGGTTTCACCTGGGAAGTACCCACGACCCCCTCCCCAGTCTGGTGCCTCCGCGGCCCCCACGCTTCTGTTCTCATTGTTTTTCTCACAGTGTGTTGTAATTCTCTGTTGTCTTATTGGCCCCCGACTAAACTGCCAAGGTGAACACAGGGACTCTGCAGTGTTCACTGTTTACCCTCGGTGCCTCGCCTGACACGGAGAAGGTGCTTGATATTGCTGAGTGCATGAATGAATGATGATGAGCTAGGCCCCTAAGTGTCGGCGGGGGACGTCATCTGGGTGGGACGCCTGCTCAGGGTCTCGTGGTGAACTGATGCCAGGGCCTGGGGTCTCGGGTTCTGTCTCCCAGGCCAGGCACTTCCACGGTTTCTGGGTAAAGCATCCTTAGGTGTCGGGGGAGCGACATTCTCCACTCGGTGTCGCAGCCCCGTCAGATTCCAGTGCTCCAGCCGGTTTCTCTAAATGTGGACATTTCACTCAGGCAGCAGCTGCCATGGTAACCGGCTGAATCTTAGAACCCGGGGACTGGGAAGAGACTAGAGACCAGGTAACTTTTTAGAGGCTCTTTTGAATTGTGCTCGTGTTTGGAGGCCCACGTGAGAACTGGCTTTGCCCAGGTGCCCCACAAGCTACACTCAGTGCTCCCCTCTCTGGGAAGGGATCCTCAAGTGCTTTCCCCGGTCATATTTGCCGCGTCTCCAGCTTATCCTCTTGGATTCCAGGTTGTTTGGGGCTCAGATGAGGCACACTGAGATTTTCCTTGGTACATTGAGGTGATTAGACAGGAGGGGGCATGGTAAAGCAGGGAGAGGAAAGTCACACTCACCTTTCATATTCTGTTCCAGTCAAACTTCCAAGTAACCATACAGGCACCTCCTTCTCCTGTGGCAGGACAATGCTTTTGAAACATTAACTCATGTTATTTCTTCCATGGCATTTTTTTCTCCCCATTCAGACTGTACGGATGTGTGGTCAATGTTTTGCAACACGTAATGGCTGTGCGTACGCATACAGCTGTTCAGGTTGTGCACTGCATAAGTCCCTCCAGGCCGTGTGTATGATGTTCCTGAGTTGTGTAGTGTGATAGCCCTGGGAAGGGATGTAACAACAAAAGCAAAACGGAGATGCTTCGGGGATTTTGCGCTCAAAAGTCTTGACCTTAGGGGAACAAAATGAACTCCAAGTATAGATAAAAGAATGAGAAAATGTTGGATAACTCAGAACAAGGATTCTTCAACATCCATCTAAATAAAGATTCCTTGGCCATCAGAGGGAGAAGAGAGTTAGTGGCTTCCTGAGACCAGGACCTGCACTCTGCAACCTGGGCCAAGTCCAGGTTAGGGCAGGGGGATGTGGCAAAAACCTCAAGTCAGTTTGCAGAATCCAAGAGTCTCAGTGACTTGTGCCCCCTTTCCCAGGTGGAGCTCCAGAAAAGAAAGAGCTGCGTGGTAAGTCTAGGCAGACAGGGCCTCCAAGGGTGAGGGGCAGCACGTGATTTCAGAGCTGTGGGCATAGCATCGGAGCCCGCCAAGGAGCTGCTCAAACTGAATGATCCTGTGGCCAAGAGGGGCCACTACTGAGTAGCCTTCTGTGTGGACCAGTGATGAGGGTGGCTGGGTGATGGCTGAATCCGAGGAAGCCTGAGTAGACAGGGGACAGCCAGAATCAGATCTCCCTCCGCCCTCCCCTCTTGGGAACTTAGATGCAAGTGTGTGGGGAAGTGGGGCTGGGGGTCCTCAATTTGGCCAAGATTTAGTGTCTGTTCTCTGGTGGGATGAGAGATCAGAAAAAAGATTAAATTGCATTAAAGAAAAATAAGATAATGTTTCTTGCAGTCAGTCCTGAGTCTTGGGTATAAGATTTGTTCCCACAACAACAAATTGCCTTGAGATTCTCAAAAAGAAGTCTCACTGGCTTATGCTAGTCGTTAACTTGTCAAAACGCGTGTGTGTGCTTTCAGACTCGGAGAATCAGAGTATCTCAGGTGGGACTGTCCTGTGTACTCTACTGGCTAGATCAGCGCCTAAAAGGTAGCCAGTGAGAATCTTTCTTAGCTGAATGTGCTGTGCGCTTTTGGAAAAATGTCATCTTTTTTTTCTGTTTCTTATCTATAAAAATGGGTAAATTCCCTCTCTTTTTGTGAGTGACTCTGAAATTCTCAAAGATCTTAAAAGAAACATTTAGCAATGCTGTTTATTAAAAAGCAATCCATGATTATTGTTTAAAAAGGGAGTCTTTGCCACTTAGGAATTCATTCTTTAATATTAACACATGAAATAATAATAATAATAAAACTAGTTACCTATACGGGGAGAAGGAACAGGTAGAGGAGACGGGGGCCAAAGCTGAGCTTCTCAGAATCAACCTTTTCTGCAGATTTGACTTTGGAACAGTGTAAATGTTTTACATGATTACAAAACAAAATTAACTCAGAAATGAAAATAACCATCTCTGAACACTGAAAGAAACAGTAAACACGTGAACCTAACTGTGTATCAAGTTGGAGGCACATAGAGAAATTATTTCATATGACTTTTAAAATGTGGTAATTTAACTGTATGTACTTAGTGGAATACATCTTAAGGACAAAAAAACTGAAAAATAGATCTTAAATTGTTTTCAGTAGAAATATCATTAGAAATAATATTGATATTATTATTAAAAACTATTTCACACACACACACAGTAAAATAAAGCAAATAAGTAATGGTGTTACTAGAAACTAAGATTTTAGCATAAGAGAGAAGAGATGCAAATATAAAATTAAAGACTTCAAGTAAAAATTCTGTAATTTAACATTTGAATTGGAAATATCCGTTTAAATTTATGATGTATTTTCTCTTTTAAGACACACACACATATTGTTTGTATTTCCTACATCTATAAACCCCAAAAGCCTGGAACAATGACCAACTCCATAGCAATGAGAAGTCCGAGACCCAGTTTATAGTCTCCAAAGCGTCTCCCAACCAACAGGGGGACATTTCAACAAAACGCAGTGTGTGGAACTTGTATAGATCCTGACTTAACAAAACTGTAAAGAAACATTTTGCTTGAGGAAGATTAGCCCTGAGCTAACATCTGTGCCCATCTTCGTCTATTTTGTATGTGGGGCACTGCCACAGCATGGCTTGATGAGTGGTGTGTAGGTCCATGCCCGAGATCCGAACCTGGGAACCCCGGGCCACCGAAGCAGCGCACGCCAACTTAACCACTACACCACCGGGCCAGCCCTTAGCTATGTTTTTAAAAAGAGATCTTATCTTTTAAAGATATAGACTAAAGTATTCACAGATGACAAACCTTGGTTTTGCTTCAAAATATTCTAGGGGGAAAAAGCGGGTGGAGGTATGGAAGAAAAAAATTGGACGTGCGTCGATCACTGGTTACTCGGGAGTTCATTGTACTAGTCTCTGTACTTTTTCAGATGTTTGAAAATTTCCATCAAAAATTTTTTTAAGTAGAAAGAAAATAAGAAGAAGGAAGAGGAGGAGGAGAAGAAAGAGGGCATTCCATAGATCTCCCAAACTGAAGGAATCTTAGCTTGTCCTCAAAGAGAGAAGTCCAGGCACCTTCAAGGAGCACAGCCACCTCTCTCTGCCCCAAAGGTCACAGTGCCTGCTGGGTGGAGACACATGATTGGTGACCTAGGCAGTGAGTTGGAAATCAGAGCAGTGAATTGGATAATCCATTTAGAGGCAGCTGGCTGAGCTGGCCTGGTAGAAGGACAGCCGTGAGCTGGGCACAAGTGGAGAGAAGTGGGGACCGGGACCAGTTCAGGGCCGTGATCCCTCTTTCCTCTGGCCGTGGCTTTTAAAGGGAACAAATCTTAGTTTTTCAGGTGGTACAATCCTACCTAGAACGTTTCACTGGGAAATATCAATTGAGCCAGGAGGCACTTGTGTGATTCCAGGTTTAAAATATTTTATAACAGTAATGTTTTTTTCACATTATGAAAAGAACATAATCTTAATAATGTATTTAATAATGTTATTAAATAACATATTATGAAAAAAATGTAATGTTTTCTGAAAGGAGCCAGATACAACAGGATACAGACTATATTATTCCATTTATATAAAATTCAAAAAGAGAAGAATGAAACTATCTTGTTTAGAGATACATGATTAAGTGGTAATTTTAAGGAAAAACAAGGGCCTGAACAAGACGGTGAGGAGAGTGGTTATCTTTAGGGGGGGCACAGCGGAGGCTATGATCAGAAAGGACGCAGGTAGGGCTTCTGGGGGCCGATACGAGTGGTGTTTACGAGGGTGTTTACTCTACAATTTACTAAGCTGCAAATCTGTGTTTTATGCATGTCTTTCTAAATGTGTTATATTTCACAATATAAATATAAAAACAATATACTTTGCCTGTAGAAAATTAGGGAAATAGGAAAAATTACAAAATAGACAAAGAAAGGTCACCTGTGATCCCTCCATCTAAAAGGAATCATTTTTGGCGTTTTGGTGTGAATCATTTTGGAAGGAGTTGAGCTTGGTGGTTAAGAAGTGGATTTGGGAGTTAAACAGACCCAGCAAGTTTCAGATCTTGGCCTCGCAACGTCGTAAATGCGAGAACTTGGGCAAGTGACTAAAATTCTCATCTACAAAGTAAGGGATAATAACAATACCTGAGATGGAGTGTTATCATGGGGATCAAATGAAATAATGCGTCAAGAACACCCAGAATATAACGAGTGTTCAATCGGTGTTAGCTATTTTTAGCTCGTTCCAATCTTTTAAAAAGCTTATGTATACATATTTACATATAATCTGTATATTATATGCATATATATAATCTACATATTTTTATGAAATTGTGATTGCAGTTTTTAAGAATTCTCACTTGAGACCATTTAAAAAAAAAGCAGTGATCTCTTATTGAAGATTTTAGAGGGACAGTTCTATACAATAAAGCCTGAATAATCTGGAATAATTTCCAAGGCTGTCTGTAACCTACGTGATTCCATCCTTCTCCAAAGGTTGAATATCTGCCTGAGTCTTTGCTTACACCGTTCCCTTTTCCTGGCATGTCTTCTCCATTTTTGCTGGTTGAAATTCTACTCATTCTTTGGCACCTAGCCCAACTGCTCTTCGATGAAATCTTCCTTTGTTCTCCCAACTGGGGCAGGAGAGAGTAATCTACCTGGGGATTTCCTGTGCTATGGAAGCCTCAGCGGAGAAGCACGCACTATCTCCTGCCTCCAAGGCACAGGTGGAACTTCAGTCAGTGTTTACTTTAATGGTGATGAACAGGTCCCTAAATTGCTTCTTGCTGATTTTAAATCCACTGGAAATAAGTCTCAGGTCGAGGCTCAGGGAGGGAATAACCTACCCAGACACTAGCCCCTTGAACAGAATTTTAAACATTTCAAGCTAATATGACTCCTTATGATCATCTAAAAGCTGAAAATATTGTGTATTTAAATATACAAGAGACATTTTCTCATGTAGAAAAAATCCAGAGATGGGTGTTCCAGGCCTGACAATGTAGGCTTCACAGTGCCTTCAGGCTGACTCTCATCTCTCTGCTTTGCCACCTCCAGTGCATGGCCATCTTTAAGTCACCTCATGGTCTAAAATGGCTGCCAGTGCACCAGCCATTAGATATCTATGCCAGGCCATAGCCCAAGTCATAGAGGAAAAAAAGGGGGAGAATGCCTTCATTTTTGAAGAGTCTTTCCAAAAGTACCATACAGTACTTCCATTTCCACCTCATTGGCCAGAACTTAGTCACCTGGCCATACCTAGATTCAAGGGAGTCTGGGAAATGTCGCTGCCCAAATAGAATTGGCATTCTGTTATAAAGGAGGAAGGTGTAAATGGTTGGGATGAGCATCAAGCAGTCCCTGCCTCAGCTGGAAGGTTCTGCCAATAGGCAGTGTTACCTGCATGGCTCTCACTTGTAAGGGGAGCTGGCACAGAACAGGCATTTCTGGGGGTGACAGTGGCTGAGGTGGGGAGCATTAATGTCACAATCACATAGACAATGCCCTGGGGGCCTGGAAAGTCGCTGCCCTGCATTGCACTGGTTCCTCAGCCTCCTATGTCTTCTTGCGATGGAGTGCCCTGCTTTTGACCCCTCCGTGAGGGAGACCCTCCCAAACCCCCAACTCCAAAATGTGGTTAAGTTATTTCCAGAAACCTTTAGATTTTTTTTTTAGTGCTCTGTACTTTTCAAAGTGCTTTTGCACACATGGTCTGTTTTATTCTTACCAAAGCCTTGTTAGTAGTAATAGGTGGTGTTTATGGATCTCGCCATCTGCCAGGGAAATGCTGAGAACTTTCACATGCAGCCTCTCTCTTCATTCTCACCATGGCCCGAGAGGCTGGAGCTGCTGGAAGCCCGTTTTTCAGATGAAGACATGGAGGCTCAGAGAGGTGAACTGACTTGCCTGAAGTCACAGAGGACATAGTTGAGATTTGAACCCAGTTCTGTTTGATTCTGAAGCCCCTGCTCCTTAATCATAAGGTGAGTGGCTCTTATTCCCATTTGAGAAAAAGAGATCCTAAGAGAGTTAAAGTGACACGTAAAATGTTATAAACCAAGTGGGTGGTGATGCCATCAGGACCCAGGCTCCCAGCACTCTCACCACTGTGCTGCATGGCCTCATTGCCCAGGGCCTCAGAGCGCCACCCAGGCCAAGCTGACTGATGTGGCCGATTACCCTCAGATCCCTGCCGCCTCCATGCTGTCTCCAACCTAGAAACATCCAGGCTAATGAAGGCCAAAGAAGGATTGGTGAGGCGTCCGGGAGAGGCTGCAGACTGAGCAGGAGGGAGCAAGAAGCATCTTTTGATTTGCGAGCTGAACCCCTTTGAGCTGAAAATCAATAGGAGTAAATCGGTCAGACCCAGGGAAGCCTTTCCCTGCCATGCCCTGCTTGCAGTGGCTCTTGAAGTTGCCGCCGTCCTCCAGCGTTGTGACTCCCTCCGGGGTGACCCCTGCAGCGGCCCCGTGGACAAGCAGGAGTTGGATGGAGTTATCATTCTGCCAGCACCAAACAGGTGGTTTTTTGCTGGTTCCAGCCCATGGCATGACTTCAATATCTCTTCCCCACTGTTTGGCAGGGGCCGCTGGCCCAGAGTCTTAGCTATAGGAAGAAAGCCTAGATTTATGGGATTTTTATAGAAAATGCCAACTGGACCCTAGCAAAGCTTGCTGGAAACCCCACAAGGAGCACCACCCGACAGGGGCTATTTCAAGACTCCTCAGCCTCATTCAAAGGCTGAGCACTGGGGCCAGAGAGGCATTTGGGATGCGCGGGCTGCTGGGCTGAAATGTAGCCCCAGAGCTCATTGGCTGTGCTGTCAATCACTCTGAGGCTTTCACTGCCTGCCTGAACAGTTTCCAGAGCACCCAGGATCAGCAGACCCAAAGCTGGAAGGAATGCTGTGGTCATCTTGCCCACTCCTGGATCTCCAGGCTGAACCATGGCAAACCAGACCTAACGGGAATATTTTCCAGTTGTCAGTAATTCGGCAGAAGGCCTTGTACCCTGCTTTGGTGGCTGCACATCCTAGGCACTCAATGAATAAACACTGAATGAGTGAATATATGAACAAATTGCCTCTGTAACTAATGATTTTTGAGCCAGGAAGTTCTGCGGAGAACTCCGAGAACCACATTTAATCAGCAGCTGTACAGGAGTTGAGACAAGTTCAGGCTCAAGAAAGCAGCACCTGGGTGTGTCCGGCATTCTCATTACTGAGCACTGACCTTTTACTCTATCCCTTACCCCATCGCAGGCAGGTTTTCTGGACTCTGGTGGCTCTAGCATGATGGTTGAGACCATGAGCTTCAGCATCCAACAGATCTGGCTTCAAATCCAGCCTCTGTCCTACCTGTTAGCTGTTTGATCTCAGGCAATCACTTCATCTTTTGAGACTCGTTTTTCTCATCAGTAGAATGGGGCAACAGCTGTACCTAACTCTTGGTCTATTGACAGGATTGCCTGAGACAATGCATGTGAGGAGTGCTGGCACCACGTCAGGGGGTCAATAAATAGTAATGACTACTGTGACATCACCGCCACAGTAAGTCTCTGGGTCACTCTCTCCTGCCCACTCTCACCCCAGAACCAGCCAGGTTCTCCAGGCTTCAATATAGACCTTACCTTTTCCCATTTTTCCAAGGCCAGAATTTTTCTAGTGGAACTTCACTAAGAAGAGTTGATGAACCCTTCTAATGACTAAAAAGAAACAATTAAGCAAATAAATATTTGCCTACTGTAAATTGGTTTGGCTGCCTTAGCTTACCTGACATACAGCCCTGGAACCTTTCTCTTCCATCATACATATTTGTCTGAGGATACTTAATAATAATGATTTATTACACATGGATTGATTATTTATTTATTTGTTGTATGCCTACCATCATCTCGGTTCAAGGGATGCAGCGCTGGGTTAGACAGACAATAAACAGGTAAAGATTTGGAACATCAGATAGTTGTCAATTCCCTGCAGCCAAAGATGATCAGGAGTGCATCTCTAGTTGAGGAAAGTTGGGTTTATTGGCTCTTGGTAACGAGAGAGAATGAACACTGGAGGACCATGGGGCTTCTCAGTAAGATATTAGAAAGGACTAATTGTAGATTTGGGATTGTGTTGGGTGAGTTTGGGGAGAACTCAAGGAAGTGAGGCTTTGTTCCAGATTGGATGCTCTCATTAAGTAGGGATAATCTGTAACTGGGCATCTGTATTTGTAAATAAATCGCCATCAACCTAGTAGCTTAAAACAACAAAAATTTAATCTATTACAGTTCTGGAAGTCAGAAGTCCAAAATCAGTCTCACTGGGTTAAAAATCAAGGTGTCCTCAGGACTGATTCCTTCTGGAGGATCCAAGGGAGAATCTGTCTTCTTGCTTTCCCAGCTTCTAGAGGCCACCTGCATTCCTCAGCTTGTGGCCCCTTTCTCCATATTCGAAGTCAGCAGCATAGTGTACTCACAGCTCCTCCACTGACTCTAACCCTGCTGCCTCCCTCTTGCAAGGACCATAGTGATTACGCTGGACCCACCTGGATAATTCCAGGTAATCTCCCCAACTAAAAGTCTTCAACTTAATCACATCTCCAAATTCTCTTCAGCCATATAAGGTGACATTTTCACAAGTTCTTGGGATTAGGATGTGGACATCTCTCGGAGGGGGGGGGTGTCCATTATTCAGCCTACCACAGTATCTTAATAGTTCTTATCTAGATGGCGCGAGGAATGGAGCAAGGCCCAAGCTATAACTGGTACAGCAGCAGCAATCACTCCTATTGGCCAGAATAGGGGGATGTTTAGTCATTTTTGCATTTTGGACAATGTTCATATTTTTGTCTGTGTTTAGACGTGATTAGGGAGAGGTCTTGTTTTTGTCTTGATCCATCACGGACACAGAGCGGCCTTGTCTGATGTTGTTGTTCTGTGAAATTTTTTGTGTTCAACAGGAGAGCACCATGGCCCCGCTCATGGTGCCAGGCAAGTTCTTGGCCATTAGGGCTGCTTTTCTCTTTCTCCTGGTGATGAATTCTGTGGGGAAAATGAAGGCGGTTTGAGGGGGGCAGGGCGGACTGTGGTGGGATGTGCTCTTCTTTCACAGGCCTCTTCAGGGAAGGCCTCACTGGTGGAGTTGATGTTTGAGCAGAAACTTGAAGAACATGAAGGAGGAGGCCATGTGGTCAGAGGGAAGCGCATTCCAGGCAGAGGGATTGTCGAGTGAAAAGGCCCTGAGATGCTGTTGGGTGTGGATGTTGGGTGTGGCATGTGAAAAAGAATGGGATCAGCAACAACTGCAGACGTTTTGGCCTGAGCAACTGCAAGAATGCAATTTCCATTTATCGAGATGAGAAAGACCGCATTTTATTGTGGGAGGAATTTAATTTTTAAAGTTTTTAGGTTAGAAGAGTTTTAGATATAAAGAAAAGTTGTGAAGATAATACAGTTTCCACATACCTCACACTCAGCTTCCCCTATTCTTAGTATGTATTAGTATACATTTGTCCCAATTAATGAACCAATATTGATACATTGTTAACGAAAGTCCATAGCTAGTCAGATTTTGTTAGTTTTTACCTAACGTCCTTTTTCTGCCCTAGGATCTCATCCAGGATCCCATATTACGTTAATGGTCGTGTCTCCTCTTGGTTGTGACAGTTTTTCAAACTTTTCTTATTTTTTATGACCTTGACAGTTTTGAGGAGTGCTGGTCAGGTATTTTGTAGATTTGTCTGATTTTTTTCTCAACGTTGGGCTATGGGTTATTTGGAGGAAGACCTCAGAAATAAAGTGTTCTTCTCCTCACATCATATCAAGGGCACATACTATCCACATGACTTACCATGTTGACGTTAAACTTGATCATCTGGATAAGGTAATGTTACTCTTTTACCCCCTTTTCATGCTGTACTCTTTGAAAGGAAGTCATTCTGCACAGCCCACACTTAAGGAATGTTATCCTTCATCTCCCCGAGGGCGGAGTATCTACATAAGTTATTTGAAATCTTCTGCATTTAGCTGGTCTCCTCCATTTACTTATTTATTCAATCATTTATATCAGTATGGACCCGTGGGTTTTTATTTTATACTTTGGGCAATAATCCAGTACTATTTTTTTTATTTTGTTGCTTGAATTTTTCCAGCTTTTTTTTTTCTATAGGGTTTTTTTTTTTTTTTTTGTGAGGAAGATCAGCCCTGAGCTAACATCCATGCTAATCCTCCTCTTTTTGCTGAGGAAGACCGGCTCTGAGCTAACATCTATTGCCAATCCTCCTCCTTTTTTTTTCCCCCCTTTTCTCCCCAGAGCCCCAGTAGATAGTTGTATGTCATAGTTGCACATCCTTCTAGTTGCTGTATGTGGGATGCGGCCTCAGCATGGCCGGACAAGCGATGCGTTGGTGTGCGTCCGGGATCCGAACCCCGGGCTGCCAGTAGCGGAGCGCGCGCACTTAACCGCTAAGCCACGGGGCCGGCCCAGAATTTTTCCAGCTTTGACCATTGAGATCTCTTTCATTTGGCTCCTATGTCTTTTTGACATATCCCCATCATTATTATTTTTTTTCTTTGGGCCCTTCCTTACCTTCTGGCCCTACAATATGCTCCAGGCTCATCTTGTATGTTTTCTGCCCCAGTCCTAGAATCAGCTATTTCTTCAAGGAGCCCTGGTTCCTTTTATTGGAGAATGGTATTACCAAGATCTAGGAGCCGGGTCTGCTTGTTGCTACTGGGTTGTTGTTGCTCCTAGTCCAGGAGCTCAGTTTTGGTAATATTAAGTTCAAGCCTCTTGTCTGATATCCGAGTAGAGACATAAACACAAATGGCGGTTCTATACAGAGATCTGGAGTTCAGGGAGGGGTCTGGGCTGAAGATGTACATTTGAGAGTCATCATAATGGAAATGGTACTAAAGTCATAAGACTGAATAAGATCTCCTAGTGAGCAAAAAACAATTAACAACTGAGAGGTGAGGAGTGAGCAAAGGAGGTGAGGGGTGGCCTCTGAGATAGAAAGAGTGGCATCCAGAAGCCAAGTGAGGAAAGATTTTCAAGACAGAGATCCAGATTGGCTGTGTCAAGTGCTGATGATACGGTCGGGTGAAATGAGAACTGAGAATTGATCAGCGAATTTCACTGTGGGAAGGTCACTGGTAATCCTCCCCAGGGCTCTTTTAGGGAAGTGATGGAGACAAAAGTCTGACAGCCTCAAAAGAGAATGGGAAGAGAGGACCCAGAGACATTGAGTTTGGACAGCTTTTTAAAGTTTTGCTTTAAAGTGGAACAGAGAAATGGGCCAGTAGCTGGAGAGGGATATGGATCAAGAGAATGATTTTTAATTTATCCTTTTTTAAAAAAAATAGGAGATATTACAGTGTGTTTTATGCTTATGGGAATAATCCAGTGGAAAAGAAAAAAACTGATGATTCAGTAGAAAGAGGGGACAATAACTACGATGTTTATTAAGACCTTACTATTTGCCCTTACTCTGCTAAGTGCTTTACATGGATCATCTCATTAAATATTCACAAAACCCTACAAGGTAAACATTATACCATTTTAAAGATTAGGAAACTGAGGGCCAGAAGGATCAAGCAACTTAGCCAAGGTCAAACAGCTAGTGAGTGGGAGACCCAAGATTCCAATCTAGGTTCTTCTGACACCAAACTGTGTAGTCTTAGCCAAGTACTCTTTTTTAAATCTTTGGGGAATTCTCTCTTCTCTTTCCTTCATTTGATTCTTTCCTCTTCAGGAGAAAGAGTCTTTAGAACTATTGGTATAGTGTGGGCTGATGACCCTTTCTGTGGTTGAGCTATGGAGCCACCACACTTCTCTTGAGCCACATTAGCAAGGCAATAGTCTCTGATGACTTTGAGATGCTCCATGTGTTCCTGTTCTCCAGTGAGGGGTCCAAGGTCTTTTATCCATTCATCCTTCCATCCATCCATCCCAGAAATATATTGAGCACCTGATATATGTTAGATGCTAGGGATACAATAGAAAATAAAATGGACACAGTAAATGCCTGCCTTCATCAAACTTACTATCTCCTTCTTGAGCACTTTTGGACAAAGGTGTCCAATTCTATGATGGGAAGTGACAGTGACCTTTTATTGTCCTCTGGTCTCAGGCAAGTAATACAAGGAAGGCAAAGAGTTTGAGTGTAGAACAATAGGGATATGTGGGGACTGTGGTTAACTGGAACGTTCATGGCCCATCTAAATGGGACAGCTGCACCTCAATTCCAGCTGAATGTGGTCCTGAGGCCCAGTGTTGTCAGATATTTGTATTTTGTCAAAAGAAAGGGGAAATTAACATTTTTATGTGAGAGCTCTCAATTTTAAGATTTGAGCAATTGGTTCTAATAAATCGTCCCCTGCCTGTCTGCACCCCCCGTCCCTCCTCCCACACTACCCCTCCCCCATCTCTGGGTCTGATCCAATCTATGGGCTGTTGTCTTGCAATTTTTGCTTTATAGCAACCCAGTGGATGAGATAAGAGTGGCAGTCTCATCTTAATAGACATTATTTCATCCTTGTTATTCTTTGATCTTTTTAAAAATTCAAGATTGGGACTTCAGCCCTGCAGCTATCACCACTTAAAAATAATTTCTCTGAAGTATGCCTTCTGGCTGGTAAGATTACTGAAGTGTGCCTAGAGAATGCATGACTAAACATGCGTTTAGCGATGTGGATATTGCTTTAATTTTTAAAGTCACCTTGTTTAAGAAAAAAGTCAAAAAGAAGTGTATCGTAGGAAAACTCCCTGGTCTTTTGGAGCCCACTTTGATATGAACAGAAAGACCAGAGGGACAGGACAACACAACTCAGAAACTTAGAACTGGGACACAGACAGTCTTTCGTGTCTAGGTCACTGAATTGAATCCATCCCAAGGCAGAACTGTCTAAACACGTAAGCATCAACAGCTGCCCAGTGGACCATGTGCGAGGGACTCGGGATCACAAGTTGCTATCATATTCGGGTTTTCTCTACCACTTGCGGCTGTGCTTAGGTGCTGCCCTTCATTACAAATAGGCGAATGCTGCCAGCATTGTCTTTTCCTGTTTAGTGGATGTCGAGACTGAGGTAGAGGGAGGATGGGATGCTGTGTTTAGAGAGCTCGAGAAGAAGCCAAGATTCAAGTCTTGATTTTTGCCTACCATGTGTAATACAGTATTTCCTAAACGTTCTTACATTGACATAATGATTCTTACCATATATTTGTACCATCTGTGCTCTTATTTACACAGTTTAAAACAATCGACCTATATTTTTGCTTAAATACTTTATTTTATAAGGAAAATTTATCTTTCTACCGTTAATGCAAAACCAATATTACTTGCCATAAATAGAAGGTAACAATAGGGTATGATAAGTTACATAGCCAGTACAGTTTTATAAATATATATCCATGTATTAATTACACTCATCTCGTGTGCCATTATTGGAATGCATTAGGCCTGAACCCTTCTGTGAGCAAAGAAGAGTATGGCTAGTTTTGGATTATACATAGCTAATAGGTCAGGTTCACTATTTTCCTATATCTTTTGCTGGGAAGCTGTTAGTTCATTAATTCATTTATTGACAACATTCATTAGATCCCTCCTCTGAGCCAGGCAGAGGTTCCCACCCCTGGGATTCCTCTTATGTGAGATTATTTCTGTGGGAATGTTGGGGTGTTTGCCCCAAGTCTTTGTTGTGCTTCTTTGGCTGCTAACTGGGCTGACCTTCAGCCAGGACACACCAGAACAGTCCCACCAGTTGTTTATGGCTGCCGCCTGTTCTGATCACTCAGGGCATCTGGTTCAGATGGGTTGGTTATTAAATATTTTGAATATCACCCTTAGTGGCAGGCAACAGAAACTTATTCAAATTAATTTAATAAAGGAGAATTTGTTGGAAGGAAATGAGATCTTACAGAATTTTTTGGAGGCTGAAGAAGGAGGCTGGGGATTGGGCAGAATCAAGGCCAATCTGGGGTGCAGTGATGCAGGAGACACCAGCATGGTTAAGACCCAATGCTAGTCAGGAACGGGCCCCACTAGGGTCAGTCTCTTTGGCTCTCTGATCATGACTAAAATCCAGGGAGAGAGCGTCTGACTGCTGCAGGCTTTTGTCAACTGGACCCACCTTGAGCAGCAAAGGGCGAGGCCTGGATTATTGTCTCCCGAAGAGAAGAGGTAAGTTCTCAAAAGGAAATACAAGTGTTTCAGAAAGAAAAGGGAAGTGGATGCGGGGTGATCAAAAGGCAACAAGTATCCAAATATATTGCCTTTTCAGATGTGGGGGAGAAAAAGTCAGGTCCCTTGCTAATTAGTAGAATAATTGTGGGATGGGAAGAAGATGAGTTTTGCTGTAAACAGTAAAGTTGGAAAATGTTGGCAATATTTATCCTCTAACCATTTATGAGAAAGAAGTATCTTTGTCTCTCTCAGTGGTTTTGTATCTCCATCTTACATGATCATACTAACTCAACGTGTGGATTTAGTGAGAGGGATCATTGTACCTGGAGTGAAAAGTTCTCGTTTTGCCTCTATGTTCAATTCTGAGCTTAACATAGATAAAACCAACCAACAAACAAAGAAATTTTAAAAACTCCCCAGATGTGGGATTTAGTGAATAGGATATTTGTCTCTGAGTCCCAGCTCTTTGACTGAGTAACTTGTGAGAAGAGATCTTTGGTGAGATGGTTTCTAGGAGACTTTTCTGTGGTCTGAGGCCCAGACAAACTTCCCAGTATCTCTCCCGGGTTGATGGCTACCCAGACTGGTATTCTAAGGCAGATGAATCTATAGAACTCTCTCAATGCATAAGCACTCCTACTGGCACCTAAAAATGCACTAACTTTTAGGTGGTACTCCCCAATTTATCAGTTTTGTGGGGGAAAATAGTTCAGGTGGTTATTTAGCATCAATAAGATCAAACTCCAGATGTCTGACTGAATTATTTTTTAAAATTATTTTATTGAGGTCGCATTGATTTATAACATTGTGTAAATTTCAGGTTACATCATTATATTTTGGCTTCTCTATAAACTGCATCGTGTTACCACCAACAGTCTAGTTTCCACTCGTCACCCTACATATGTTTTGACTCAGTATTTTTGATATTTGGAGTGCCAGCCTAAGTTCCCCAGAGATGTAGCTTGCTGGGCCATTGGGGCTGCTTTATTTACTATGGCTAGACCAGGAGAAATGGCATGTGTAAATTTAATCAAAGGGAGACATCAGTAGCCAGTCAAAACAGAAATAGTTTGAGAATGGATTTTTCCAACTTTTGGAACATATACATATATATATGTATATTTAATCTCAACACACACACATGCACACACAAAGTTCATGAAACAATACTTACTCTATGTGCAAATACACTATGAATTTTTTATTTATTTATTTTTTTGTGAGGAAGATTAGCCCCGAGCTAATATCCGATGCCAATCCTTCTCTTTTTGCCAAGGAAGATTGATCCTGGACTAACATCCGTGCCCATCTTCCTCTACTTTGTATGGGATGCCGCCACAGCATGGCTTGACAAGCGGTGTGTCAGTCCTCGCCCAGGATCTGAACCTGTGATCCCTGGGCTGAGGGAGCAGAGTGCTGAGCCACTGGGCCGGCCCCCACTAGGCATTTTTTAATTCCATTCTTTTCTTTTTAAAATGCTGGTCACTACCCTCTAGTATTGATTTTGCATAGACTTACAGTTCTAAAAACACTGATACAGATGGTCCAAGTTCAAAACCAGTGCCTTCTGCCCTATTTGCTGTCGTTGGAGCTGTCCCCATTGCTGATTTCTGCCTACTAAATTGACTTGGCATATAAGAAAAAGCATCCTAAAACCTCTCGAGTTAACCATGAGGAAATGCACTTTTATGCTCAGTTTCTCCTCTTTCGCACCCTGAAAAATATCCTCTGGCTATAGGGCTGCATGTATCAACGCAGAATTGTGTGCAACGAAGATAGCCCTTGCTAGCAGAGAGCCACTGTCCTGAGCACTTTGCATATATTATCTCTTTTAATCCTTGCAATAGCCCCATTCTTAAGAGGTAGACACCATTCTTATCTCCATTTTCAGATAAATAAGTGGATGCTCAAAGAGAATTTATAACTTGCTCCAGGTCACACAGTTACATAGAGGGGGAGTTGAAATTTAAATCCAGACCTTCCTGACTTCAAAGACTTTTCATAAAATTTTCTCCTTAAGATGTGTAGGTTTGGGATCTGAATAATTTAGATCAATTCCACAGTGTAGTATTCACTTCTTCACAGAAGGTCCAAATAGCAGTTCTCCCCACACCCACCGCCCCACCGCCTGGGCCCAGAGCTGTGGCTGATTGTCACGGTGCACAACTATGCGCAGTGGGGTGACTGGCCAGCACTGACACTAAGCCCTGCTGATGGCCAAAACACACTCCTCTGAACCTCAAGCACCAGCCATCTGGAGAAATGCTTCTCTTATGTTTTGAGGGATCGCTAAACAACGCCGGCCCTCCTGCAGCAAAACATACCTTCCACATGCCTATATGTTGGCTTAGAGCAGATCTGGCCAAAGAGAGCACAGCCAACTCAAGAGCAGGAAAAGAACACACTTGTTCAAAGAGCCCCTATATTTGCAATCCACATAAATACACTCTCTAGCTCAAACCAGAGTTTAATATATCTACGTAAATCGCTGATATTATACCTGTGCAAGCTTCCCAAGGTCACCTGGGCATTGCAATACTTTACAGTCCAGACATCTGACATGAACCAGATGGCTCCCCTCTTTTTTCATCATAACGTGTTTACTTCTTCTCATCGTCCGTCTGACATTTATGGAGTACCTGGTCAGATGAGCAAGGAAAAATAAGACAAGGCTCATCTGCTCTTGAAGCTGATGCAATCTCCTCCCTTCCACAGCTGCCTATTACAGGGCTCTGTGCATCGCCTGAGGCCTCACCTGTCTCTTTCTGTTCTTCTTTTCTGTTTTTGCAAACGCCTCCCTGCTTTCCCCAGAGATGAGCACAAATTAATGTGTGCATTGGAGACCAGCGCATGGTGACATCAGGATTTTAAGGAAGCCAGTTTTCCCTGTGTGGAAATGACAGGCTCAGCTCCCCATGGTTCCTCAACTTCTAATCAAACATGCTAATTAGAACCCCATACACAAGCAAAGACCCAGAAGAGAGTGGCTTCAAACAAGTTAGGTGTGCAAAGCTGTTCTGAACTCTACTTACGTTGTGGGTTAATATTTCTTACCCTTTGTTCTTCGTCAATAAGTATTGGTCTGCTCTCATGCTGCATTCTCTCACTTACTATACAGGATTCCTGAGAATATTTTGCCATCATCTTTATCATAGTTGACAAGCAGCACTTACATAACTTTGGCGTTTGATCAATTGATACTCCATAAGAGTAGGTATTGGCGTCTCTCTTGATCTCCCTTTGACTGCACATGGTATGTGCTGAATACGTTTGTTGAATTAATTAATTAAAAAACTGATGTGAGCAAGTACTCACATGATAGTGTTAGTGTCAAGATGTTGAATAAAGCCCAGGTCCATCTAGAAAGGGTTTTCATTGTCCCTGGGTGGGGACAATGAGATGGAACATTCTCAAGAGAAAATACTTATAAAATGAGAACTCTGAGGGTCAACAGACATCTCTGGATTAGAGGCAAAGGTCACATCTGTCAGTGTCAACCACTATCTTTCTGATAGTGACCTCTTACTTGTCACGGGATGTGATCATGGGGATAGAGAACAAGTAAGGGAGCTACACCTAAAAAAGGGTGGCGAAATATTACAGCGAGAGAAATTTTGGGGCCCTTTGAACAAAATGTGTCTTTTTGAGTCACATGGAAGATGACTACAGCCTTGTTCCCATGAGTGGGCAAACATCAACTACCAATAACATCTCCTAGAATTCCACAAAGCAGACAGACCTCTCTCTCTTCTCTACCCTGGCTCAGGACCCCAAGATGCTCCAAAATTCGTAGAATTGTAGAGCTGAAAACAACTTTTGATATCACTGAATCTGAATGACCTTGTTTCATAAATGAGTCTTGGGCTCATTGAATTCCTTCATTTATTCATTAATTCAACCTCTATGTCTTAGAGATCTACCAGATACCAGGCACTGAGCTCGTTTTACCTCAGGGCCACAGTAGTAAACAAAACAGAAGTCCTCCTAAGTACACTCTTTGCTCTTGTGCAATTTACATTCTGATGGAATGACACAGAGAGAACCAGTCAGACAAAAAAACGAGAGAGACAGTTTTAGATGGTGGTGAATACCGGGAAGAAGATAAAACAAGGTGATGAGACAGTGACGGGGAGAGGAGATGGACATGAGAATAAGGGAATGTGCTTCTATAACGAATATTTGAATTGGAATTGAAATGACATGAAGGAGTCAACCTTGCTAAGTTCAAAGTGAAGAATTTTCTCTCTTCTTCTCTGGTAAATACCACAGGTGGGAATAAGTTGTTATATTCAAGACCAGACAGAAGGCTGGCGTGACTGGATCACAGGGAAGGAGGGGGAGGTGAGACAGAAGGTGGACAAGATGGGCAGCGGTCACATCACATACAGCTTTTCAAGTCATGGCAAATGTTTTGGAGTTCATTCTTTGTTCAACAGGAAACCACTGGGAAGCTTTAAGCAGGGAAGCAAAGTGATTTGATAGTATTTTTAAGGGGTTACTCTAGCTGTCTAAGGAATATAGTACAGTAGAGGCAGCAACGGAGAAGCCTGGAGCACAGGGAAGAGGCTTCTGTTGTGATCCAAATGAGCAACAACTCTTCCATCATATAGTGAGTTAATGGCATGGGTAAAAATATTAGGTTTCTTTGAACAACAAATGGACTCGGTACAGTTGAAAAAACCAGAAAAGAGTAGTTCTCATTTATTCAGTGCTCAGTATTGCCAGGCTCTGTGCAACATGCTTTATATGCATCATTTTTATTTAATAGTTGTTATAATTATCTAAGATGGACTCTATTCTTCTTTCTATTTTACAGATGAGGAAACTGAAGCTTCAAGAATTTAAGCATAGTGTCCAAGTTTCACACAGATAGCGAATAACAGAGAGGCAGAGTGGGATTAAAACCCAAACTAACTCCCAGTTTCCATAAGTCACAAAGATCAGCCTCGTTACTTGTAGCGAGGGACAGTATAGCCTAGTGATTAAGCACTTGGGTGTTGGAGCCAGAAAGCCTGAGCTCAAATCCCAGCTCTCTTGCTTACTAACTCTGTGACCTTGGGCAAGTCACTTCATTTTTTGTAATGTGGTTGAAATATTTGCTATATTGCATCTCCACTCCGCCCCCCCCCCGCCTTTTCCCCATGGTGATTAGTAATAAAACGCTGAGAAGAAATATGACCCTTAGCTTTGTCATTGCAAAGAACAGAGAAGCTGGGAAGACTGGGTCCCATGTTACAGCCATAGCTTAGAGAGTGGATGGTACCAGTGCCCGAGGGAAACGAACAGACGCTGATTCTCTGGATCCCTGCGAAAAAAGGAAAAGTGGAGAGGGGAGGGTGGATTCTGAATGAGGCTTAGTAAGCAGCTTGGGGACTGGGAAGGCAGAAAGTCCTCACGGATTCCTCAGTACTTGTGTGGTCTGGCAGTTTCCGAAACCCAAGTTCGTTGTTTTCACTGGCTGTTTGGTGTCTGTGCTCTTACACATGATGGTCAGCAGGGGGCAGTGTAGCCAACGTATTACTTGTGAGTGCGGGGCTGTACGCTTTTCACACAAGGGTCTGGGGAAGAGTTGGTGCTGCCTAAAACTGCGCCTATTTGAGCAGGTTCTGGATAGAGTCCTCCGCCTTTTTCTTCTATAGGATCTTATTCTTCGCTCTTTCCTCTTGTCTCCTGTTCTATTCTGCTTCCTTGCATCCTCTGCTCTGCCTCATTTCTCCATGTCTCACCTTTTATCTTTGTAAAGCGTGCTCATACCCATTGCCTCCTCCAGTCCTCCCCAATATTCTGTGAGAGACACAGGGTCAGGTTAAATATTTATCATTTTACAGATGAAGAAATAGAGACTTAGAGAGATGGCTGGTCCCTAGCCCCTGTTTTTCCCTCCAATATACTTATAGGACATGCAAGCCAATAACCAAGGCTTATCTTGTTTATCACTCTAGAGAGAGCTGTTATGCCACCAGGGCACCTCCCACACTTTGGAATTAGAGCAAAAGCTGCCCAGGCAATAAACTGAGAAGGATCTTTATCAAAGCTGTGGACTCTGGGATACTGTCAATTTCATGAGGCCCTCCCCTGAAAGGATGAAAAGTCAAAGGGTTCAACCCTTTGATACTTGCTTGGGACCAGGCGAGTATAGATCAATCTTTGTGCTTTTTAAGAAAAAAAGCCACCAGAGCCCCTGGCTCCGGGCCCAGTTGGTTGCACTGAGCCAGCAAAAGCTAAGACTATGTCCTTTGTGCAGAAGCGAAGGACAGTGAACAAGTTTATCTCTTGAAGTCTCAATTTTCCCTCCTATAAGGGGTGATTGTAATAGAGACTCGTGACAGAGTCCACACATACTCTGCATTCAACCAATATTGCTTTTGATGTCAAAACAGTAGATTTACTGTTTTCATAGCTACTCATTGTGGAAGATTGATTACATCAATGGTCCCAATTAATGACTCCCTGTAGACACACCATTTGCGATGAGAATTTCTAGTCCCTGCCCTCTCTGACTCCAGGCTGGCTTTGTGTCTTGCTTTGGCCAACAGAATGTAGCATTTGTTAGTTTCAAGCCTGGGCCTCCACGGGCCTTGCACTCTTCGGCAGTCTCTTGCTTGCTTTTGAAACCCTGCCACAACCATATGAAAAATCCCTGCTGGAGGATGAGAACCACACGGAGCAGAGCCCAGTTGTCCTAGCTAAGGCCATCAGACCAGGCTACAGCCAACAGACCCCCAATCATGTGAGAGAGCCCAATTAAGGTCAGCAGGACTGCCTACCTGACTCACAGCTGACTTCAGGTACAAGAGAACATCCTGTGGAGACCAGAACTGCTCAGCTGACCCGTATAGACTCATGAGTAATAACAAGTGCTTATTGTTTAGTGTTGCTTAGTTTCAGGAGAGTTGACTATGTATGAGACAATAGCTAACTGATGCACTACTTCATGCTTTACATAGGCTAATTGAAGAAGAGGGGTAATGCTGGGTGAGACTGTTTGGAAGGTTACTAACTACATTACTGAACACTTAAGGCAGTATGGTATTTTTAGAATCTGAAGTTCAAGGATAGTACATGGTGGTTCAGAGTAAACAGTGGAACAAGACAGACCTGGTAACACATCCTTCTCTACTACTTACTAAATGTGCACCTTTGGTCAAATTTCTGTACCGCTCTGTGACTCAATTTCTTCTTCTCTAAAATGGGGATAATAATAGTTATGGGGAGGATCATGAAGATAAAATGGGATAATATATGTGGAATGTTTAGTATGGCGCCTGGCACATAGTGAGCACTCAATAAATGTTAAGCGTTCTTACTGATAATGACGCATTTAATCTCCAAAGATGTCTCTACATACAATCATGTGGTTGCTACAGGTCCAGTTGGTCCAATCCAGGACAGGATTTGGCAATTAATTCATCTAAAGCTTTGATAAAAGAAGACTTACAACTACACATATATTTTTTCCTCCCTTCTTTAATTATGAAGGTAACATATACTGCATAGCTTAACCAAAATTTCTTCGAGGGCAAAATTCCTGATTCAAAGAAGAGGTGTATTGTGAGTTATGACTTATAATTATGAATATCAAACTCCACTTCAGTGCCTCGAGGTAGAGTTATTTTCTTAGAAAGGAAATGTGCACACCGTGCTCAATTGTGAGGCGGGGCATAAATCTCTCTTTGTTGCAGGTTGTAACAACTTACCTCATATTTCACTGAACAAGGAAGCAGAGCAATTATCCACAATATCTAAGATGGAAAAGAAAATCGTCTGACCATATAGCTCTCCTGCAAAGGTTTAACTTGACGGGAGATCTGAAAAGGAAACCAGATATAGGTTTAATGTTTAGGACAAAACTTCCTTCAGTGATCAGTTCCTCTCTGGCTTTCACATGGCACTAGCTGGTGTTTATTTCTAATGGAGAAGGAAAATTGTGACGGAGATGGGGAGTCGAGGTGGAAATTCTTCCCAGACTAGAGAAGAATGCTGTGTCAACGCCTTGTTCCTGAGCAGAATTAGACTGCGCGAGCATTCACTAATTTTGTTGATTCTCAATTGATTTAATTTTAAAAAATGATAAAAATAAACTTGACCCTTCCCTAAACACTGGCTCTTGGCGTTTTTTTTGTTTTCTCTTGGTCATGTTACTGGAGTATCTGGTATTAGCTACATACCCGTGAATCTCCACTACACTCTGCACGTACAGTCAAGGGCTTCACAGTCCCTCACGTGCAGCAAGAAGCCCCATGGACCTGTTTTAGAGGGAATGGCAAGTTCCCCAAATCCCATTACCCAGTGGCAGATCTTTCCAGCCCCATCTCACACAGATCAGATGGAGGCTTTTCATCGCTGTATAGGTCACTTGTGTGTGTTCTTCCGGGGATCACAGTGAATGCACTTGACATTATCACAGAAACTCATCTGTGAGTTGTCTGGCAGAGACACAGACTCCCCTGTGGGCTCCAGAGGAAATCTGTGATCACACTGCAGTTTCTGTGCCAGGCTGCCACGGTCACTCCCGCTCGAGATGTCCTGAGGTTCCTGGGTCAGATCTTCCCCTGCCTAAGTCCCTGAGGGCAGCAGTGTGGTCGAGGCGAGAGAGTGGTGCAATCGAGGTGGCGAATAGCTGGTGGGCACCCAGCATCCAGCGGTGGGGCTGCACCAGATGTTTATGTTGAGTTCCCTCCAGATTAATTGGTGTTTGAGCCTTATTGGTTGTTAAATATTATGACTTAATATATGACTTAATATATGACTTAAATATTATGACACTTGCAACTATCACCCCTGGTTGCAAGTGACAGAAACCTAAAGTTTTTATTGTACCTCTCCAAATCCAAGGGAGGTTACATGGCCAACCTCTCTCTCTCTCTCCATCTTCTCATATCTAGCTCTTTCTACTTACCTTTGAGCACAGCAGAAGATGGCTTCCCCTTAGTTCCTGATTAATATCATTCCGTTTCAAGCCTCTGGCAGAAACCAACCAGGGTCTCTGGATTGCAATTCAGAATTCCTGGGGGAGAGAATCTAATTGGCCAGTTTTGGGTCAGGTGTCCATCTCCAGTCAGCTGTGGCTAGGGGGTCACAGTCACATCATACAATCATAGCATTTAGCCTGCCCCTGAGTGATGAGGAGGGGAGTTACCTGAGAAAGGCAGCTTCTGACGTGGCTCCCAGTGATTGCTGCTTCCTGGTATCCACACCTCTGCGTAATGCCCTTTCCTTGAGTGTGGGCTGGACCAAGTGACTCTTGCTTCTAATGACTAGACTATGCCAAAATTAGGTTACAAAAGACTGGGACTTCCATCTTGATCAAACTCTTTCTCTCTGGTTCTTCTTGCTTACTTATTCTGAGAAAGTAAGCTGCTATGTTGTGCCCTATGGAGAGGTCCATGTGGCAAGGAATTGAGGGTGGCTACTGGCCAAGCACCAGCAAGAAACCCTGCCAACAACCACAGGAGTGAGCTTGGAAGCAGATCCTTCCCCACCTGAGCCTTGAGATGACTGCAGCCCTGGCTGCCTCCTTGAATGTAGCCTTGTGAGGCACCTGGCTAAGTTGTGCTCAGATTCCCAACCCACAGAAACTGTGAGATAACAGATCTTCTTTTAAACCACTGAGTTTTACTCCACCATTCCAGAAGTCCCACCCCTAAGCGACTACATTTTGGGGTTGTTTGTTATGTGGCAATAGAGAACTAATACAGGCACCTCGTGATTGGAGAGGCTCTGAGGTCAGATGAGCTGTGTCTTGTCCTAACTTCACCATGGACCAGCTGTGTGGTTTTGTGCAAGCTATTGAACCTATTCAAGTCACATTCTCTTCTGTAAAATAGAGATAATAGTAATAATACGATTGTTGTGAAGACTACCAATGCCAACACTTAGTTTAGCTATATCAATGTTAATTAATTAACTAACTGATATTAACAATAGTAATGAAGTTTAGCTGCTCTTGCTGAGCTTTCACAGCTCTGCTAACCCTCTACACTTGGGTTATTGGTGCCTCAATTTCTTCTTCAAAGAACTCTGGAGAACTCTATGCCCCTTACAGGAATGACATAGAGAGAAATAGAAAATATCCAAAAATCTCTTTGAAGCAAATGGCTATTTAACTACTAAATATGAAGAACTATTTTCATTTTACTCATTTTGGTTCATAGTGAAGAACAATTTCATATCAAGGAGAAGTCAAATAAAAACAGAATTCGAGCTCTCAGATTCAAAATATCAAAAAATATTTGAGTTGATAGAATAGAATTTGTTTTTGCAGTTTCCTTTGCACAAAAGCATCTGACAACCTTCTGCAGCCAATTATTTTGCGCGTGGAAATGCCAGGGCACTATGCAGGTGGCCATCCATCACAGAGACGGAGCCTGAAGATGAAGCGCATAGGGATGATCATTGGCGTTTAAAAGGTTTCTGCCTTCTGAGGCCAAAGCCCATGGTGTCAAAGGTTTGATGGGATTTGCTCATTAATTCCAAGCTCGAATGCTCAGTTACTGTGTTTTCATTACTCCTTGGGATGCTGTTGTTCTCCGACTGGGAGCTGTGGACCTTGTATGATGGTGGGAGATGTCGGATTTGCAGATCTCCCTCCCACCTCACCTCCATCTTTTCAGCGCTGCATCCCAAGGCCACCGCCCAAACCCAGATTTCCTGTCTGTCTGCTCCTGCCGTGCTGAGTCTTTATTACAGCACCAGGGGCTCAGCCCGCCTGCCCTCTTCTCTGCTCATTCATACTGCTGAGCTGCTTCCTTCCTGAGCCCGGCTGCTGAGTGAGGCGCAGTTTCCCGAGCTTCCCCCACCTTTGCTGTGCTAGAGTCAAGCAAAACAGAAGCCCTTTCTGGAAGGGTGACACTACTCCTTGCTGAGAAAACAAAGGGCGGCAGAAAGAGTAATCGAGAAGTGTGGTAGCCAGATATCCTTCATGAAAAATACCAGGCTCCCTGAGAAGGGCCTGCCACCGCTGTGAGGCTGGCATCTGTGGGGGTCTGCTGGGGTCACCACGTTTCATCTCCTCCCCCACTCCAACCCTGTCCCTAAGGATGGTAGGGTGAAATTGCGAGTCTCCTCGCAATTAAAACACAACACTTTTTTGCTTCCAGAATCACTCTCCGCATCACTCAATGAAATAAACCAGTTAGAAATAATTACCAGTAACAACCAAACAAGGAGAGAGGTTATCCTCATGCTATAAACTGAAAAGGGTCCAACAAGAAGAAAAGCAGAAAGATTTGATGTGACTCAGTGCAGCTCCTACATCGCTCTCTCTCCCAGGAATGATACAAGGGAAGAAAAGAAGTGGCAAAACCTTGAGAATTCTCACCAATTCTCCTGATTTGGATATAAACTGATAAAATTGGGAGTAGGAAATTTACAGAAAAGTCAAGGAAATCTCTTCCAAGAGCAGAGGTTCCTACCTATGATCTCAGTGTCATGGCTGAGCCAGGAAAAGCCCCCAGGTGTCATCATCTGCCAGGATTCCATGCTGAGTCAGGCGATTGAGTTGAAACTTGAGGATATCCCCTCTGTGGGAAGAGGGCATACCCCAACCTGGACATCAACAAAATCTTAGAAGAAAGGGTAAGCACAGTCCTATACCAAAGGCTGCAGTAAGGTTGCCCAGCTCTTTCCAAGTTCCTGCTCTTAGGCTATAGGAAAGTGGGTGTAATGCAATCCCCAGGCCTCAAAATGTAACTGAAAGGGAAAAAAGGCCCCGGATGAGATTTGGAAGTTGTCAGCGAGAATTCATCTTCTTTCTATCAAAGCAAAAAGAAGAACTAGGTAGAGCTGTCCATTTGAAACATGAGCAAGATTAAAAGAAGCAACATGGTAACTAAGCAAGCATCTACAGGTGAATTGAAGGGAAGACT
This sequence comes from Diceros bicornis minor, assembly GCF_020826845.1. NCBI lineage: Eukaryota > Metazoa > Chordata > Mammalia > Perissodactyla > Rhinocerotidae > Diceros > Diceros bicornis. The sequence continues at coordinate 24,036,959 of NC_080771.1, forward strand.
TAAAAGGCATAAAACAGAAGAAAGACTGCAAAAAAATTTTCCAAGGAACCTAGGAAAAGTTGCCTGCAATTGCTTCAAGCTACAGAGGAGATTAATAAGAACATGAATTCAATAAGATGAGTCAAAAACAAAAACAAAAAGGCGAAAAACCTTCTTCAGTGATGAACTTCAACAAACCAAAAGATGAATGAGGAGGTCAAGGACTAATGTGACACACATTTCTAGGGGATCATGGAACAAATTCTGCAACTTATGAGGAAAAGAAAGTATAAATGTCCTTTGAGGATAAAGGCAATGGGAAACATTTTTAAGCTTGCTCAAACTTGGCACCTATGAGCCCTCTTGAAAAAACGTGATTGAAACCATGGTAAAAAAGACGTAAATAGAGAAATCATAGTAAAAGGACTCCAAATGAATCAACTTACATGTGATGACACCAAGGTTTGGGCTCGCACAGCTGGGAGAATGAGTTGCCATCTATTGACATGTGGGAGGCTGTGCGTGGAAGAGGTGTTTGGGACTGGAATTTGATTTCGGTTTAATGTGAGATGCCTATGGGGCATCCAAGGAGATTTTGAGCAAGCAGTTGTATATAAGAGACTAAGATTGGAAGAGAGGTCTGGGATGAAGAGACACATTTGAGAATCGTAGACATAGAGGTGACATTTAAGGCTTAAGACTGTATGAGATCACTCAAGGAGTGAGTGTAGAGAAGAGGACCTAGGAACGAGCCTTGGTTCACTCCAATATTAAGAATCAGGGAGAAAAGGAGAAATGAGCACAGAAGACTGAGAAGGCAAGTCAGCGAGGTAGGAGAAAACCAGAAGTGGCGTCTGGAAAACCAAGTGAAGAATGGGTATCAAGGAGAAGTAGGTGATCAGCCGTGTCAAATGCTGCTGAAAGATCAAAGTAAGATGAGGCTTGAGAATTGTCCACTGACTTTAGCAATGCAGAACTCATGGATGACCTTGACAAGAGCTGTTTTGGTGGACTTGCATAGTTGAAAGCCTGACTGGAAGGGGTTTAACAGACAATTAATTTTCAAGAAGTTTTGCTGCAAATGGGGCAAAGAAAGGGAGTGGTAGTGGGCTGGGATGGTGGGGTCAAGATAATGTTTTTTAAAGATGAGACTGGATGTGGTGAATAAAGCAAAAGAAGGTTAATTTCTAATTCTATTAGGTCATTGGCCAACTGGCTCTAGCCTCAGAAGTGAGCTCTGGGTTGGAGAAGTAAGTTTGGGAATCATTAACATATTTAAGATTGCCTGGAGATTAGATGAGATATCCTAGGGGAGCATGTGGACTGAGAAAAATAGAGAGCCTACTAGAGAAATACACCAATATTTAATAAATATGCAGAGGTATTGGAGCCTACAAAGAAGCCTAAGGAAGAATGACCATAGGAGATCATGTTATCACCAAAGTCATGGGAAGAGAATGTTTCAGAAGGATGATCACAGGGTTGAATAGTGCCAGGAATTCAACAAAGATAAAGGAGAGAATTTTAGGTTGCATGTAGCAAAAAGAGGTTAGTTGGGAGAGTTTTGGGGATGCAATGGAGGAGAAGCAAATTTTTCCTGAGTTGAAGAATTACTTGGAAACGGTGAAGTGGAAACCATGAGCAGAAAACTCTTGCAAGAACTTTGGCTGTGAAGGAGGTAGGGGAGAGATTGGGCAATGATTGGAGGGAGACACAGGTTTGAGAGACTTATTTCCAAGACCCACATATACAAATGTTGATAGAAAGTTACCAGGAGAGAGGGTTGGGGGAGAGGCTCCTCTTTGTCATTGAGATGAAGTTCGGAGAGATAGAGAGAGAGATATAGAGAGAGACAGAGAGAGACAGAGAGGCAGAGAGAAAGAGACAGAGAGAAAGAGACATACAGGAGAGAGAAACGACAGATGCAATCAGGTTCCCGGAGCAGGTAGAAAGACCTGGGAAACAGAGAACAGAAGGAGAGATTAGTCTTAGACACCTATTCCATGATGACAGGAAGGAGAGGAGAGTGCGTATAGATGCAGATAAGTTTGTGGGGAGTGGCAGAATTAGGAAAGATTCTCTTCTTATAGCTTCTATTTCTTGTATGAAGGATGGGGTGAGGTCATCCTCTGACAATGAGTGAAAGGACAGTAGGGTAGGAAATATGAGAAGAGTGGAAGAAGTTTGAAATAGCCTCTGGGAAAGAAAAAACGACTAGTCATTTGGAAACAGACAAGGAGGAGGGGAATGGAAGGGAGTTATTTGTTCCACTTTCTTATTTGCCTACTGCACCCAAGAAATGGACTTCTTTTCTTTTGAAAATGTTAAGGGCATTCAAAGTGGGTGATCAAGGAGGATGTGGATAAGTTAGACTTGAATTCCTCTAGGTCTTTTAAGAGCCATTGTTAACAAACTTCCCTTAGTCCTTCTGGTCTCAGCTTTGAAGTCAGTTCTGTTGTGAGCCTTCCCCAACTCCCTGGCTTGGAGTTTTGAGGGTATTGTCAATCTAACTCCAACAACAGAGACGTGTGGAAACAATGGAATCAGGATCCTGGAATTTGGGTTGAGGCAGAGAGGATGTTCAGTGAAGAAACTAGACGTGTAGGAGTGTCTGTTAACCATCTTCTACAGCGAGGGTCCACAGGCTGTGGACCATGAGCCAAATCCAGCCCACTGCCTGTTTGTGTAATAAAGTTTTATTGCAATACAGCCATGTCAGTGGTTGCCTTCCAGCTACAACATCAGAGTTGGGTAGTTGTGACAGAGAACTTATGGCCCACAAAGCTGAAAATATTTACTATTTGGTCTTTTTACAGAAAATGTTTGTTAATCCCTGTGCTAGGGGAAAGCTGTGAAGGTTTTGGAGGAAAGATAACCTTGAGAAAATCCCAACTTCTGAGTTTGTTTCCTTTTTTGCAAAATAAGGACACTGTTCATTAAATCATTCTTTCATTTAACAAGCATTTATTGATTGCTTACTATGTGCCAGAAGCTGGGAGGACAGAGATCAATAAGACCCAGACTTGTCCCTTCAAAGCCCATAGCAGAGATAGATGAGTAAACAAATAGTTGGAATGCTTAGAGATAAATGCTGTGTGCGCGCCATGGGGATGATGGGGAGGCATCTCACCTGGCCCAGGTGGGGCTTGGAAGTCTTCAAAGAAAAACAGAAAAGGAGGAACTCATCAGCGTGTAGGGGTGCTGTGGGTGAGAATAAAATCAGCCAGGGATTGTTGCAGCCTGAGTAAAGATCAAGGAGAATCAAGGGAGCAGAATTCTTGGAAGCACCAAGATAGAAGGTATAAGTGAAGAGAGAAGAAGAAGGAGCAGTGAGTGAAGTAGAAGGGGAGTTAGGAAAGTGTCAGGGTTATCAGTGGGATACAGAGGCATCACTCCACCTCTCTGACCTTGACACACCTCCCTAGCTGAACACTGCCCTCTCTGCGGAGCCCAGATGTGGTTTCACAAACTGTCTCAACAGAGCACTCTGGGCAGCCACCATCAATCAGTTGGAGTTTGCCCCTGCGATGAAACCTATTGGTGATGCTAAGGTATACACCAGCAATCTTAAGGTATCCATAAGCAATCCTAAGGTGTACACAGCAATTTGTTAACTACAAAGCATCCTGAAAATGTAATGTGCTATTACTATCAATCATTACTAAAATAAAATGAAATAAAAACCTAATAATATGGCAATATGTGTAATTCAATCCAGATAGAATTTGAAATCTATTTTGGTAATGTAAACATCACACAAAACATACCCTATTTTTAAGAGTCATTATACTCTTTTCAAATTGAATCTGGGAAGCATACTCATTCCTGAAAATCATTTATGCTTGTGATTTAGCTGAATAAATGGATTTCTAAAGTGTATAGGAGTTTGAATGGATTTAAGAATGAGGCCGCTAGTCCTCTTTTTTTTATGTTTAAAAATTTTAGGAAATATTTCAAACATTCAGAAAAGTAAAGAGAATAATATAACACTCATATATCCACTACCTAGACTTGAAAACTACTGATATTTTGCCATTGCTTCAGAGCTTAATAAAAAGACTAAAAACATTGCAGATAAAGTTGACATCCCTTCTGTGCTTCTCTCCCATCCCCTCTACCTTCCCTGATGTTACCACTCTCCAGAAGTTAGTGTGTATCTTCCTCTTCCCGTGTGTTTATATTTTTACTACATTTGTATCAATAAACAGTAAACAGAATTGTTTCATGTGTTTTTAATCACGTAAATGGGAAGGCAGTGTAAAACTGTTCTGCAACTTGCCTTTATCATTTCATATTATATTTTTGAAATGCATCCATGTTGACTCATGCATTCATTCACTTTACAGCTGATCTTCTTTCCGCTCTTTGAAACCTGCCCGAATTGTTGAAGACAGAAAGTAGATACATTTGACAGCTTCTCAGTGGCAGATACAAAACAATTTGGTCTCAATTGTCTTCTTTTTTTCCTCATTCTTCTCCTTAGTCTCCCTCTCTCTTTTCTTCTCCTGCCCTATTAAGGATTTTGAATATAAAAAGAAACAGCAAAAGAAGGAGAATGCTGCAAGGAGGGTCTGAATTTAGCACCGTATCTTCCAGAAAAGAACAGACATTTTTCAGGAGCAGCTAACATCTATCAGATACTGGCTAAGTGCAAGGATCTGTGCTAAGCACTTTATATTCATTTGCTAATCCTCGGTGTGACCCTTGGAGGTCTTCTTGCCCAAGGTCACACGGCTAGTAGGTGGTGATTTTAACCCAGGCACTCAGATGCCCGAGCTGATGTGCTAACCATTCAAAAAGAGAAGCCATATTGATCCCGAGGAGGGAGAGTGTCAGGTGAGCTGTTAACAGTAGGAATCTCCAGGGCTAGTGATTTAACAACTTTTGGTATTGATTTCACTTCTAAATAAAGTATCATAATGATTGTTAATAATAGATAATAATAAAGTAGGTACTTAAAGATTCATAGGGTTGAATGTAACTTCAGCTCAGTTTTCTCACCTGAACTTCATCCACCCATTGATTGTGAACTCCCTCCCGGATATTTCTGCTTGACTATTCCACTATCATCCCTAACTCTATAAGCACCAAGTTTAGTTATTTCTTTCCCTCTTGCCTATTTCCTATTGCAGCGGATTCTGGCACCTCAGTCTGGCTTCCCTGGTTGTCTATGCTCTGGCTCTTCACTACATGCTATGGACTGAATTGTGATCCCACAAAGTTCATATGTTGAAGCCGTAACACCCCAATGTGATGGTTTTTGGAGATAGGGCCTTTGGGAGGTAATTAGGTTTAGATGAGGTCATGATGGTGGGGTTCCCATGATAGGATTTGTGCCCTTATAAGAAGAGACCAGAGAGCTTGCTCTCTCTTTTTCTGCCATGTGAGGACACAGAGAGAAGGTGGCCAATTGCAAGCCAGGAAGAGAACCCTCACCAGGAACCAAATCTGCCAGCACCTTGATCTTGGACTTTCCAGCCTCCAGAACTGTGAAAAATATGTTTTTGTTATTTAAGTCACCCAGTCTATGGTATTTTGTTATAGCAGCCTGAACTGACTAAGATGCACTTACATGGCATTTCAGTCTCAACTTTCCACCCCTTTTCTGCAAACACCCTTTCTCTTGCCTGTTTTCTCATCCATGTTATTTTCCTGAGCTAGGCTCATACTCCCTCTCCCCAAATAACAGCAACCTTTTAAGACAAAAATTAAAGTCTCTTTTTCCCATCTTTTTCCTATTAATTACCCCTTCTTTAGACTTCTACAACACTTGATCTGTATCATACAACATAGCACTTAGTTGTATAATGTTATTTATTTTTAAATGTCTTGGGTCTGCAACGAAATGATTACTATTTCAAGGGTGGGCCACATCTTGTATTCTGTTCCACATGTCAGAGTGTCCCAACCTTTCTTTTCAAAAACTCCTGAGCCAATCACACAGTAACATACATTCTCTCTTAAACCCTTAAGAATTTTTTAGGGGCTGACCCAGTGGTATAGTGGTTAAATTCACGCGCTCCGCTTCGGTAGCCCAGGGTTTGCAAGTTCAGATCCCAAGAATGGACATATGCACCGCTCATCAAGCCATGCTGTGGCAGGCATCCCACATATAAAATAGAGGAAGATGGGCACAGATGTTAGTTCAGGGCCAATTTTCCTCAGCAAAAAGAGGAAGATTGGCAACAGATGTTAGCTCAGGGTTAATCTTCCTCACAAAAAAAAAAGAAAAAAAATTTTTTCAAAGGTCATTTTTACATGGAAGAAAATAAAGAAGTGATTTTAAGTAAAAATGCATTTTAGGTCAGTATATCATTAATGATTGTATTATAAAATTATTTTAAAGTTCATCTAAAATATAGTCTTTAATGATATTTATATCATATACTGTAAAAACACATTTTGACTTTTCCTGATTTAGTAAGTGACTCACTCTGTTTAGTTAACTTTAAATAAACTACGTAAGAAAAAAACATGAATTGCTGAAAAATAAATTTTAAGAAAGACATTTCACATTGCATTTTAGTCCTGAATGTATATTAAAATGCAGAATGAAGTTTAACTATATGTTACAGCACCAAAAACAGACAAAAACTTTCATGATCCTAAAAGCTTTCATGATCTGATGTTTAGAATTCTTGCAATTATGCTTAAAAGTTAATTGATTTGTTTCAATAATTTTTGGTTAGTTTCTAAACAGTAAGAAGAGATTTCAGGCTGCTGTTTTCAAGCACTTTCCCACAAATACCACAATGTAAATGCTCTACCCAGTAGTTGGATTGACAAATTGGTTACAATTTTTAATACATTTTCTCTTTTTAATTTTTTTTTTTCCTGAGGAAGATTCTCCCTGAGCTAACATCTGTGCCAATCTTCCTCTATTTCACATGTGGGTCACCACCACAGCATGGCTGATGAGTGGTATAGGTCCGCGCCTGGGATCTGAACGAGTGAACTCAGGCTGCTGAAGCCAAGTGTGCCAAACTTAACCACTACGCCATGGGGCTGGCCCCTTAACATTGTATTTTGACAACTTAAGATGCTGTTTGACAATTTTGATCAGAATGCAATTTAAATATCTAGTGAAGATCATCATGAGGGAAATTGGAAGAATTATTATCAGGTTTATAACTTTCATTGACTTCTGGAATTTCAATGTCAGTGGTCTCTTAGTTTGCTGCCTTTAAACAATGGTCCATTCCATGTGACAAGAAGAGAGTAAGTGGAACACTGTGTGACAAAGAATAGGAACCATTTAAGGTTGTGTAATGGTCAAAATCAAGCCTGGATGGTGTTCACTAAATCAGATAAATGGATCAAATGACTGATGGAAAGAACATTTGTCTGGTCCCACCAAGCCCAATGCTATTCGCTTAAGGCTCACTCAGAGGTTCTGTTTCCTGTGTTAATGGAAAACACTAGACACTCATTGTATGTATGTATTTTTTTTTAACAGAAAGAGATGCCATTCTTGCTTTTCATGATATGAATCTCTGTTTATTTCCCCCAATATTTTATTATGAAAAAATTTCAACAGAGAAAAGCTGAAAGAATTACGTAGTAAACAGCTGTGTGTCCACCACCTAGATCCTACAACTGTGAACGTTTTGCTGGACTCACTTTATCATTGATCCATCCCTCTATCCATCCACCAATCCATCGTATGGGTGGTGCATTTCAAAGTAAGGTACATGTGTCAGGACACTTCTCCCCTAAATCCTTCAGCATAAGTTCAATTTTTGTTTATGGCTCTTTTTTTTTTTTTTAGGTAAAATTTATATTTAACGGAATGCTCAAATCTTAATTGTACCATTTATGAGTTTTGACAGATACATGTACCTCTTCACCTGCCTCCCCTATGAGGATATAGAATATTTCCATCACCCCAGAAAACTCCCTCGGAGGTTTTGGAATGACCATTTGTACATGGTCCCCTCACAGAATCTCTCTGAGGATGTAATTGGAGACTCAGCCAGTTGATTGGTGATAAATGACCACAGAAGCACTTTCGTATCTGTTTGCTTTGACAGAGAAATAGAATGGGAGCAGAGGCTGGGGAGTCAGTTGTTTTAATTCTTATGCTACTTACGTTCTCATTGTCATGCCGGTTGAGTATAAAGAACACTCAGGAATTGGAAAGAATAACTAATTATAGCTAGCTTCCACTCAGATACTACACATGTTTATTAAAATATATATTTAAAAGTTGATGCTAAGTGCATTCACATAACTATGCATTTTTATCCAAATCTGCAAGTATATTAGTGCAGGGTTTAGTTATTTTCTTTCAACTTTTTAAAGTTTCAGGTACTAATTTCATTCCTTCATAACATTTCATCTTTTCCAAAAATCTTTGTAACAGATTATTGCTTTTAGGACAAAATGAATGAAACTCATCTTTCTTTTTTTTTTTTCTTTTAATTACTGGTCTACTATAAGCATTTCTGGCCAGCAATGTGGACTATAAAGTTGTTTTTAAATTGCTGGAGGCGATTTCTAGGAATTCTCTGCAGAACAGATTGGCCTTGGAGTCAGGCCCACCAGGTCCAAACCCTGACTCCGCTACTTGTTGACTACATGACCTTCAGCAAATTGCTGAATCACTTTGATCCTTGACTTCTCTGTTAATAAAATGGAGACAATACATGCGTCTACCTCATGCAGTTGTTGAGAGGATTAAATGAAAAAAAAAAAAAGGCAACTCAGTGCTCAGCACATATTATGTACTCAATAAATGTTACTGTTGTGATTATTTTAGTAATGACTGGCTCACTATAAACTTTATTATTTGAAATATTCCTGATAATATTTATAATATCAGGGATTATAGGGAACATAGTGATTGTGTTTAAGAGATCACATATCCTTCATCTAGTCTTTAGTCCCACAAAAGAACAATATCCACAGCTTTTCATTTTCAATTAATATTTATTAAGAATCAGATGGAAAAAGCAACCAGCTCCCACCAATAGCTAAAATGAAAAAGATTCACAACATTAAAAGTTGGCGAGGATGTGAAACAACCAGAATTCTTCCGTATTGTAGGTAGGGATGTAAAATGGTGCAAACACTTTGGAAAACTGTTTGGAGGTTTCTTAAAGAGCTACACATTCACATACCTCAGTGATTCTCAAAATAACAATAATGCTGTGGTTGAGAAACCCTAACCTACTGCATGACCCTGCCATTCCATGCCTAGGTATTTACCCAGTAAAGAAAATACATGCTCACAAAAATGTCCTGCACTAGAATGTTCGTAGCAGGTTTATTCATAATAGATCCAAACCTGAAACAGAACTCAGATGTCTGTCAGCAGGAGAATACATAACTAAATTGTAGTCTATCCATACAATGGCATACTACTTGGCAGTAAAAAAGAACAAACTACAGATATATAAAACAACACGGATGAATATTGACAGGGTTCAGAACATGCTACCCCCAAATATGGTGACTTGGCATATTGAATAATTTAAGCTAAAGGAATTTGAGAAATGGGAAGTGCAGAAAGAACTCTCTGACCTTGTCCTGAAGCAGGCCTTATGATCTATCTCGTGTGGGATGTGCCCTCCCTGTACCTGGAGGAAAGGAACATTCTTATCTCCAAAGATGGAAGGACTCCAAGAGGAATAGGAGTGAACATGTCTTGCTAAGTTTCTCTCATTTTCTACTCTTAGCTCACACTGATTTGTCACATTTTCCCACAACTTTCCACTCCTCATCAAACCTAGTAAAACACTAAGGTTTAATGGTTTCTTTAGGTCTTCATTTCCTTGTGAAGGCTTCCATGTCACATAAAACATATCAGTAAATTTATATGTTTTATTGTGAATCTATCTTTTGTTACAAAGCCCCAGCTGAGAACCTAGAAGGGTAGAAGGAAAAGATTTTTTTTCCCCTCAACAATATAAAAAAAATATATTACACTGAGTGGAAAGGGGCTGGAAACAAAAAAATTATAAACTTTAATGCTTGAATTTATATGAAATTCTAGAATAGGCAAAACTAAACTATGATGATAGAAAACAGATCAGTGATTGCTTCTTGGGAGTGGGAGATTGAGAAGGGGCTAGAAGGAACTTTCTTGAATATTTAACAGGTGTTTGTCAAAAGTAGTTGAATAGCACACTTAAGATCTGAGTATTTGACTGTATGTAAATTATACTTCAAAAAAATTGAGGGGTGGGGTGGGGTGGGGGGGAGGCAACCAATTCATGAGTTTGAAATATCTTAGAAGATCCTTTTTTTCCAAACAGATTTCCATTGGTTGTTCCTCATACTCTCCAACACATATTTTCAGTCTTTTTTATTTTATCCAGTCTGCTGTGTAATTGTGTCTCATTATGGGTTTAGTTTACATTTCCCCAAAGACTAATGAAGTTGAGCATCTTTTCATATGTTTACTGGCTTTTTGGATATCATCTTTTCGAAGTTTGTTCTGGTCTTTTGCGCATTTTTCCACTGGGACATCTTATTTGCTTGTAGGTGTTATATATTCTGGATACAAGTCCTTTGTCATATACATGTATGGTAAATATCTTCTCCCACGCTATAGGTTGCCTTTTCACTCTCAATGGTGTCTTACAATGAATAGATGTTCTTAATTTTAATATAGTTCAATTTATATATTTTCCCTTTATGATTAGTGCTTTTTTTGTCTTGTTATAAACTTTTTGCCTACTTCAAGGTCATGAAGATGTTCTCTTATGTTTTCTGCTAAAAGAGTTATTGTTTAACTTTTAAAATATAGATTGGCAATCCAAATGAAATGTATTTTTGTTTATGATATAAGAGTCCAAACAAAGTTTAAAATTCTTTCCATATGGATATCCAAATGACCTAGCAACATTTTTTGAAAAGACAATTTTTTCTCCATTGATGCATGGCCTGGAAGACTTATAAAATTGTCTTTTATATATATATATGATTTACATAAATGGTTCAAACTCTACACACAGTTCTATATTCTACTATTTTCACGCAATACTGTTAACACATATAGCTTATTAATGGCTGCATAGTATCCCATTATATGAATGTACTGTAAAGAATTTAATTAATTCCCTTAAAGTAGACATTTAGCAAGTTTCCTGTTTTTGTTATTGTTGTCATTAAGGTGCTGAAATGAAATTTTGTCCCAAGTGAGTGCCAGCTGTGTTTCTAAGAATAAACTGCTAGGAGTGGGAATTGCTGGGCTAAGGGCCAAGGCTATTTTCAAGTTTGCCTTCTGGAAGGTTTATACCAATTTTCCCTCCCAACCACAGTAGATAAACCTGTTTCTCCATACTCTCACCATTATCGATCTTTTAAAATCTTTCTTTAAATCTTTGCTAAATTGAGTGAAAACATATTGTTTTCATTTCCAATTCTTTTTTTATAACAGGTTAAACAACTTTGTATATCCTTACTGGCTGCTGTATTTTACTTTTTTGGGACTGCCTGTTCAAATCTTTGCCCATTTTTCTTCTGAGGCTGTCTTTTTCTCATTGGCTTATAAATATATATGTATGTTATAATAACACAGTGTTATCTCGCAGGTTCCTAGTTTGGCTTTTAACCTCACGTTGTCTTTCGAGCACCTGTGTGAACTCAAGCTGTACTAGGAACTAACTTCTGCCCGACAGCGCTGCAAAGCCTCTAGGTCCCAGAGGCTAGGTGGGAGGAGCCAGCGTGCCCAGGGCGGCTTTGCCCCCCTCCACCCACCTCTCCACCCGAGAGGGCGGGGCCAAAGGACGCTCTGTCTGCGCGCGCAGCTCCCGTTGCCATAGAGGCCGTGGTGAGGAAGGCTGGGCTGCCCAGCTCAGGTACCCCGCGGAGAAGCAAACCTAGGGAGCCAAGGCCTCGGCGTCGCGAGAGTCGCCGGCGTGCGTAACGTTAACGCGTTACGCCAGGCCGGCCTCGAGGCGCGTGCGCAGTGTCTGTCGCGGTTCTCGGGCTGCTGGGCGTTCGGCGGCGGCGCGGCCTGGAGGTGGTGTCCCGCTGCTAGTGTCGCGAGGGCGGGTCCGGGCTTCCTTCCCGGCTTGTCACCTCCTTGCCCCGTGGCGGAGGTGCCGCAGACCCAAAGGAGCGACCGGCCCGGGAAGCAGCCCCGGGAGCGAAAGTGGAGAATGGCCCCCTCGAGTGAGGAGAGCGAGTGAAGCGCAGCCTCTGTAGACTCTGGGGCCGAGGTGGGCGTGAGCGAAGGTAATCCAGGCCCGGGTTCCGAGCCCGGGGCCTCTTAACACCTTCCAGTGGGTGAGGCAGGGGCTGGGTCTGAGGTTCCTCCAGGTCAGGGACCGGGCCTCTCGAATGGAGCTTGGGACTCGCTTGCACCAGCTGAGCCGAGATCTTGGGTGCCCCTGGCCCACAGTGAAGTGCAGGATACACACTAGCTATTCTTTCCGCTGTTGCTGGGAGGAGGGGTTGGGGAAGCACTTCTAAAACTCCTTTGTAAGTGTTAATTGGAGAGGTAACAGCTGTTGATGAGGTCTTGTGGGTTTTGTGTTAGGCCCACGAATTTTGCAGGTATTCCCTTTGTGGCTTTGGGCCGGGGCCTACGTGACTTCCTGCTCGAGTCTGCAAAATAAGAATGTTAATACTGACCCTCTTAGGAGAATTATGATGCCACAAAGCTCTATGGAGTGCTTAATGAAAGGGAAAGAGAAACACATACTGGAAACTTTTTTCTTGCGTTCTGTAAATCCCATGCTTTTTTTGGTCGTGCATTGAAGTGCTGGAGTGAAGTTGAGGTGCATTATCATGACTCATATTCAGAACCTAATTAGAAGAGGGCCTTTTGTGCTAAATATGATATCCGTTCATTTATTCAGTAAATACTTATTGAGTGCTGACTGTGTGCTAAGCACTGTTCTAACCTCTTGGGATGATAAGTGGGTAAACAAAACAAAGATTCCTGTCCTGTGGAGCTTAGGTCCTAGTTTGGGGAACAAATAATACACATTAAACATAAATAAGTACATAATATGTTAGAAGGAAAAGAGTGCCATGGAAAAACGAAACACAGCAAAGTTCTTATTTTCGTCTTTACTGTTGGTAACGCAAGGTGCAATTTTAGGTTAGGAGGTCAAGGTAGGCTTCACAGAGATAGTTACGCTTGAGTAAATACTTGAAGGAGGTGAGAGAGTTAGCTATGCAGATATCTGAAGGAAGAGCATTCTAGGCAGAGAGACTGACCAGTGCAAAGACTTGCAGATTGCAATGTGCCTGGTGTCTTCAGTGAAGAGCAGGAAAGCCTGTGTGGCTAGAGCAGAATGAGTATGGGAATTAGTAATAGAAAATTCGGTTAGAAGTAGGATGAGCCAGAGGGCAGAAATCTTCCTGGGCCCTGTAGGCTGCTGTAAGGATTTGGGCATTTACATTGGAGTGAAGTGGGGACCCATCGCACAGTTTTGAGCAGAGCAGCGACACAGTGTAGCTTAGATTTTTATAAGGTTACTCTGGTCAGTGTGTTTCAGAATAGACTGTAGGAAGCAAGGATAGAAGCAAAGAGACCAGTTAGAAGGCTACGGCAGTAATCCAGGAGAGAGTTGACAGTGTCTACCATCAGGAGGCTGGGAGCTGGAGGTGGGTGAGAAGTGGTTGGATTCTGGGAATTTGATAGTAGGAAACACATGTTCGGATAAATCATGGATTATCGACCTGAACATTCTTCAATATTAATATATAATTTATACATAAATATATAATGTATATAATTTTGGTCTGTGTACCACAGGTGTAGTCGGGAAGAACAATGGAGTGTTTGAATCATTTTAGTTGTCATGTGAAGGTAATTACCTATTAGCTTAGGTAAGATTTCAGAGCTTAACTACAGCCATTAATTAGTATGTGAAGTTAATGACTAAAATCAGACTTTTCCCAAAATAGAATATAGTTGAGATCTAAACCTGGTTGTAGTTTCCAGTAAGCATGGTGTGAATTAAGATAGAATAGCTTGTTGTAATAAACTTTCACTTGCTTTTATTTACGATTTTAATTACGATTTTAGTGAATGTGAAAATGCCTCCTTTTTGCCTTCTTTCAGAAATTTGTCTATAGCTTCTAAGAGTGAAACAAATAATTGATTCAAGGTAAGAAAAAGATATTGATGGGTAATTGTGACTACAATTAACCACAATTTGTGTGTAATTTGTAGATATACTATAGCAAACAGAAATGGCTAAGAAGATACTTATTCAAGAAGCTTACAAGCTCGTACAGTAGACACACTTTTAAATAACTTAAAATATAAAAGGATAAAAAACTGTGCTAAAAGAACAGTACAAAGTAAATGCCAGTAAATACAGTCTTCTGGGTGTTATTGTGGCGCTAGCTCACCTTTATTTCTCATTTTAATCATCAAACATTGGCTTCTTGTGGGATAGTGGTTTAGTTGTCATTTTTTTCATGTTTAACAAATTTAGATTCTTTTTGAAAACTGGTGTAGAATGCATTGAAAAGGCTAAATAAATGCAGAACTCATGAACTAAAGCACTTATTGATTAACATTGTGCTAATACCGTGTAATAGCATAATAATGGTATTATGGTATCTCATAATACCATGTAATACTCATTGCTCTATCTACTGGAATTTAGAACTTTTCCAAAGCTATGCCATTAAGCTGTGCTTCTTTCTCTTATATCCCTTTCCCTCTCCACGGGACAGGTGTTTTGGTTTCTTAGGCAGTGTTAGAACACAGAATGTAGGGTGACTATTTGTAATTTGTATATTCAATAAGGATACTTCTTCAGTTTAAAATTCTCCTATCAAAGTGTGTTAAGTTTTAGTGGCAAGAAGAAATAAGATTTTATCAGGTAAGCATGGAGCTGTCTGACCGACCAGGTGAGGCAGGGATCTGTAGTTTAGAAACATGCCAGGGTGAACTCTAGGTCAGTTTCAGCATTGAGCAGAAGGAGGCTAACCGGTCAGTCAAGTACACCCCAGTTAACAAGCAGTCTGGTGATGAGTGTTAGTTGATGGCCTGGAAAGGTGATTTGGTACTGCCAAAGTGCAAGAGAGTGAGATCTGGACAGACAGCATATTCGGCAGTCCTGGTAGGTGAGGAAGTGGGTGGTAGCAGAGAGGCCTGGTAGCAGGACCAGTACTGGGTTCAGGTGCAGGACCCTCTCCTGGAAGGAAGTGAGATTCGGAGGGAGCTAAAAAAAAAAAAAATGCTAAAAGTCACTTGTTAGAGCTTGATTAAAGGTCATGTTCAGGGATGAATCTTAGTTTAAGAGTGTGTTTGGTGCCCTTTGGTGGTGTCTCAGGCCATGGGTAAAGGAGAACTTTGGGGAGGAGCTAGATGGGTTACTATGGTAATAAGAGCTGCCATTCATTGATGAATATCCTTTGGTATATGCTTTTTTATGTGCTAGCATGTTTTATCCTCATCTAAATAAATTATACCTCAATTTTTAAAATAAGAAACTGACTCAAAGATGTAAAGTAATTTGCCCAAGGCTGCTTATAAGCTGTAAGTGGCAGAGCTGGAATTCGAGCCCAGGTCTCTTGGATGTTGAAGCCTTTCCTCTTTATTCCAAATTGCCTCGTTACGTAACAGAGTGTGCCGACATTAGCCTTCCCATTTTATGTGGTTTGTCATGAGTGTGATCCGATGTGCTGTGGATGAGATTTCACTCACTAATAAATTTGATTAATTGTGTGTTTTCTTTTTCTAGATTTTAATTTAATTTGAAAATGAGTAAGTACAGAAAGCCACCACTGGGTTCAAGTCCTGAGACATTCAGCCCAGATGTTCTTGCTGACATTGTTGAACTCTTTGCCAAGAAATTTTCTTATGGCAAGCCACTTAATAATGAGTGGCAGTTACCAGATCCTAGTGAGATTTTCACCTGTGACCACATGGAATTTAATGCATTTCTTGATTTGAAGAACTCCCTAAATGAAGTAAAAAACCTACTGAGTGACAAGAAACTGGATGAGTGGCATGAGCACACTGCTTTCACTAATAAAGCTGGAAAAATAATTTCTCATGTGAGAAAATCCGTGAACGCTGAACTTTGTACGCAAGCGTGGTGTAAGTTTCATGAAATATTGTGCAGCTTTCCACTTATTCCACAGGAAGCTCTTCAGAATGGAAAACTGAATACTCTACACCTTTGTGAAGCTCCTGGAGCTTTTATAGCTAGTCTCAATCACTACTTAAAATCCTTCCAATTCCCCTGTGATTGGAATTGGGTAGCTAATACTCTGAATCCATACCATGAAGCAAATGACAACCTTATGATGATTATGGATGACCGACTTATTGCAAATACTTTGCACTGGTGGTATTTTGGTCCAGATAACACTGGTGATATCATGACTTTGCAATATCTAACTGGACTTCAGGATTTCGTAAGCAACATGGCTACCATTCACTTAATCACTGCAGATGGGAGTTTTGATTGCCAAGGAAACCCAGGTGAACAAGAAGCTCTAGTCTCTTCTTTGCATTACTGTGAAGTTGTCACTGCTCTGACGACTCTTGGAAATGGTGGCTCTTTTGTTCTGAAGATGTTTACTTTGTTTGAGCATTGTTCCATAAACCTGATGTACCTGCTAAACTGTTCTTTTGACCAAGTCCATGTTTTCAAACCTGCTACTAGCAAGGCAGGAAACTCAGAAGTCTATGTGGTATGTCTCCACTATAAGGGAAGAGAGGCAATCCATCCTCTGTTATCTAAGATGGTGCTGAATTTTGGGACTGAAATGACCAGGAAAGCTCTCTTTCCTCATCATGTGATTCCTGAATCTTTTCTTAAAAGACATGAAGAATGTTGTGTGTTCTTTCATAAATACCAGCTAGAGACTATTTCTGAGAACATTCGTCTGTTTGAGTGCATGGGTAAAGGGGAACAAGCAAAGCTGAATAATTTAAGGGACTGTGCTGTTCAATATTTCATGCAAAAGTTTCATTTGAAGCCTCTTTCCAGAAATAATTGGCTAGTAAAAAAATCTAACATTGGTTGTAGTACAAATACAAAATGGTTTGGGCAGAGGAACAAATATTTTAAAACTTATAATGAAAGGAAAATGCTGGAAACCCTTTCATGGAAAGATAAGGTGGCCAAAGGATACTTGAATAGTTGGGCTGAAGAACATGCTGCATATCAACCTGGGCAAAGTTCTTGTTTAGAAGGGACATCTTCCAGTCTTGAGTGTCACTTATGGCATATTTTAGAGGGAAAGAAACTGCCAAAGGTAAAGTGTTCTCCCTTCTGTGATGGTGAAATTTTAAAGGCTCTTAATGAAGCAATTGAAAAGTCATTAGGAGAAGCCTTGAATTTGGATTCCAAGTTTAGGCCAAAACGGCAGTGTTATTGTTCTTGTCACGTTTTTTCTGAAGAACTGATATTTTCTGAGTTGTTTAGCCTTACCAAGTGCCTTCAGGATGATCAGGTTGTAGAACCCAGTAACCAAATGAAGTGCCTGCTTGTGGGTTTTCCAACTCTTCATGATATCAAAATGCGTATACCGTTGGAAGTTCGACTTTTGGAATCAGCTGAGCTCATGACTTTTAGCTGTTCATTGCTTCATGATGGAGACCCAGCTTACCAGCAGTTATTTTTGGACTGCCTTCTGCATGCATTGCAGCAGCTTCATACAGGAGATGTTATGATTTTGCCTGTACTTTCTTGTTTTACGAGATTTATGGCTGGTTTGGTCTTTGTACTCCACAGCTGTTTTAGATTCATCACGTTTTCCTGTCCCACATCCTCTGAACCCCTGAAGACCTGTGCAGTCCTGCTGTGTGTTGGTTATCAGGACCTTCCAAATCCAGTTTTCCAATATCTGCAGAATGTGAATGAATTGTTGAGTGCTTTGCTTAACACTGATGCACCAGAGCAGGTTTTACAGTTTGTGCCAATGGAGGTGCTCCTTCAGGGGGCACTACTTGATTTTTTGTGGGATTTGAATGCTGCCATTGCTAAAAGGCATTTGCATTTGATTATTCAAAGAGAGAGAGAAGAAATCATCAGCAGCCTTCAGTTATGAAATTGACCTTGTCCTTTCTGAGATTTAACTTTATGGCTTTTTACAGTTTTCATTGTTATTGCATCGTTTTGCTATTAATTTAAAACCTTTCATTTTGGGGAAAGGCCAACTTGTACGTCCTTTAAAGTCTCATTATTTCTGGAGAACCATCAGCTAGTTCTGATCTCTAGGATATATATACCCACAGGTGTAGAGTTTTCCATGTGATGGAATCTATGCAGTGATGATATTCAACCTCAAACATGAGATATATGTATGTGCTTGGGGTCGACACACCCATGCTTGCATATGTAATCTAGTTGGTCTTGTTTATCTGCTTAAGATTTGCACCTGTGTGCCTTCATTCAGATTAGATTTTTTTCCAACTGATTTCCTCGCAATGGCTAATGCCGTTAATGAGTTAGTAGAGGTCTTGGATGAAAGGAGGTGAGCCACTCCTCAGCAACACTGATTTCCTTTAACACTGACCATGTCAGTTATGGATTCGAGAACTCATCTTGCCAGTTTTCTTTGTATTTGCCATTGCCCTTAGGCCACTGACCCAATTTACTTTTATCATTCGAATGAAACTAGTGTGCTGTTTTATGAATATTTTACTAACCAGAACCACCCGGCTAGAAAGGATATCAGGACAGCATCAAACCAAAGATCGTGTTCGAAACAATGAAAAATTATTGTGTCTAAAACACTCCTATATCATGAAAAGCTTCATTTAGCAATGGTGTAGTAATTTTTAACGTCCAGGAACTAATCTGAACTGAAAGATTTTTTTAAATTGCAAAGTAGTGTTTATAGTTTCATAGTGGGGACATGAATGTGATGAATTTAGTGAATACTGAAGAAAAATTTTAACACTTTCAGAATGGTGGTTGAGCATTTAAAATTTAATCGTTACTAATTTCTTTTTTTAGTATGAAAGTAGTACTTTACCAAAAGATTAACCATGAGGTGGTTATTTTATGAGTTACGTTTGATTTCTTTTGAATTATATGTATTTGACAGTGTAAATGATCTTTTCTGAAAAACTATTAAGCAAGTCTTCATTACTTTGAAATTCCACAAAGTGGAGAATATTTATATTCTCATGTGCATTTTAGGCATTTTTGTTAGTTATATGGAAAAAATGTATTCTCTGATGTTTCTGGTTGATAAATATTAATCTGAATTTTTTTCATGTTCTTTGCTATTTTGAGTTCTATTATAGATTCATGAATAAAGTCATTAGCAGAGAGATTTTGTGTTCGTCTTTTTTAAAAGAGAATCATGGGGGAAGTTAAAAATATGACTTGGAAACAGATTTTTTTTAAAGGAAGGTTTGGATGGGAGTTAATGTTCCTTCATTTCCTCTGATTTGTATTCATTAAAATTTAGTCCTTAATATTGTAATATTTATGGAAGCTCTACTTCGGGAAAGAAATTGAATACGTAAGGGAGGGATGAGAGGGGCTAGATTTAGTTCTTGCCAGGGAGGGCGCGGAGGCCTGGAGGCAGATTTCTGAAAGAAGTGTGATTTCCTGCTGGTGACTTGATGGAAGCAGTTCCAGTTGTATAATGATAGAAGTCTGATAGGAAATTGGTTACAAAGAGAATTAAAAACCACTCTTGGAAAACCGTTTTGTACTTAATATTCTTTATGTCTTGGTTGGTTTGGTTGAATATAACGACGCAGTTTATTTTTACTTATTTTAACCGTTTGATTAGAATGAAGTTGAAACCCTTTCTATTAAGCCCCTCAAATAAGTATCGAAAGCTTAGTTTTTTAACATTAATCTGTATTGGACTATATAACATACCGGTGTATGCTAGAATATGTTTTGGTTTTTAACCTGGATTTTGGAATCAATTGCTGTTCATCTGATTTATTGGATTCAGATTTGCTTTACAGGTGAGTGACTTGAGAAAGGTTCAAATTGAACTAGATATTGATGACAAGTACCAATGATTTATAGGAATTTCTCTTTGAGAAAAAGGGAAGGAAAAATGCTGTCCAAAAAAATGAATGACAAAATAGAGGAGGACAGTAAGGTGAGAGATATAGTTACTGTTCTTTAAAAACTTTTTTTTGGTAGATCTTGTGATTTTTAACGTAATTGTGATACTTTTTGAAAAGAATTTTTAACATCCAGAAAATTTAAACTTCACAAATGTGTTTCCTAAAAAACTTAGATGAGAAAGAGTTGTTATAAATTTAATTTCTTCAATATTAATTTTCTCCCGAAGAAGAAAGTGGGATTTATACTTTAATGGGAGGGCTTTTATATATTATCCTAATACTACTTAAATATTTAAATGCATTGAAAATACGTTTTCTGAAATAAATTTAAAATGCAAATTTGTGGACTTTCTTTAAAATAGCTATTTTGTTTAAAAAGATTTACATTAAACTTTTTTTTTACTCAAAAGATCTTGGAATGGAATGAAGGAAGCAAGATTAAAATATTAGGAGAGTTGGAAAAAATATGTTTATTGATGCTTTATTTTACTTATCTTTGATGAGAATACCAGGTCTTTAAAAATATTTAAACCTTGTCTTTCATTTCCAGATGAGATCATTGATTGAATAGTTTTAAAATTAGTTACAGTGCTGTGGTATGGGTATATGAAATCAGTTAATCCCTTACATTGTTAGAAATGAAAATGTTGATTATAAACTCAACCAAAATCTTATTTTCCGTGTTTAAGTACTTTTCATTGATTAAAAAAAAAGGGCAACACTGATATTTCATTTAGTCTATTTTGTTTTCTAAGATAAGAAATAGGACATTTTTAGTTTTGTTTCAATTTTTTAAATTGTTTTAAACAATTGTTATTTTTTATAAAAACAGTACATGCTTATAAAGATTCTAACAAAACATAAGATTTTTCTGTTAATTTTTATGTTCTAAAAAATAAAAATGTGGGGCTGGCCTGTTGGTGTAGTGGTTAGGTTTGCATGCCAGGGTTCACAGGTTCAGATCCTGGGTGAGGACCTACACGCTGCTGATCAAGCC
This sequence comes from Diceros bicornis minor, assembly GCF_020826845.1. Classification (NCBI taxonomy): domain Eukaryota; kingdom Metazoa; phylum Chordata; class Mammalia; order Perissodactyla; family Rhinocerotidae; genus Diceros; species Diceros bicornis. The sequence goes on from NC_080771.1 coordinate 24,057,907, forward strand.
ATGCTGTGGCGTCATCCCACAATAATACAAAAATTAGAGGAAGATTGGCACAGATGTTAGCTCACAGCCAATCTTCCTCACCAAAAAAAAAGGGGGGGGGTTATTAATTATACTGGTACAATTCGGTCTTATTTAAATTTCCTTTGTAATCTAATACAATTTGAGCAAAATTCAGGCTTAATGTAAATATGTGATGAAAAATTATACATGGTACAGATACACAAGGCTTGGCTGAAAATTTTACTCCATAGTTACTATTAAAAAGAGAGAATTGTTTGATAATAGGCCTTGTCACCTTTTTTTTTAGTTTTTACTAGATTAAAACTAATTTCAGGCTGATTTTAGCAGCAGAACTATGAAACAAAAATTTCAATATTCCCTATTGAATTTCTATTTAGATGGTAAACATTTTTTAGGAATGGCGTAATGCCCAAGTAGCAAGTCAACTAAAAGCCGGATGCTACATATAGTTAGTCGTAATATGTAGATATGTTTTAGGGCATGTAATTAAAACTACTCAATAAATTTATAATGAGTTGTTGCTTATTTTGTGCTTCTAATCAATGCATTCTTTAGTTAGTTTACATAAAACAGCAAATTTTGACTAGGGAGTTCTCCCGCCCCCCACCCCCCCATTCTGTTATTTGTTTTTTCTTAGTTTTGGCCAATACAGAAAAGTTTATACTGGAATGTTTTGGGAAGAGGTGAAGCTGCTTTATGACCAGAGATCCGTGAAGATGCCACCTGTTCTTTATTAGTGAAAGTTTTTAGAAATTATGTGTCACTGAGCATAGGTTAGCATTTAATTTCACTCAACTGAAAATTTTATTTGAAAGTCTAATCTGCTTGTGTTCACATATAGGTTGTGTACTCATTTACAAATTGTATGCCTCATAGTGTTTCTCTAATTTTCTTGAAATCTTGATATTTGTGTCTTAACCAGAGAGTCTTAATAGATCAACTAGGTCATTTGTGTTCATTTTGTGATCATTCTGTGTTCATTTATACCAAGTACAGTAGCATCAGTTTAGCCTTTTACTGAACACTATTATTTAATATTGCAGCCACATTGTTGATTTGTGGCTTGAATTTGTTGTGATACAATTAAAGAAAATATTTGTAGAGATTTTTTTTAACTGTGTACATTATGCTGAAAAGATACTTTTATTAAAAAGATTCTGTAGATCTTTGTGGATAAACCTATTTTATTTACATGCATGTCTGCATGTTTTTGCGGTTTAAGATTGTACTTCAACACCAAATGATTTTACTCGGCAAGACAGATGTGCTTTTACTGTCTATACTTGAGAGTTTCTATTCTGTTTCCGGTAAATTCTAGGATTGAAAAAGTAGTCTACATACTAGAGTAGCTGAGAAAATTCAGAACAAGCACAAACATCCTAGTGAATTTTTTTTATTAGAGTAAGCATCATTCCTGCAACTATCCAATAACTCCAGTAATATTAATCTCTTCCTGGTGCTATTGCACTTACTGCTTGAATCATTCAATCTGAGCATTACTTTAAATTAAGCAGTCTTATATTGTTTTTTTTTTTCTCTCTCTCTCCATTCTTTCATTTTCTTGCCAGAATTATGAACTGAAGGGCAAGGTACTGTGACGTACACTTTATTTTGTATTCCATATTGTCAATATAGGTGTCTACAGGATACTATTTGATTTTGTTTTTTATTATAAAAAACTTTGAAACATACACAAAATTAAAATCGTGTAACAACCCCCATGTACCCTCACCCAGGTTCCATAACTATCAGCTTTTTGCTGGACTTGTTTTATCCTCCTATACTTTTTTTTCTTAGAGCATTTTAAAGCAAATTCATGAAATCTCACTAACAGATAAGGACTTTATCACACCTAACAAAAGTAATAGCCAATACTTAGTCCATGTTCAGATTTTCCAGGTTGTCTGAAAAATGCCTTTTTACGGTCAATAAGGATCCAAATAAGGTTCACAAATTGCATTTACTTAATATGTCTCTGAAGTCCCTCAATCTAGTAAGAGTCCCTCTCCCCATTCCTCATCCCAGCATTTTCTTTTCCATGCAGTTTTAACTGTCCTGCAGTTTTCCACATTTTGGATTTGGCTGATTATTTTATCTTTTAACTTGTATTTCTATGCCACATATTTCCTATAAATTGGTAGTTAGATCTAGAGGATTGATTACTCTTGGCAAGAATACTCCGTAAGTGGTGGTGTGTACTTCCTTTTTTATCACATCTCGAAATACAAAATGGCTAGTTGCCCCATTTCAGTGGCATTAGGGTTAATCAGAGGTTCAGATGTCAATGTTTTTTGTACACTAAGTTTTCTATCAATCTTTCACTTAATAGTTTTAGCATCTATTGAATATTGATACCTGGCTCTATTTAGAGTTTGCAAATTAGTGATTTCCTAACTATATTTCTTCTGTATTAATTGGGGTTTATAATAGATACTTAAAGTCATCAACTGTTTTTTTCTGAAACAGTTTTTTTAGGAAAAGCTGGAGAAATGCTTAATTTTTTAAAACATTAATTTTCAGAAAAATAAGTTGATGTCTTAGCAACCTCCAAAGGTGACCAGTGTGATTTCTTTTGTTGTAGTTTTTTTAAAACTATCTTTAGGAACTCATGGATGGTTATATATTTGATGTATTTTCATCAATCACAACTGTTGTTCTTGCTTGATGAGCAAATGTGTGGGTGGGGGAGGGGCTCCTTCAAATTGATACCTATGTCATTTTTTACGTATGTCAAGCAGTCTTTGATAGCTTCCGTACTTCCTGGCACAATATGTGCCAGTTTCATCTTGCATATTTTCTGCCCAGACCTGACATCATTCTGACCTTAGTGGAAATGTCTGAAGTGCAGTGGTTCTCAAAGTTTTTGGCCCCAGACCCCTTTACTCTCTTAAAAATTACTGAGGAATCCAAAGAACTTTGTTTAATGGAAGTTATATCTGTTGATATTTCAGAAATAACTTTTCAGAAATTAAAACAGAAAAATTTGTTTATTAATTTAAAAATAATGATAAAACCATTATGTGTTAATATAAATATTTTTTGTGAAAAATAATTTCCAAAACAAAATTAAGTGAGAAACATGGCAATGTTTACATTTTGCAAATCTTTTTTTGTCTTTAGAGTAGAAGACGGCTAGATTCTCATATCTTTTATTTACATTCAGTCTGTTGGAATACATTGTTTTGTTTGAAGTACTTAAGAAAATCTGGCCTCACATAGATACATAGTTGGAAAAGGGAGGAGTATTTTTTGTTTTTTGTGTTTTTTTTGGTGAAGAGTGTTAGCCCTGAGCTAACATCCATTGCCAATCTTCCTCTTTTTGCTGAGGAAGATTGGTCCTGAGCTAACATGTGTCCATCTTCCTCTACTTTATATGTGGGACGGCTGCCCCAGCATGGCTTGGTAAGCGGTGCGTGGGTTGGCACCCAGGATCCAAACCTGCAAACACTGGGCCACCAAAGCAGGGCGCATAAACTTAACCACTATGCCACTGGGCCAGCCCCAGGGAGGAGTATTTGAGTAACCTTTTCAGGTAGTTACGGATATTCTTTGGTGCTACTCCAAAACTTGACAGGTGATAGTTTCTTAAAACTTGGTTGCAATGAAGAATCTTAAACTATATTAATGAACTTTGTGTAGTCTCTTACACTAAAATCCATTGGTCTCTCTTGCACTTTGAATGAATCACTTACCCACGTGTGGTTTTGTAACACCATGAATTTGTCATTTGGGAAAAATTGGTTCATTGAGTTGTGCAGATCTTGTAAATGTGGACACATTTGATTATATGGTATCAAAAAAATCACCTTTTTAAACATCATTGCTGATCTTATCAGAAAAATTTAAATCCTGAGAAGCTGTGAAGCTCAAGGTGGTGGACAAAAATTTTCTAAAGTTCTAATTTTCGCTTGAGTGCTTCACTTTCATCATGGCAGCAAATACTGTCAGTTGTTTTCCTTGAAGTGACAGCTCACTTTATTAAATTTTGAGAAAGTATCTGTCAAATACTCAAGTCTGAATAACTATAGTTTGTCTGCCAGTTGTTCTATAAAGTAAAAACATTGTTCCATGAAAAATGCACAACTTCAGTTTGCAACTGAATTGCTCAAATGCTTTTCCTGGAGACAGCCATCCTGCTTTGGGATGCAGCGGAAGTGCTTTACGTGTACTTCCCATTTCTTCACCCAGAATGTTAGAGACGTTCTTGGGGGTCCAGACTTAATAAAATTAATCAATTTGACTACTGCCTCAAGGATATTCTTAAGTAAAAATGGCTTTTTTCCCCCCACTATGAATATGTGTGATGAGGAATACAATGACTGCCAGTACGGTTTGGTGCCACTACCTTGATTTGTGCTAAGGCACCAGCAATTTTGCTTTTGCATCATCAGTGTGACTATTAACACAGTGAAAAGGGGAAATAAATAATGTCTTGGTTTGGGTCCACAGACCACACCTTGAGAACTGCTGCTCTAGTGTTTCCTGATTATGTCGGCTGCTGATTTTGTTTTAGTTTATTATTTTTATTTATATTAATGAGGAATTACTTCCTATTTTTGAGGCTTTTTAAAAACATAAATGAATGTTTAGTTTTTCTTTTTTGTGTGTGAGGAAGACTAGCCCTGAGCTAACATCCGATGCCAATCCTTCCCTTTTTTCTTAAGGAAGAGTGGCCCTGAGCTAACATCTGTGCCCATCTTCCTCTACTTTATATGGGACGCTGCCACAGCATGGCTTACCAAGTGGTGCATCGGTGCGCGCCCGGGATCCGAACCTGCGAACCCTGGGCCACCGAAGCGGAGCGCGCACGCTTAACTGCTTGCGCCACCAGGCCGGCCCCACTTTTTCCATTTTTTAAATCTGTGGAGATGAGCATATTTTTCTTTTTAGTTCTATTAATGTGATTAATTGTATTAATGGATTTCCTAATATCGAACTCCTCTTACATTCCTGGAATAAGCACTGCTTGATTATGATGGATTATTTGATTCTGTTTCTAATATTTTATTTACAAGTTTTGCATTAATATTTATAGGTGAGATTGGTTTATAGTTTTGTTTTATTGAGCAATATTTGTCTGGTTTGGAATCAATGTTAAATTTGCTTTATAAAAATAATTTTGGCATTTTCTTTTTTTCTATGCTCTGAAATAGTTAAGTAGCATTTGCATCATCTGATCTTTAAAGGTTTGGTAGACTTCTTGGTGAAACCAGCTGAGCCTGGTGTCTTTGGCAGGGGACCTCTTATGACTTCCTCTTTCTTTTTACAAAATTCATTTGTTTAGAGCTTTTGTCTCTGTTAGTGTCAGTTTTGGTATATTTACCTAGAATGTTATTTCTAGATTTTCTAGATAGTTCATTTAGATTTTCTTAAAAAAATTTTTTTCATAGAGTTGTACAAAGTAGTCTCATGATTAAAAAGAAAAATTCCTATTTTGAGCTTGTTTCTTTTGTTTTGTGTGCTTGTGCGTTCTCCTCATCTTTTAAAAATCAGATTAACTATTTCTATTTTATTGATTACTTTTCAAAGAACCAGCTTTTTTGGTTTACTTATTGTTTTTTCTGTTTTCTAACTCATCAATTTCTGCTTTATTTTTTTAATTGAGATATAATTGACATAACATTACATTAGTTTTAGGTGTACAGCATAATGATTTGATATGTGTATATTGCAAAATGATTGCAACAATAAGTCTAGTTAACATCCATCACAATACAGTTATAAGTTTTTTTTCTTATGATAAGAAATTTTAAGATCTACTCTTAGCAACTTTCAAATATACAATACAGTGTTATTAGCTATATATGTGTGTGTATATGTATATTAGCCCCTACCTCTGGCAACCACCAATCTGTTCTCACCATGAGCTCAGTTAAAAAAATTTTTTTTTTCAATCCTCCATATAAATGAAATCATACGGTGTTTGTCTTTCTCTGACTTACTTCACCTAGCGTGATGCCATCAGGGTCCATCCATGTTGTTGCAAATGGTAAGATTTCCTTCTTTTTTATAGTGAATAATATTCTGTTGTATATGTATATCACATTTTCTTTATCCATTCATCTATTGATGGACACTTAGATTGTTTCCATGTCTTGGCTATTGTGAATAATGCTGCAATGAACATGGGGATGCAAATATCTTTTCAAGTTAGTGTTTTCATTTCATTCAGATAAATACCCAGAAGAGGAATTGCTGGATCATATGGCAGTTCTATTTTTAATTTTTGAGGAGCTTCCATACTGTTTTAGTAAAGTAAAGCATAGTGGCTGCGTCAATTTACATTCCCACCAACAGTGCAGAAATGTTCCCTTTTCTCCACATCCTCACCAATCTTTGTTATTTCTTGTCTTTTTTATAATAGCCATTATAACAGATGTGAGGTAATATCACATTGTGGTTTTGATTTGCATGCCCCATATGATTAGTGATGTTGAGCACATTTTCATGTACCTGTTGGCCATCTATATGTCTTCTTTGAAAAAATGTCTACTCAGATCCTCTGCTTGTTTTTTAGTCAGATAGTTTTTTTGGTATTGAGTAGTATGACTTCTTTGTGTATTTTGGATATTAACCAGTATATGATTTGCAAATGTTTCCTTCAATTCAGTAGATTACATTTTCATTTTCTTGATGGTTTCTTTTGCTAAATAGAAGGTTTTTTTAGTTTGATATAGTCCCACTTGTTTATTTTTGCTTTTGTTGCCTTTGCTTTTGTTGTCAAATCCAAAAAATCATTGTGAAGACCGATGTTAAGGAAATTTCCACCTATGTTTTCTTCTAGGAGTTTTATGGTTTCAGGTCTTATGTTCAAGTCTTTGATCCATTTTGAGTTGACTTTTGTGTGTGGTATAAAATAGTGGGCCAGTTTTATTTTTTTTGCATGTGGCTGTCCGGTTTTCCTAGCACCATTTTTTGAAGAGACTGTCCTTTTCTCACTGTACCTTCTTGACTCCTTTGTCATAAATTAATTGGCCATATATACGTGGGTTTATTTCACGCTATCTATTCTGTTTCATTAATCTATGTGTCTGTTTTTATGCCAATACCATACTGTTTTGATTACTATAGATTTGTAATGTAGCTTTTTTTAAAATTTTTTGTTTATTGCAGTAACATAGGTTCATAAGATTGTATAAATTTCAGGTGTACATCATTATACTTCTATTTCTGCATAGATTACATCATGTTCACCACCCAAATACTAATTAAAACCCATCACCACACACATGTGCCAAATTATCCCTTTCGCCCTCCTCCCTCCCCCATTCCCTTCTGGTAACCACCAATCCAATCTCTGTCTCTATGTGTTTGTTTATTGTTGTTATTATCTACTACTTAACGAAGGAAATCATATGGTATTTGACCTTCTCCCTCTGACTTATTTCACTTTGCATAATACCCTCAATGTCCATCCATGTTGTCACAAATGGCTGGATTTCATCGTTTCTTATGGCTGGGTAGTATTCCATTGTGTATATATACCACATCTTCTTTATCCATTCGTCCCTTGATGGGCACTTAGGTTGCTTCCAAGTCTTGGCTATTGTGAATAACGCTGCAATGAACACAGGGGTGCACGTATCTTTACGCATTGGTGTTTCCAAGTTCTTTGGATAAATACCCAGCAGTGGAATAGCTGGATGATATAGTAGTTTTATCCTTGATTTTTTGAGGAATCTCCATACTGTTTTCCATAGTGGCTGCACCAGTTTGCACTCCCACCAGCAGTGTATGCGAGTTCCCTTCTCTCCACATCCTCTCCAACACATGTTGTTTCCTGTCTTGTTAATTATAGCCATTCTGATGGGCGTGAGGTGATATCTCATTGTAGTTTTGATTTGTATTTCCCTGATAGTTAATGATTTTGAACATCTTTTCATGTGTTTCTTGGCCACCTGTATATTTTCTTTGGAGAAATGTCTGTTCAGGTCTTTTGCCCACTTTTTATTTGGGTTGTTAGCTTTTTTGTTGTTGAGATGCATGAGTTCTTTATATATTTTGGAGATTAAGCCCTTATCAGATGTATGGTTTGCAAATATCTTCTCCCAATTGTTAGGTTGTCTTTTCGTTTTGTTGATGGTTTCCTTTGCTGTGCAGAAGGTTTTTAGTTTGATGTAGTCCCATTTGTTTATTTTTTCTATTGTTTCTCTTGCCCGGTCAGACATGGTGCTTGAAAATATGTTGCTAAGACCGATGTCGAAGAGCGTACTGCCTATGTTTTCTTCTAGAAGTTTCATAGTTTCAGGTCTTACATTCAAGTCTTTAATCCATTTGGAGTTAATTTTTGTGTATGGTGTAAGTTAAGGGTCTACTTTCATTTTTTTGCATGTGGCTATCCAGTTTTCCCAACACAATTTGTTGAAGAGACTTTCTTTTCTCCATTGTATGTTCTTGGCTCCTTTGTCAAAGATTAGCTGTCCATAGATGTGTGGGTTTATTCCTGGGCTTTTGATTCTATTCCGTTGATCTGTGTGTCTGTTTTTGTGCCAGTACCATGCTGCTTTGGTTACTATAGCTTTGTAGTATATTTTGAAATCAGGGAGTGTGATACCTCCAGCTTTGTTCTTTTTTCTCAGGATTCCTTTAGCTATTCGGGGTCTTTTGTTGTTCCATATAAATTTTAGGATTCTTTGTTCTATTTCTGTGAAAAATGTTGTTGGAACTTTGATAGGGATTGCATTGAATCTATAGATGGCTTTAGGAAGTATGGACATCTTAACTATGTTAATTCTTCCAATCCAAAAGCACGGAATATCTTTCCATTTCTTTGTGTCTTCTTCAATTTCTTTCAGAAATGTTTTATAGTTTTCTGTGTACAGATCTTTCACCTCTTTGGTTAAGTTTATTCTTAGGTATTTTATTCTTTTTGATGCAATTGTAAATGGGATGGTATTCTTAATTTCTCTTTCTGCTACTTCGTTGTTACTGTATAGAAATGCAACTGATTTTTGTATGTTGATTTTGCATCCTGCAACTTTACCGTATTCGTTTATTACTTTTAAAAGTTTTCTGGTGGATTCTTTAGGGTTTTCCATATATAAAATCATGTCATCTGCAAATAGTGACAGTTTCACTTCTTCCTTTCCAATTTGGATCCCTTTTATTTCTTTCTCTTGCCTGATTGCTCTGGCTAGGACTTTCAGCACTATGTTAAATAAGAGTGGTGAGAGTGGGCATCCTTGTCTGGTTCCTGTTCTTAGAGGGGTAGCTTTCAGTTTTTCACCATTGAGGATGATATTGGCTTTGGGTTTGTCATATATGACCTTTATTATGTTGAGGTAGTTTCCTTCTATACCCATTTTATTCAGAGTTTTTATCATAAATGGATGCTGTATCTTGTCAAATGCTTTCTCTGCATCTATTGAGATGATCATGTGATTTTTATTCTTCATTTTATTACTGTGGTGTATTACGTTGATTGATTTGTGAATGTTGAACCATCCCTGCATACCTGGAATAAATCCCACTTGATCACGGTGTATGATCTTTTTAACGTATTGTTGTATGCGATTTGCTAGTATTTTGTTGCGGATTTTTGCATCGATGTTCATCAGTGATATTGGCCTGTAATTTTCTTTTTTTGTGTTGTCCTTGTCTGGTTTTGGTATCAGGGTAATGTCGGCTTCGTAGAATGAGTTAGGGAGCTTCCCGCCCTCCTCAATTTTTTGGAAGAGTTTGAGAAGGATAGGTATTAAGTCTTCTTTGAATGTTTGGTAGAATTCACCAGGGAAGCCGTCTGGTCCTGGACTTTTATTTTTGTGGAGGTTTTTGATTACTGTTTCAATTTCATTACTGGTGATTGGTCTATTCAAATTCTCTACTTCTTCTTGATCCAGTTTTGGAAGGTTGTATGATTCTAAGAATTTATCCATTTCTTCCAGATTGTCAAATTGGTTGGCATATAGCTTTTCATAGTATTCTCTTATAATCTTTTGTATTTCTGAGGTGTCTGTTTTAATTTCTCCTCTTTCATTTCTGATTTTACTTATTTGTGCCTTCTCTCTTTTTTTCTTGGTGAGTCTAGCTAAAGTTTTGTCAATTTTGTTTATCTTTTCAAAGAACCAGCTCTTGGTTTTATTAATTTTTTCTATTGTTTTTTTAGTCTCTATTTCATTTATTTCTGCTCTGATTTTTATTATTTCCCTTCTTCTACTGATTTTGGGCTTTCTTTGTTCTTTTTCCAGTTCCTTTAGGTGCATTGTTAGATTGTTTATTTGAAATTTTTCTTATTTGTTGAGATAGGCCTGTATTGCTATAAACTTCGCTCTCAGAACTGCTTTCGCTGTATCCCATAAATTCTGGCATGTTGTATTTTCATTATCTTTTGTCTCCAGCTATTTTTTGATTTCTTCATTGACCCAGTCATTGTTCAGTAGCATTTTGTTTAATCTCCACGTATTTGTGGCTTTTCTGATTTTCTTCCTATAGTTGATTTCTAGTTTCATACCTTTGTGGTCAGAAAAGATGCTTGGTATTATTTCAGTCTTCTTAAATTTATGGAGACTTGTTTTGTGGCCTAATATGTGATCAATCCTGGAGAATGTTCCATGTGCATTTGAAAAGAACGTGTATTCTTTGGTTTTTGGATGGAATGCTCTGTATATATCTACTAGGTCCATCTGTTCTAGTGTGTTATTTACAGCCAATGTTTCCTTATTGATCTTCTGTTTGGATGATCTATCCATTGGTGTAAGTGGAGTGTTAAAGTCCCCTACTATTATTGTGTTACTGTCTATTTCTCTTTTTATGTCTGTTAATAATTGCTTTATATATTTAGGTGCACCTTTATTGGGTGCATAGATATTTACAAGTGTTATATCCTCTTGTTGGATTGTTCCCTTGATCATTATGTAATGCCCTTCTTTGTCTCTTTTTACAATTTTTGTTTTAAAGTCTATTTTGTCTGATATGAGTACTGCTACCCCAGCTTTCTTTTCATTGCCATTTGTGTGAACTATCTTTTTCCATCCCTTCACTTTCAGTTTGTGAGTGTCTTTAGGTCTGAAGTGTGTCTCTTGTATGCAGCATATATATGGATGTTGTTTTTTTATCCAGTCAGCCACCTTATGCCTTTTAATTGGAGCATTTAGTCAATTGACGTTTAAAGAAGCTATTGATAAGTATGTACTTACTGCCATTTTTTAAATTTTGTTTTTCTCAGTGTTTTAGTAGTCCTTCTCTGTTCCTTTCTTCTTCTATACAGAATTGATGGTCTCTTTAGTTTGACCTCTGTCTGAAAGCTCTACTCTTTAACTCCCCTCCTCCCTACTTTTATGTTTTTGATATCATATCTAACCTCTTTCTTGTGCATTTGTATCCATTATGTTCTTATCATGGAAATAGATAATTTTTCCTATTTGTGGTCTTCTCTCTTCCCCTTAAATCAGTCCCTTTAACATTTCTTGTAGCACTGGTTTCTTGGTGACGAAATCCTTTAATTTTTGCTTGTCTGGGAAATTTTTTATCTCTCCTTCCATTTTGAATGATATCTTTGCTGGGTAGAGTATTCTTGGCTGTAAGTTTTTTCCTTTTAACACTTTAAATGTATCGTGCCACTCTCTTCTAGCCTGTAAGGTTTGTGCTGAGAAGTCAGCTGATTGCCTTATGGGGTTTCCTTTGTATGTAACTTGTCTTTCTCTTGCGGCTTTTAGGATTCTCTCTTTATCTTTAATTCTGGACATTTTGATTATGATGTGTCTTGGTGTGAGCCTCTTTGGGTTTATCTTGTTTGGGGCTCTCTGTGCTTCCTGTACCTGGATATCTGTTTCCTTCCTTAGGTTAGGGAAGTTTTCATCTATTATTTCTTGAAATAGATTCTCTGCCCCTTTGTCTCACTCTTCTCCTTCCGGGACACCTATAACACGGATGTTAGTGCGCTTGATGTTGTCCCAGAGCTCCCTTAGACTGTCCTCACGCTTTTTAATTCTTTTCTCTTTTACCTGTTCAGCTTGGGTAATGTCTTCTAGTCTTTTGTCCAGCTCGCAGATCTGTTCTTCTGTATCCTCTACTCTGCTTTTGAGTCCCTCTAGTGAAATTTTCATTTCCAGTATTGTAGTCTTCATTTCTGATTGGTTCTTTTTTATATCTTCCATTTCTTTGTTGACATTCTTACTGAGTTCATCTATTCTTCTCCCCACATCAGTGAGCATCCTTAACACTCTTTGTTTGAACTCTCTGTCGGGTAGGTAGCTCTTTTCTGTTTCACTTAGTTCTTTTTCTGCAGTTTTGTCCTGTTCCCTTACTTGGAATGTATTCCTTTGCCTCTTCATTTTGCCTCTTTCCCTGTGCTTGTGTCTATGTATTAGGTAGGTCAGCTACATCTCCTGCTCTTGGATAGGTGACCTAATATAATTGAAGCCTTAAAAGGCCTGCAGTGTGTTTCCCTCAGTTCTCAGTGTTCCAGGGGTGACCCCTGTGTGGGCTACGTGTGTCCTTCTGTTGTGGCCTGTTTGCTCTCCCTGTAGGTGCCCAGGGAGGCCGAGTTATGCTCCTGGCCAGCTGTTGTAAGGCTCAGCTGCTTGTAGTTGTTGTGGGCCCTTCAGTCTCTTTATCAGGTGTGGGGAGCCCCAGCACAGTTGGCTGCAAGTTCTAATACCACATTTGTGTTGCAGTGTTTCTTTTAAGTGAGTAGGCCCCCAGCGTGGCAGGTTGTTAGGCTCAGGGGCTTACAATTGCTATAAGCCTCCAGCCTTTAGGTCTCTTGTCAGCTCTCTGAGGATTGCAGCTGGGTGGGGCTGGCCTCAGGCACAGGAGCACCCAATTGTTTCAGGCTTTGGAAGGTGGGGCAAACCCCCTATGTGGGTCTTTGAGAAGCACAAGTCTTCTGCAGCTGATAAGCCCTGCCGCCCACAGGTCCACACACACAGTCAACACAGTCCTGCCCCATGTGTGCGCCCTGACCTCCTGGAGTGGACCCAGTCTCTCCACGGTGGGAGCCCCACACACTCCACCACCGCCCCACGCTATCCACCCGCTCCTTGTGCATGCCCTGCCCCACTGAAGCTGGCTCAGTTGCCAGGCTGCAGAGAATCCAGTCACCAATCTACGCAGGCCCACAAGTTCCCTGAGGGCTTGTTGGGTGGGGCCAGTCTCTAGGGTGGGCTGCCCGCCCTGGCTGAGCTGGATTAAATCGGTGCTCTAGTGGGCAGACCTGGGATAGCAGGCCCCAGGGAGAACTCCAATGGCGTCTGTGTCAGCATGCCCACACCAGGCCACAAGAATGGCCGCCACCAATGTCCCAGTCCCTGGAGAGGTCTCACCTCTCACCGAGATGCACTCAGGGCCTATCAGGTGAGTCTCTTTTCACCAAAGCACTGTGCACCTTTCTCTCTGGTGATTTTAGGTTGCTCTCAAATGGGTGAGTTTGCGTGTGGGCCCTTTAAGAGCCGGTTTTAATTTCTTTGTGAACCAGCTTTTCTGGGGGTACTCCCCAATGTTTTAGTAGCAGGCAAAGTCAGATATTATGCCACTCATATCCATTGTGCTGGGTCTACAAAATGCCCACAGCAGGGACGCTCCCTGGCTCAGGGTCCCGCTCCTCCAGGGAGTGCTGCATACCTGTGGGCCGTTCCCGGGCGGCCGTGAGGCGCTGCGGCTTGTGAAGGTGGTGTTTTTCTCTCCAGAAGGGAATTTCTGCCTCTTCCACCTCAATTAGGATTGTCCTTTGTTGCAGGAGTTCCTCTTATCCAGTTTTCAGTTCTGTCTCGGGTAATTTTTCCACGAGTAGTTGTAAATTGGCTGTGTCCGCAAGAAGAGATGAGTTCAGAGTCTGCTTATGCCGCCATCTTGACTTCTCCTCCCTGTAATGTAGTTTTAAATCAGGGAGCATGATGCCTCCAGCTGTGTTCTGCTTTTTCAAGATTGCTTTGGCTATTCGGGATCTTTTGTGGTTCCATACAAATTTTAGGGTTATTTGTTCTATTTCTGTGAAAATGCCACTGGAATTTTGATAAGTATTGCATTGAATCTGTAGATTATTTTGGGTAGTATGGACATTTTAACAATGTTAATTCTTGCAATCCAGGAGCATGGAATATTTTTCCATTTATTTGTGTCTTCTTCAATTCTTTCATCAATGTTTTATAGTTTTCAGTATACAGGTCTTTCACCTCCTTGGTTAAATTTGTTCCTAGGTATTTTGTTCTTTTTGATGCAATTTAAAATGGGATTGTTTTCTTAATTTCTCTTTCTGATAGTACGTTATTAGCATATAGAAACACAACGGATTTTTGTATATTGATTTTGTATCCTGCAACTTTACTTAAATTTTTTATTAGTTTCAACAGTTTTTTGATGGAGTCTTTAGGGTTTTCTATATATAATATCATGTTATTTGCAAATAGTGGCAATTTTACTTCTTCCTTTCCAATTTAAATGCCTTTTATTTGTTTTTCTTGCCTAATTGCTCTGGCTATGACATCAATACTATGTTGAATAAAAGTGGCAAGAATGGGCATCTTTGTCTTGTTCCTGATGTTAGAGAAAAAGCTTTAAGCTTTTCACCATTGAGTATGATGTTAGCTGTGGGCTTGTCATATATGGCCTATATTATGTTGAGGTACATTCCCTCTATACCCATTTTGTTGAGAGTTTTTGTCATAACAGGATGTTGAATTTTGTCAAATGCTTTTTCTGCATCTATTGAGATGATCATATAATTTTTATTCTTCATTTTGTTAATGTGATGATTCACTGATTGCTTTGTAGATGTTGAACCATCTTTGCATTCCTGGAATAAATTCCACTTGATGATGGTATATGATCTTTTAAATGTATTGTTGAGTTTGGTTTGCTAATATTTTATTGAGGATTTTTAACATCTATGTTCATCAGGATATTGGCCTGTAATTTTCTTTTCTTGTGGTGTCCTTGTCTGGTTTTGGTATCAGGGCAATGCTGGCCTCATAAAATGAGTTTGGAAATATTCCTTCCTCTTCTGTTTTTTGGAAGAGTTTGAGAAGGATTGGTATTAATTCTTCTTTAAATGTTTGGTAGAATTCACCAGTGACGCTGTCTGGTCCTGGACTTATGTTTGTTGAGAGGTTTTTGATTACTGATTCAATCTCCCTATTAGTAATATGTCTGTTCAGATTTTCTATTTTCATGATTCAGTCTTGGTAGATTGTATGTTTTTAGGAATTTATCCATTTCTTCTAGGTTTTCCAATTTGTTGGTGTATAATTGTTCATAGTAGTCTCTTATGATCCTTTATGTTTCTGTAGTATCAATTGTAACATATCCTCTTTCATTTCTGATTTCATTTATTTGAGTCCTCTCTCTTTTTTTCTTGGTGAGTCTAGCTAAAGGTTTGTTAATTTTCTTTATCTTTTCAAAGAACCAGCTCTTAGTTTTATTGATCTTCTTTATTGTCTTTATTTCATTTATTTCCATTCTGATCTTTGTTATTTCCTTCCTTCTACTAACTTTGGGCTTCATTTTTTCTTCTTTTTCTAGTTCCTTGAGGTGTAAAGTCAGATTTTTTATTTGAAATTTTGTTGTTTTTTAAGGTAGGCATTTATTGCTATGAACTTTCCTCTTAGAACTGCTTTTGCTGCCTCTCATAAGTTTTGGTATGTTGTATTTCCATTTTTTTTTTTTTTGCCTCAAGGTATATTTTGATTTCTTCTTTGACCCATTGGTTGTTCAGTAGGCTGTTGTTGCAGCTCCACATATTTGTGCATTTTCCTATTATCTTCTTGTAATTGATTTCTAGTTTCATAGCATTGTGGTTGGAAAAGATGCTTAGTATGATTTCAGTCTTCTTCAATTTGTTAAGACTTGTTTTGTGGCCTAGCATATGATCTCCTGGAGAATGTTGCATGTACACTCGAGAAGAATGTGTATTCTGTTGCTTTTGGATGGAATGTTCTCTAATATCTGTTCAGTCCAACTGGTCTGATGTGTTGTTTAAGGCCAATGTTTCCTTATTGATTTTCTGTCTGAATGATCTATCCATTTATGAAAGCGGAGTATTAAAGTCCCCTACTATTATTGTACTGCTGTCTATTTCTCCCTTCACAAATATGTTAATGTCCTTGTTCTGAAGGACCACTTAGCCTGGTAAAGTATTCTGGGTTGGCAGTTTTTTTCTTTAGAACTTTGAATATAGAATCACATTCTCTCTGGGACTGCAAGGTTTCTTCTGAGATATCCAGTGATAGTCTTATGGCATTTCCCTTGTTAAGTGCCAAGCTTATTTTCTCTTGCTACTTACAATATTTTCTCTTTTTTAAAAAATTTTTTCCTGGCAGTTTTATTATAATGTGTCTTGGGGAAGATCTCTTTGGGTTGAATTTTTGGGGAGATCAATGAGCTTCATCAACTTAATGTCCAAATCTCTTTCCATATTTGGGAAGTTCTCATCCATTATTTCTTTAAATAAGCTTTTTGCCCCTATCTCCCTCTCTTCTCCTTTTGGGACTTCCATAATGCATAGATTATTTTTTTTTCAGTGTCCCTTAACTCCCATAGACTTTCTTCATTCCTTTTTCTTTTTACTCCTCTGACTAGATAATTTCAAATAACCTGTCTTGGAGTTCACTGATTCTTCCTTCTGCTTGGTTGAGTCTGCTGTTGAAGCTCTCTATTGAATTCTTCAGTGCAGTCATTGAATTTTTCACCTCCAAAATTTCTATTTGGTTCTTTTTTTATGTTTTCCATCTCTTTGTTGAAATTCTCATTTTGCTCTTGTATTATTTTCCTGATTTCATTAAATTGTTCTTCTGTATTCTCCTGTAGCAATCTGAGCATCTTTAGAACAATTATTTTGAATTCTTTGTCAGGTAGTTTGTGGGTCTCCATTTCTTTGAGGTCAATTACTGGAAGTTTACTGTGTTTCTTTGATGGTGTCATGTTTCCCTGATTCTTCATGATCCTTGTAGCCTTGTGTAGGTGTTTGCACACTTGAAGAAGCAGTCACCTCTTTCAGACTTTATGGACAGACTTTGGCAAGGAAAGACCTTCACCTGTAAGTGGTGGAATGCTGGAGCATTTTGTGCTCCAGGTCTAGTGGTGTGGGGTGCCAAATGCAGAGGCATATGGCAACTCTGGGTCTGGGAGTGCATGGTGTCTTGTCAGCCCAGGCAGCTGGGCCTGGCAACTGCATGATCTTTGGCAAGAGCTGCAGGAGGTTCTACAGTGGATGCAAAGGCTACTGGAGGTCCTCAGTCGTGCCTCTAGGTCCAGTGGCTAGGGATCAGGGCAGGCAGTGGTGGTGGCCAGAGCCAGGGTAGACACATGCTTGGCTCTGGGGGCAGCTTCAGGTGCCTGCATGGTGGCAGGGGCTGGCTGAAGACACCTGCACAGTGGCAAGGGCCAGGGCCAGCAGCAAGGGCCAGGGCCAACTGTGCGTGCACAAGTAGTTGTGGGGTCCCTGGCTGTTGGTGTGTACTGATCTGACTATAGGGGCTAGCTTCAGGTGAGTGCATGGCAGTGGAGGCTGGTGATGGAAGTTGGAGCTGGCAGCATTCAGGTGCACACTGCATGGGCTTGCTTCAGGCCCATGTGGCAGTGCAGGCCAGTGACAGGAGTTGGGGCCATCTCTGGGCCCACAGGCAGCTGTGGGGGCCTTTGCTGTCAGCATGAACTCATGTGGCTGCAGAAGGTGGCCATGAGTGCATGCACAGCAGTGGGGATCAGCTGTGGGCGGCTAGGCTGGCATCTTGCATGCACACAGCTGCAGAGGCTAGGTCTGGCAGCCAATGTGGATCCTGGGTTTTGCTGGGGAGGGATCATGGAGGGACGCAGGCAGCTGGTGTCTGTGAGCACAAAAACCTACGGGGTGAAAATCTCAGTGGCAAAATCTGCAGGGGTTCTGCAATGACTATGCTGGCTGTTGGTTTCTTCAGAAGTAAAAGCTTCTGGGGTCCTCTGCAAAGCAGTCTGCTGGGGTCTGCAATGAGATTCTCAATGATGAAAGCTGAGGAAGGGGTTTGCAGTGTCCACAAGGGCTGTTGAGGTCCTCAGCAGTGAAGACATTTGTGGTCCTCTACAGAGCAGGCCACTGGGAAGTTGCTCATGCATTTGCTCATGCCGTGTGGCTGATACAGGTAGTCCCCGCGCCCTTCTTCTCTGTTGCTACCTATCTCTGGATGTCTCAGCTTTGCTGGTCTCTGGGTGAGGTGAAACTGAAGTGGCTTCTTTGTGCAGTGCTCTGAAAGGCTGGGGAAACTGGTCACTCACCCCATTTTCCTTTTACTAGTGAGGGGAACTCTCTTGGGCTAGGGAGTTCCCGCTTTGTGCTGCACAGTGCCAGCCTGGGGGATGAGATGATGCATGCAAAGTGAAACTGTTCTTCCTACTCTTTTTGTCTGGTTATTCTCATGTTTTTTGCTCCATAGTGTTGCTGAATCTTCTTAAGTGGCTTAAGCTCCTGAGCTCTCCCAGGGCTATTTTTGTTCATGGATAGGTGTCTATTTGTTGTTCTTTGTCGGGGAACTGAGGCTGTAGCATCTTACTCTGCCATCTTGATGACATCACTCTCTCATTCAGCCCTTTAAAAATGTCATTCTATTGTCTTCTAGCTTACCTGGTTTCTAACAAGATGGCTATAATAATTCTTAATGTTTATTTCTCCCTAGTAACGTGTCTCTTTTTTTCCTTTGACTGCCTTCAAGATTTTCTCTTTGTTTTGTTTTTTCAAAAGTTGAATATGATTTGTCTGTCTCTGGCTTGGGTAGTTATCTTGGTTGGTGGTTTGGCTCTGTAGTTTGATGTATGCCATTAATTTTGGAAATTTTTAGCCATTATCTCTTCAAATATTTAATCTACCCCATTCTCTTTTTTTCCTTCTGGAGTTCTAATTGCACACCTGTTAGATCATTTGATGTTGTCTCACAGTTCCTGGATGCTATGTTCTGTTTTTATTTCTTACTCTTTTTTCTCTTTGTCTTTCCGTTTGGATATTTTCAAGTTCACTGATTCTTCTCTTTGCTGTCTTAAGTCTGCCGATGAGCCTGTCAATGACAGTCTTGATCTCCATTACTGTGTTTTTCATTTCTACCACCCTCACTTAATTTTTCTTACAGTGTCTATGTTTCTGCTGAAATTATTCACCTGACAATGAGTATTGTTCAATTTTTCCATTGGATCCTTTGACTATTTTTCATAGTTATTTTAAATTCCCCATGTGATAGCTCCGACGTCTGTGTTATATATGAGTCTGGTTCTGTTGATTGTTTTGTCTCTTCGCATTAAGGGTTTATTTTCCCCTCACTTTTTTGGTACAGCACATCCTCAGAGACCTTTTTTTCTATAGGGGAGATGGAGAAGAATCTGAGCAGGGCTGTATGGCCTTCCTGCAGCAGCTGCTCTTCCCCTCTCTTAAGCCGGTACCATGAGGGATGCTTTCGCAGGACTCTTGCCATAATTTTTTGTGAGTACCCATTGGAATCCATAGAGAATGAAACCTGTGAGTAGTGTGAACTCCCCTTATATATGCAGCCTTTAGGGCTCCATACTCTGTCACCCACCAATACTCAGCCCCTACTAATTTGTTAGCAATTCTAAGCAAATCCTTCTTTCCAATGTTCAACTGCCCCAAGTAAATAAGTTCTTGCATTCCATGTCTCCCTGTAGGCACTTGTCTCTTCTCAGATTTGGGGCTCGTTGGTGTTTCCTCAACTTCAGCTCTTTGATGGATCCAGGAATAGTTGTTAACTTGCAGTTTGGTCAACTTTATTTTTTTAATTGTAAGGATGGGAGTGACCTTCTTTCCTGCTCTTTTCCAGCTCTCTACACCCAAGTAAAAACCAGAAACATTATCCTCCTTTTTACCCCCAATATCTCTACTGGCAGGGTAACTATTTCTCATGATTTACACCAGTAGAATTATTAACTGTATCCCCCTTTCAGAGTTTCTTCATTTGAATGATAAATTATATGATTCCCGTGTCCTTGAAAATATTACATAATGTGGTTTCACCAGGAGCATATGTTAAGTTTGGATGCATTTGTTTATCCTGGATAAAAATCAAATATTGAAGATCATTTTGGTGATGTTCAAAAGGATGTGAGGAGAAAAGGTGTAAATGAAAGACACATCAACCAAATCCAATGGGTAGACTTTGTTTGGATCCTGTTACACTCCAAAAGAATTTTTTTTAGACAATCAGGGACATTTGAACACAGGGTAGGTATTAGAAGATATTAAAGAATTATGATTATTTTGATAAGTATTACAATGATATTATAGTTACGTTTTTAAAAAATCTTATTTGTCAAAGATAAGCTCTGATGTATTTGGAGGTGAAATGGCATTACAGTGGGAATTTATTTAAAAATACTCAAAAACAAAAAAAAAGAGAGAAAGAGAGAAATGTGATTAGATAAAAACAAGAATGACAAAATGTTGATAATTACTAAAGCTAGGTGATAGGTACACAAAGGTTCATTATTTTATTATCTCATCTTTTTTTTTGTATTTTTCTCAGTTTCCATAATAAAAACTTTAAAAAAGAGAGACAAGGATATAATTGTGAACCTATTTCTTTAAAAAAGTAAGATATTTATCCTACAATTTAAACTGGTAAAAGTGAATTTTTCTTGTGGCAGATCAGAAGCCAGGCAGCCATGCCTAAAAGTTCATTTGAAAACTTCCCATGCTTCAGTGATTATTTAACTGTCATTTAAGATGATCTGTGATATGATAGGTGCAGTGTGAAAAAAAGAGATGAAATGCCATGGTTTCAATGTAGTTCAGTCCTGCAGACCACACTGGACCCAGAGGAGGGAATGAACCTTGCAGATGTCTTATTAATCCTGACTCAATTTAGTGTCTATTTTGTGCAAACTTACCTTAGAAGGGATACACTCTGCTTTTCTTCCCTTTTATCTAGGTTCTCACTGTCTCTCCATTCTCCCATGTTCATAATATGGAGCGACAAATGCCTTGGGAAGTGGGGTAACAAGGCTATAAACTCCATGGGGGCAAGGCCTCTTCAGTGTTCTGAACAGTGAATGGTACACCTACTACCATTACTGGCACATAAAAGACATTAAATAAATATTGGATGAAGAAATGAATGAATAAATTCACATTAGCTGCTTACCACAAAGAAGGAACCTAATAAATACTGTATTTGTTGAATTGAATTGTGAGCAACAGAATTGAAAAGAGAATTTTAGAGTTTGTGTCTATTTAGTGCTGGACCTCTTCAAAGTCTTTGAAGGATGTCCAGATGAACAGAATCAGCCAATGTGATGTCTGTGAACAGGCAAGAGAAGCCAAAATGAAGTGCAGCTTCATTTAAAACTAAAAGAACCACATACAGTTACATACATGCCACCTGTCTTTCAAATATATTCATGGAGAGGACAGTGATTGTCTCCTCCCCTCTAAAAGTCCTCATGCTATAGTTCTGCAAAGAAATCAGGAGACTTTGTAATATCCTGCCCACAAAAAGTTGGAATGATAGGCACCTTTAAATAAACAGGCATAATTAATCATGATGCTGCTTGTTTTGATGAGCATGCAAGAGTGACATGTTAATAATCTCTGGCTCATACAGGGAAGGTGGCTAAGGAGGAGCTGTGGTTTAATTTACATCTTTGGAAGGCACCGATGATTTAATAATCTCCCTGCCTCATACATCAAACTAATACCCCTGAGGCAGAAAAGCAAAACATTTTTAACTTCTAATATGAGAAGCAATAAAATCCTGTCTCAGGTCACAAATAAATTGAGTTTCTGGTGGTCTCAATAGTCCCTTAGTGTGTGTGATTTATTCAGATTCCAAAGCTACTCAGGAACCTTAGCTGCAAAACCAGGCAAGCTGGGAACGCCATGGGAATTGCCAATCTAATCAGAAGGTCTAGACTGAGGGCAGTGACTAATTTCACCTTAGAGCTACCCAATAATTTATTTCACCTTCTATGTTGTCTACAAATAGATTATGGAATACAAACATATATGAATTTGAGATTCAGTTCTAAATGATTGCTTTTAGTTGGGATTGTAACCATTTTCTGCTTATGTAGTACTTGTTCTTAAAAGATCAAAAGCTGTTTTGAAGTTTTTACTTTCTAAGTGTAGGATTTTACCCTGGCTACAGAAATGGAATACACAACAGAAATAACCCTTCATGGCAGGAAGAGCAATTTGTGAAACCTAAGCAACTTTTAGATTTCCAGCTCTTTATTTCTTAAGCAGCTAAGCTGTGGGGCATATTGAATTTATTAATTTGGAAAACTGTCCCCTTATTGATACTAATATAGAAAATATCACCTTCCTTGTTTAAAGACCAGGCTATGATTGTCTTAGAGAAAGAGGAAGGTAGAGTTATGTGTATTTGCAGTACAGTAGTTCCTCCTTATCTGTGGTCATGCTTTCTTTGCATGGTTTCGGTTACCCGCAGTCAGCCACTATCTGAAAATATTAAATGGAAAATTCCAGAAATAAACATAAGTTTTAAATTATGTGCCTTTCTGAGTAGCGTGATGAAATCTCACATCGTCTCGCTCTGTCCCACCCGGGACACAAATCATCTCTTTGTCCAGCATATTCATACTGTGTATGCTACCCGCCCATTGATCACTTAGCCATCTCGGTTAGCAGATTGACTGTCACTGTATTGCAGTGCTTGTGTTCAAGTAACCCTTATTTTACTTAATAACGGCCCCAAAGTGCAAGAGTAGTGATGCTGCAATTTGGATATGCCAAAGAGAAGCCATAAAATGCTTCCTTTAAGTGAAAAGGTGAAAGTTCTCAATAAGGAAAGAAAAAAGTCTTATACTGAGGTTGCTAAGATCTACAGTGAGAATCTTCAATCTGTGAAATTGTGAAGAAGGAAAAAGAAATTCTTGCTAGTTTTTCTGTCATATCTCAAACTGCAGACATTACAGTTACAGTGTGTGATAAAGTGCTTAGTTAAAATGAAAAAGACGTTAAATTTGTGGGAAGACACGAACAGATTGATTGATGGCAGCATGTTGCACCAGAAAGCATTGAGCCTATACAAAGACTTCAGCGAGGGATCCCCTGAAACGAGTTACACTAGGCCATTTACTGCACATAAGAGATGGTTACACAGATTCAGGAATAGGTTTAGACTGAAAGACCACATTCACATAACTTTTATTACAATATATTGTTATAATTGTTCGATTTTATTAGTAGTTACAGGCATACTTCGCTTTATTGTGCTTTGCTTTATTGTGCTTCACAGATGTATTACAAATTGAAGGTTTGTGGCAACCCTGTGTTGAGCAAGTCTGTTGGCACCATTTTTCCAACAGTATTTTCTCACTGTGTCTGTGTCACATTTTGGTAGTTCTCGCAACATTTCAAACTTTTTTATTATTATTATATTTGTTATGGTGATCTGTGATCAGTGACTTTGATGTTACCATTGTGATTGTTGTGGGGTGCCATGAACCACACCCATATAAGACAGTGAGCTTAATCAATAAATGTGATGTCCTCTGACTGTTCCACTTACTGGCCATTTCCCTGTCTCGCTCTTTCTCTCCTTGGGCCACCCTTTTCCCTGAGACAACAATATTGAAATTAAGCCAATTAATAACCCTACAGTGGTCTCTAAGTGTCCAAGGGACAGGAGAGTCGCATGTCTCTCACTTTAAATCAAAACCTAGAAATGATTAAGCTTAGTGAGGAAGGCATGTCAAAAACCAAGATAGGCTAAAAGCTAGACCTCTTGCACCAAACAATTAGCCAAGTTGTGAATGCAAAGGAAAAGTTCTTGAAAGAAATTAAAAATGCTGCTCCAGTGAACACACAAATGATAAGAAAGAGAAACAGACTTATTGCTGATATGGAGAAAGTTTGAGTGGTCTGGATAGAAGATCAAACCAGCCACAACATTCCCTTAAGCCAAAGCCTAATCCAAAGCAAGGCCCTAACTCGCTTCAATTCTGTGAAGGCTGAGAGAGGTGAGGAAGCTGCAGAAGAAGAGTTTGAATCTAGCAGAGGTTGGTTCATGAGGTTAAGGAAAGAAGCCATCTCCATAACATAAAAGTGCCAGGTGAAGCAGCAAGTGCTGATGTAGAAGCTGCAGCAAATTATCCAGAAGATCTAGCTAAGATAATCAGTGTAGGTGGCTACACTAAACAACAGATTTTCCATGTAGACAAAACAGCCTTCTATTGGAAGAAGATGCCATCTAGGACTTTCATAGCTAGAGAGGAGAAGTCAATGCCTGGCTTCAAAGTGTCAAAGGACAGGCTGACTCTCTTGTTAGGGGCTAATGCAGCTGGTAGCTTTAAGTTGAAGCCATTCTCATTTAACCATTTCAAAAATCCTAAGGCCCTTAAGAATTATGTTAAATCAACTCTGCCTGTGATCTGTGAAGGGAACAACAAAGCCTGGATGACAGTACATCTGTTTACAACATGGTTAACTAAATATTTTAAGCCCACTGTTGAGACCTACTGCTCAGAAAAAAAGATTCCTTTCAAAATATTACTGCTCATTGACAATGCACCTGGTCACCCAAGAGCTCTGATGGAGATGTACAATGAGACTAATGTTGTTTTCACGCCTACTAACACAATATCCATTCTGCAGCCCATGGATCAAGGAGTAATTTTGACTTTTAAGTCTTATTATTTAAGAAATACATTTCATAAGGCTATAGCTGCTATAGATAGTGATTCCTCTGATGGATCTGGGCAAAGTAAATTGAAAACCTTCTGGACAGGATTCACCATTCTAGATGCCATTAAAAACATTCGTGATTCATGGGGAGTGGTCAAAATATCAACATTAACAGGAGTTTGGAAGAAGTTGATTCCATCCCTCGTGGATGACTTTCAGGGGTTCAAGACTCCAGTGGGGGAAGTAACTGCAGATGTGGTGGAAACAGCAAGAGAACTAGAATTAGAAGTGGAGCCTGAAGGTGTGACTGAATTGCTGCAATCTTATGATAAAACTTTAATGGATGAGGAGTGAAGAGAGTGGTTTCTTGAGATGGAATCTACTCCTAGTGAAGATGCTGTGAAGATTGTTGAAATGACAACAAAAGATTTAGAATACGACATAAACTTAGTTGATAAACCAGTGGAATTTTTTGAGAGGATGGACTGCAATTAGGAAAGAAGTTCTACTGTGGGTAAAATGCTATCAAATAGCATTGCACACTACAAATTGTTCATGAAAGGAAGAGTCAATCGATGTGGCAAACTTCATTGTTGTCTTATTTTAAGAAACTGCCACAGCCACCCCAGCCTTCAGAAACCAGCACCCTGATCAGTCAGCAGCCAACGACATCGAGGCAAGACCCTCCACCAGAAAAAAGATTACAACTCGCTGAAGGCTCAGATGATGGTTAGCATTTTTTAGCAGTGAAGGATTGTTTAATTAAGGTATGTACCTTGTTTTTAAGACGTGCAATAGCATTCTATTGCACACTTAATAGACTACAGTATAGTGAAAACATAACTTTTATATACACTGGGAAACCAAAAAATTATTTGTGACTTGCTCTATTGCAATATTCGCTTGATAGTGATGGTCTGGTATGGAACTTGCAATATCTCTGAGATGTGCCTATATTGTTGTTAATCTCTTCTTGTGCCTAATTTATAAATTAAACTTTATCATAGGTATGTATGTATAGGAAAAAACATAGTGTATATAGGGTTCGGTACTATCCACGGTTTCAAGCATCCACTGGGGGTGTCTTGGAACATATGCCCCACTGATAAGGGGGGCTACTGTATGTGTATGTGTATTCATTGCTCCAATTTGTCAAGAAATAATTTTTTTTAATGCTCTTTCTGGATGAGATGTATTTTTCTCTGTTGGTGTCATAATAGTTTATAACATTGTGAAATTTCAGTTATACGTTATTATTTGTCGGTCACCATATATGTGTGCCCCTTTACTCTTTTTTTTTTTTTTTGTGAGGAAGATCAGCCCTGAGCTAACATCCATGCTAATCCTCCTCTTTTTGCTGAGGAAGACTGGCTCTGAGCTAACGTCTATTGCCAGTCCTCCTCCTTTTGTTCCCAAAAGCCCCAGCAGATAGTTGTATGTCGTAGTTGCACGTCCTTCTAGTTGCTATATGTGGGACGCAGCCTCAGCACGGCCAGAGAAACAGTGGGTCGGTGCGCGCCCCGGATCCGAACCCAGGCCGCCCGTAGCGGAGCGCGTGCACTTAACCGCTAAGCCACGGGGCCGGCCCGCCCCTTTACTCTTTATGCCCACCCCCAACCCTCTTCCCCTCTGGTAACCACTAATCTGTTCTCTTTGTCCATGTTATTTGTTTATCTTCCACACATGAGTGAAATCATACGGTGTTTGTCTTTCTCTGTCTGGCTTATCTCACTTAACGTAATACCCTCAAATTCCATCCATGTTGTTGCAAATGGGAAAATTTTGTCTTTTTTTATGGCTGAGTAGTATTCCATTGTGTATATACACCACATCTTCTTTATCCATTCATCAGTCAATGGGCACTTGGGTTGCTTCCACATCTTGGCTATTGTGAATAATGCCGCAGTGAACATAGGGGTACATAAGTCTCTTTGAATTGTTGGTTTCAAGTTCTTTGGATAAATACCCAGTAGTGGAATAGCTGGGTCATATGGTATTTCAATTTTTAATTTTTTGAGAAATCTCCATACTGTTTTCCATAGTGGCTGCACCAGTTTGCATTTCCCCCAACAGTGTATGAGGGTTCCCTCTTTTCCACATCCTCTCCAACATTTGTTGTTTTTTGTCCTGGTAATTATAGACATTCTAACAGGTGTAAGGTGGTATCTCATTGTAGTTTTGATTTGCATTTCCCTGATGATTAATGATGTTGTACATCTTTTCATGTGCCTGTTGTCCACCCATATATCTTCTTTGGAAAAATGTCTGTTCATATCCTCTGCCTCTTTTTTGATTGGGTTGTTTATTTTTTTGTTGTTGAGTTGTATGAGTTCTTTGTATATTTTGGAGATTAACCCCTTGTCAGATATATGATTTGCAAATATTTTCTCCTGGTTGGTGGGTTGTCTTTTCATTTTGTTCGTAGTTTCCTTTGCCTTGCAGAAGCTCTTTAGTCTGATGAAGTCCCATTTGTTTATTTTTCATGAAATAATTTTTATAAATGAATTAGATTGTAAAATATGATCTCTGCTCATCTTTTTACTAATGCTGCTTATAATTTCAACAGAATCTTTTGTGATGTTTAATGCACTGTTATAGGAAATGGAAACAAGAGCCTAAGTTGGTGACATAAAAATAGCCAATTCCTCTCCTCCTCCTACCTCCCTCCAGCCTCTGTGGCTCTAAATCACAGCTATAAATTGGGGTTGCATTTTGTCATCTCTTCCAAGGGCACAGTGACTGGCGTAGAACGAGCTTCAGACTGTTACTAGCCCATCTATTCAACTTAGCAATTGGGAAAATGCTAGTACCCAAGATATACCTGGGTTGCTTCTGCCTGCCTCTCTCTTAGGAAGGCTAGATTCTCCTGGTCAAGAGTTCAGTTTGGGCCAGGTGGGAGAAGCCTTAGAGGAAGATCTCTTCCTCCTCCAGTTAGTTCACTTGGCAAACATCCATTGACTGCCTTAGGTCCTGGGGATGTAAAGGCCATATAAGGACAGAGGCAAAGAGCACTGTATCAGTTTCCTATTACTACTGTAACAAATTACCACAAACTTAGTGGCTTAAAACAACACAAATTCATTATCTTCCTGTTCTGAAGGTCAGAAGTCTAAAATCAAAGTACTGGCAGGTCTGTGTTCCTTCTGGAAGGTCTAGGGGAGAATCTGTTTCCTTGCCTTTTCCAGCTTCTGGATGCCACTTGCCTTCTTTAGTTTGTGGCCCCTTCCTCAAATCACTTCAACTCTTGTTTCTGTTGTCACATCTCCTACTACTCAATAAGATCTCCTACTTCCCACTTATAAGGATTCTTGTGATTACATTGAGCCCGCCTGGATAATCCAAGATAATCTCCCTACCTCAAAACCTTTAATTTAATCACATCTGCAAAGTCCTATTTTCCATATAAGGTAACATTCACAGGTTCCAGAAATTGAGATGTGGACATCTTTGGAAGGGCCATTATTCAGCAGAGAATTTGGCATTGGACAGCTCTGCCACTCTCTAACTTAATATGACTATTAAGAAGTGAGTTTCTTAACCTTTATGTATCTCAATCTTCTTATCTGGGAAATGGAGTAGATAATATCCATCTCATAGGGTTGTGTGAAGATTAAATGCCTGAAAACAACTAGTACCATGTCTGACACGTATTACTAGTTCAATGAATGGGAAGTTCATGAATTGTTGTTCTTAATATTCAATGATAAAGGACACAGTCTCACCTCGTTGAGGACTTCTAGGTCTAGTGGAGAAGATAAACAGGTAAACAAATAATTATAAGTCAATGTGAGGCAGTGTGACAAGTGCTATATTTGTCTCAGGCCATAAGCATCTTCCACACGTGACTTCAGTCTTTTATAGATAATCACGTAACACCTGAGTTTTGAGGCAAAGGAAGGCAAAACATAAAAGGATGTTTGAAGCTGTGGCTGAGATGAAATGTCAGGTCCTGGGAGGTTGTATATTTTTATTTTGATGATGTCATGTTTTTTCTAATAAAAAACTATTTCCTGGTCTTGAGATATTATGTTAACTCTCCTGGGCTTAGGGTATATGCCATTTAGGAAGGTAGGGCCTTGGAGGGCTAAGACTGCATTGTACGGTAAAAGAAAAGACAATAATGTAGGTCTGTAAGAGAAAGTTGAAAGTCATCCTGTTCCTCTCTCCTCCTCTCACTATTGACTTTCATACTTTACCTCCCCCAGGGAGAAAGAGTGCTGATCTGATTGGAAACATTCTGGGATTCTAGTTGGACCAAGTCTGCTAGTGACTAGACTCCCTGTGTATGAAAAAGTCAGCACTCTGGGTGGGTATCATTCATGTGTCTCTCCCATCTATGTGGCTTGAGTGGTGAGCACCAGGGTCCACTCTTTTCCGTCTATGTATCAGCTAGCCTGAACACACATGTTCTCCCTATTTTGTCTGTCTTGTTTCCTAATTCTGTCCTCATCTTACTTGATCCTGCAGAAGCATGTGACACAGACTCTGCATTTGGCTTCTAAACACCACTTTCTTCTGTTTTCTTCCTGTCCCATGTCCACTCCTTCTCAGTTGTCTCTGTTGGGTGTTCCTTATTTACTTGACTTAATATCCAAATTTGCCAAAGCTCAGTCCCAGGGGTCTACCTCTAATCATCCCATTCTTAGGGATTTAAATACCATTTATGTATTGATGATGCCAGCATTAGTTTTCCATTGCTGCTGTAACAAATTACTACCACAAACTTAGTGGCTTAAAACAACAGTAATTTATTATCTCACAGTTCTTTAGGTTAGAAGTTTGACACAGTCTCACTGGGCTAAAATAACCTGTCAGCAGGGCTGCATTCCTTTCCGGAGGCTCTAGGGGAGAATCTGTTTCTTTGCCCTTTCCAGCTTCTAGAGGCCTCCTACATTCCTTAGCTTGTGGTTCCCTTCCTCTATCTTTAAACCCATCAATGTCTTATCTCTCTGACCTTTCTTCCTTTATCAGCTCTCTCTCTCTTTCACCACAGCTGAGAAAATTTCTCTGCTGTTAAACACCCATTTGATTAGGTTGGTTTTAGTTATGTAATCCAGGATAATCTCCCCATCTCAAGGTCCATACCTTAGTCACATCTGCAAAGTCTTTTTTGCCATGTAAGGTAATATAGTCAAGGTTCTGAGGATTAGGTCATAGACATCTTTGGGGTAACAGTGTTCTGCCTAAATATATGTCTCCAGCCTAGACCATTCTCCCAAACTCCAGAACCATATATTCAACTACCTACTGGACATCTCCAGTTGGATGTTTAATAGACACCTCAAGCCTAATTTATCCAAACTGAGCTCCTGAGCAACTTCCCCAAAACCTGCTTCTCTCACATTCTTCATCATGTCAGTTGATGGAATTACCCTTTAAGTTTCTCAGGCTAAAACCCTAAGGATTATCCTTGATGCTTCTCTCTCTTTTGCACCTATGTCTAGTCCTGCAGCAAATCCTGGTGGCTCTACTTTTTTTTTTTTTTTTTGTAAGGAACACTGGCCCTGAGCTAACATCCATTGCCAATCTTCCTCTTTTTGCTTGAGGAAGATTAGCCCTGAGCTAACATCTCTGCCAGTCTTCCTCTATTTTGTATGTGGGATGCCTCCACAGCATGGCTTGATGTGTGGTGTGTAGGTCTGTGCCCGGGATTCGAAACAGCAAACCCCGGGCCACTGAAACAGAGCACACAAACTTAACCACCATGCCACTGGGCCAGCCCCTGGTGGCTCTACTTTTAAAGATGTCCATATTGTGACCACATTTCACCTCCTTCACTGCTATCAGCCTTCTCTCAGCCACCATCATCTCCCATCTAGATTATTACAATAGCTTCCTAACTGGTGTCTCTGTGTCTCTGCTTGCTGCAGTAGCCTCCTTACTATTTCACAAATATTCAAAGCACACTCACACCCCGGGATCTTCGCACAAGCTGTTTCCTCTGCCTGGAAATCTCTTCCCCCAGAAAACTCCATGGCTTTCTTGCTCATTTCCTTCAAGTGTTTGCTCAAATGTCACCTTCTCAGTGCGGTCCACTCTGAAACCCTTCATTGAAAATTGTATGTCCCTCTGCATTGCCCTTTCCCACTTTGTGTTTCTTGTACTTTATAATTTACTTATTAATCTTGTTATGATCTATTGCTCCCACTTGAAAGTAAACTCCACAAAGGCAGGAGTTTACTCCTGTTGTGTTCACTGTTGTACCCTTGGTACCAAGAAGAGTGTTTGGTCCACAGTAGGTACTCAATAAAATTTGTTGATTGAATGTGTGAATTCCCTGTAGCATTGCTGAGTGGTTTTGGGGTTAGCCTTCCTTACATCAGAAGAATGAAGATCACAGTTGAATGTTGGGAGACTGGAATGAACAGTACAACATTGGCCAGCTCTAGCTTTAGGATGAGAGGCTTCTGGAAATTGACCTGCTTACTTCTCATAAATGTTTCTATTTGAGAAATAAAACAAACAAGTAGACTCACAGATCTGTCTCTCAGTGCCTGGGATGAGAAAAGTTGTAATAAATTTAATCATTGTGATATCGTGACATAATAAGAAATATATATTTGATCTTCGTCTCAGTTCCTGAGTGATAGAGCCTCTTTTGTTATTCGCAATAAGTCCCTTTCAATCATACCTGACTTTATACTAATGACGTGATTCTTGGAGGGTGAAGGCTGGTTGCCAGAGGAACCTACCATATGATTGATTAGAGGATGAGAACTTTCAGCCCTGACTACTGGGGAGGGAAGAGGGACTGGAGATTGAGTTCAATCACCAATGTCCAATGATTTAATCAATCATGCCTATGTAATCAAGCCTCAGTGAAATCCCTAATGGAAGGGGTTCCGAGAGCCTCTGGGTTGGTGAACACATCCAGATGCCTGGAGGATGGCACACCTCAGCTCCAGGGGGACAGAAGCTCATGCGTTTGGGACCCTTCCAGAGTTGCCCTCTCTACCTCTTCATCTGTATCCTTTATTATATCCTTTATAATAAGCCAGTTAATGTAAGTGTTTCCCTGAAATCTATGAGCTATTATAGCAAATTATCAAACCTGAGGAGGGATTTCTGATTCAAGGGAGTTAATAAAAGGATTAGAATACCCCTCCCCTGCCACCTTTCCCCATGTCACCTAAGAAACAGGTACTCTAATGCCCACAGAGTTTGACGTTGGGTATCCTCTTTTCTGTTTGCCATTCCTCTTGGAAGGAGTCCAAAGCTGATTAGATGTTTGAGGGAGAACAAAATGACAAACTTTAATAGGGAGTTAGGAAAACAAGGTGTTCTGAAATTTTTTCTTCTTATTTTTAAAAATAATTAAGTAAGCTTGGAAGGGAAGGACTTCTCTGAGTTTTTCAAGGTCCAAAAATTGATTCCAGGTTTGGGGCAGGAAATGTAAATGATGAACCTGGAACATCTTGTTGTACAGAATGAAAGAAAACTATTGACTACTGGAGTTCTGGCAAAAGGACACAGGGAAAATTTGAGAATCAAAAAGAATAATTACTGCAATCGATTGAAGTACATAAAATATAAAAATACCTTAAGTTCATACTGATACTTTAAAAAAATTGTCATCATTGGAAATTGCTATGTCACCAGCTCATTACTCTGAAAATAAAGGTACAGAATCAAGCAGTTATAATGTCTTTCCTATACGAACTGTGTTCAGGGAAAAATAGCTAATGAGGAAAGTTATTCTTTTTATTGTATAATTTTTTATTTTGAAACAATCTCAATCTTATAAAAATGTCAAGTATAGTACAACAAACTACTTTTTTTCCCAAGCCATTTGAGAGTGAGTTACCAACCTGATGCCCCATCACCCCTGAATACTGAATGCTTGAAATATTTGGAATTTCCCATAAATAAGGACACTCTTAGATAACCACAATACAACCATCAAAATTAGGAAATTAACATTGATGTCCAGTTGTCCTGATAACATCCTTTTTTGCAAAAGAGTCCTGTTCTGAGTCACGTGTTGCATTTAACTGTCATGTTTCTTTAGTCTTCATTCTGGGACAGCTCCTCAATCTCTGACTTTCACAACCTTGATATTTTTGAAGATTACAGGTCAGTTATTTTGTAGACCGTCCTTCAACTGGATTTGTTTGGTGTTTCCTTGTGATTAGATTCAGGTCATGCATTTTTGGAAGGAACATCACAGAATTGAAGCTGTGTTCTTCCTTTTGCACCTTCTTGTCAAGTGGTATGTGATTTTGATTTGTCCTACTACTGCTGATATTCACTCTGATCACTTGATTAGGGTGGGATCTGTCAGGCTTCTTCACTGTGAAGTTACTCTTTTCTCTTTGTAATTAATAAGTATTTTATGAGGAGGTACTTTGAAAATTTTAAAACCTTGTTTTTCATCAAACATTCATTTTACTCATTTATTTATATAAGCAAACCTATGGATTCTCATTTTATTCAATGGGTTATAAGGTATTACTATCATTATTTATTTTGTTGCTTGAATCTCTCAGATTAGAAATGCAGGAGCCCCATCCATCTGGCCTTTGTGTCTGTTGGCATGTCCCATCATTCTTTGAGTCATTCCTTACTTTCAGGCACAAGATGTCCCAAGCACATCTTGTGCTTTCCTTGCTCTAACCCTTGGATTAACCCTTTCTCTCTGGTTCCTTTTAGTGGTAAATAGTATTTAGAAATGAAGATCAGGTGTTATTGCTGTTGGGTATCACTGCTCCCAGCACCTCTCACCCTCTCAGTGGATAGAGCGAAAGAATATATGTATGTGTGTGTGTGGGTGTAATGCAACATGTGGACCTTGTTTGTATTCAGATTCAAATGAAGCAATTGGAAAAAGACATTTTGAGACAATTGGGTAAATTTTATAGGAACTGGGAATTAGATGATATCAGGGACTTGTTAATTTTATGTGTGATAAATACATTGCGATTATGTTAAACGAAATCCTTGTCTGATAGAGGCAATGACATACTTACAAGTGAATTCTACCTTCAAGGGGGCTGAATGAGATAATATAGGTGGAAAGGACTATGTAAATAAGTTAGTATTCTATATGTTTGTGTAGGTATATATATACACACACATATACAAACACTATATATATATATATATACACACACACACACACATACATGCATACACATATATATACCTTATAATTTGAGATTAAACTTGAGTTTGGTGTATAAGTATCTGGAATCTCAGCCCTCTATATCTAATATCTAGAACTCATATAATCCAAAAGCTCCCTGTTAAACTTATATTACAAGCCCCATTTTATAAGATCCTGAAAGGTTTTGACCATGTCCAGAGAAGACTTGTTTCCTGACCTTCAGTTTTGTACCTGGTATACATCTTATCCTGAAGATAGAACTCGTAATTTGAGATATTATAATGTATTCTTGGCTTTGGTTCCATTTTTGTGACATTAAAAGGTTATTTAGAACAAAATGCAAAACCTATCCTTCATAATCCTGTCTGTGACCTGTCGCTGGTATGACAGGAGGGGTCAATACAGACATAATGACTTCCATCCCTCACTGGATAGGGGAGCTGCCCTCTAGACCCCACAGCTGTTCCCAGCTGGAATGGCCATAGTTCCTGGGTGCTCTTTGACATCGTGAGCAGCTGCAACAGCAAGCAATTTAGCACAAAATAATCCATCAATTAATCTCTTTGTTATTGGACATTTCTGACACCATGCCTTGGTTATATTATAAATGAGATGGGACGTGTCATGGTTCCTGATTGTTACAGGCATCTGCCAACATTATGATTGTCCTGCCACCCCACCAGTGACCCATGGGAGCTCCAGAGCCAGACAAGAACAGCAACAGTGTTAGGAAGTGAAGAGACCAATAGTCTGTGGGTTATACACAGCTCCTTCAACACTGGCAGTGACTCCACCTTTTGTCTCCCACCCCAGGGAGCATATCAGAACACCAGTGAGTGAGAGGGCTAACTTTGGGTCCTCATTAACTATAAAGAAAAGTAAATGATTTGAAACCTTCATACCTGGAACGTTGGTAACAAACTAGTGTCAGGGTATCACGGTTCAGAGCTACTGCTCTAGTGGAATACTTTTAATAAATAAAAGAAATGTAAAACAGTGTCTACACACTTCAGCAGAATTGTCCAGAAGACAGACTCTTGCCAAGCTGAAAAATCCCTTGGAGATCTTCAGCTTTGCACTTAACTACCACCTCCTTTGGCTGTTTCTCTTTCATTGCTTTCTTTCCTTTCCCTGTGATTTTCCCTTCTTGTTGCCAAACATACTTTCTCTTCCAGACACCATCTGTTTTCAGAATATATTTGTATTTTCTTTTTCCTTCCGTACGTGTTCCCCTCAATGGACTGCATCTACTCTGTTGCTTCACACTTTGGAGGGAAGGAAAACTGGGGCTTGCCAAATTGAGATATAACCAGCAACCCAACGGAGACATTCTTCTGGACTTGGAAGTATGCTTTATGTCCCAGGTACACCCCACCCTCTTAAGGACCTTGGGGTACAACGATTGGTTGTGGTATGTCTTTAAAATATCTTTTGTTTGTTATAAAACTTCAAAGAATTCTGAAGTGTCAAAAGGAGAAAGTGAAAGTCATTCTCTCCAACACCAGTCACATTCCTCAGAGGGACATGAACTCCTCAGCCACACACAGTGACCCTAGTGACTGCTGTCGAGAGTGCAGTCCATATCCTTCTAGTGTTTTGCTATGTAGGTATCAAAATGTGTAATATGAATATATAGAAATTTAAAACATAAATTGGAACATACTATATATATTCCCTGCAACTTGCTTATTATTGTTTTACATAAATATCATGGGCATATTTTTATGTCAGTACACATATATTTTCTCATTACATGTGACAACTGGTATTCCACAGTATGACGGTACCATGATGTATTTACCCAACCCATTACTGATATATATTGTTTCCAATATCTCATTATTATCACCAATGCCCAACACATTTATCTTTATGCTTGTGCAGCTGTATCTGTAGGATAGTCGGAATTGCTGCATCAAAGTGTTGTGCATTTTAAATGTTGATGGATACTGTCCTCAATTTTAATATGTACTCACTAACAGAAGCACAGCATTTTCTCTCTCTAGTTAACACAGATTATGAGATAAATGATAGTGAATTGTAAAGTGTAAAGTATTTTACAAAGTATTTTTATTCAACTTATTTAACATTAACAGATATTCTATAGGGAAATAATGTTATCTCTAATTTACAGGTGAAGAAACAGAGGCTTATCGAAATTAAGTGATTTGCCCAAGATACTACACTTGGAAATGGCAGAGCTGAACTCGAGTCCCTCTTTTATCTCAAGGCCTGAACCTCTTTGTCCTACTTGGCTACTGGCTTCTCATGAAAGAGCACTAAACATCCTGCTATGATGGACTGACTGAACACAGGGCAGGGAGAGAGGGAACGTGGAGGGAATACTGGCCAGTCAACCTCATCCTAGTGTGGCGTATCCCACGGCACACCCGTGGACATACAGACGTTTCTCTCTCTGCCATCAGCTGCTTTGGTGACCTCATTTGGTCACAGCTTTAAATACCATTTATATGTCAGTGACTCCCAAACTTGTATTTCCAGTCTAGACCTCTCTCCTTACCATATCCTATACTGAACTCTTGATCTTTCTTCCTAAACCTGTTCTACCTACAACCATCTTTGTTACTACCTCCCCTTTTAGTTCTTCAGGCCCAAATCCTTGATTCCTCTCTCTCTCTCATACTTCTCATTCACAGAGAATATGACCAAGGCCATATTGCCAGTTCCTGCCAGATTTGGAATTAAAATCCAGGTGTGTCTTGCTTTAAAACACACCTAGATTATACTGCTTTATTCTAATCCCATTAGCCTGAAATGTAATTCTGATCCAGTTCTTGGAATTTGTACTCTAATTTAGGAGTCCAGGGACTGAGTGAATGTTAAGAAATGAGATCACATTCTTAATAAATTTATTTCTTCTTGTTTCTAAGACTACAAAAATTGAAAGTCTGAGTTAAAAGTACTGAAAACATAATTAATCTTAGCTGAGCAGATCAGAGGGCTCAGACTTTTGAAAACACGCACATCCTCCCTAGATCAGTTCTTCCATATGCATACATATGAGTGGGGGCAAGAAAAATGGGATGAAAGGAGTCCCAGAGGGGGACCTCTTGCTCTGCTGCTTACTCTCTCCCTCGCAAAAGTACAGGATCAGAATGAATGGCTTCCAATGGAAAGGCAGCTGATTTGGGGGTTTAAACAGGAGCTGAGGCAAAGCTGTGGCTCTTTCTCAAGGCACAAAGGAAAGCAAACCATGGTAAAACAACTTAAATTCTTGATCAGAGGGGTATTTAACTGGTCAGGAAGTGTTTATTTTAATTTTAGCGTATGCTTTTGATATTTGTGTGTCTGTGTATATGTTTTTGTGTAGGAAGTTGTCATACTCAGGAACCAAAAGTTGAACAGTATATGTGCTATTTTAGCTATAATTCAATTGTCAACTGGGACCTCCCTGGCCCTAGGAAATTTAGGTCAACCTAATTCAAATCTTCAGTTTTACAGCCTGGCTGGAGTTTGCCTGGGACAAATGGGGTTCCTGGAACACGAGTTTTCCAGTGCTAACATTGGAAAACTCCTGCACAAACTGTGACAAGTTGGTTACTCTAAACTCGATTGCGTCCAGAGCCCTTGCCACAATTTTTGCTAATTCCAAACTGCTTAATTTTTTCTGCCCCCTTGTTGTGACTCCTGTATTCAGGCTTTCTCAGTTCCACCCCAGGCTGACCTGCATGCAAATCTCAGTTCCTTCACAGATTTCCACAAAAGCTTCACTTTGCACTGTGCACTTAATGAAGTGAGCAGCTTTCCTGAAGACTTAAGGGGTCACATAGCACCCTGAACAGCCTTTAACCACCTCTTCTTAGCACCCCTCTCTTTCTTTCTCTTCCTTTCAATCTCTGTGGCAATCAGCAAATTTGTTCTCTTGTCTTATCTAGAATATTTCTGCCTCTCAAGGTCCTTGGTGGCACGGGGCCCCACATTTTATTCCATGGGGATATACCAAGAAATTTTCTCAACAAAGATGGGTCTCATCTAAGGGGAATTCTTAACCCAGCTACTTAGAGAATAAAACTGTGCCCATTACATTACATAATGAAGAATATTTTATACAAAATGGATAAAAAATTTTTGTCTTGGTTTGGGAATTATTAAGCTGCCTTCCTTTTCTCACTTTCCCAAGATCTTGTAAGATGCAGCTCCACGCCCAATTACACAGTGCCATTTTTAAAAGTTTCTCCTGGAACTCACCAGCATAGGCTAAACTACTAGTAGAGCTTAACTGTCTTCCTGTTTTAGGGACACCATCGAATTTTCCTCAGAGGTATGTGGCTTGATGCGTTAACAAACCCCTCAGGATACTGGCATTGCAAAGGGAATTGTGTGTGCATCTTAAAAACCAAATGATGCATCTTTCCTCACAGAAAACATTAAAGATTCAAGTCTGACTTGGACCAGAGGCCGTAATAATGAGAAAGTTGTCAAAACCATTCATCAGGAAGGAGCTAGAGGCAGGTGAGGTCAGATGGATAGACTCTGGGTGATCTAGAGCATCTAAGTGAGGATCTTTTCTGCTCCTCTTGGAACTGACACATCTGAGCAAGGGTAGGAACCTGTTTGCGGTGGAGGTCGGAAGACTCACCTGGCTTTCAGTTCCTCTTATTTGGTATGTTTGCACTCTGGGAGAGTCAAGGAGAGGTATTTATGGGAAAGTTAGCCAGGAGAAGAGAGAGGCATGGCGAAAGGCACACAAGGGAGGCAAAAGGTGGGCCAAGAGAGTATAAAATGTTTAGAAGCTTCCAGAAGTCTCTGCCCATGTCCCCACTTGAAAGTTGTGCTTTGGTGACCAGAGAATAATCATCATCATAAGGATAATCGCTAACATTTATTGCATGCTTTCTATATGCCAGACATGGTGTTTAATGACATACAAAAAGGTGTTTGACTTTCTTATGTCACCAGGGAAATGCAAATTAAACTACAATGTGATAGTTCTACAAACCCACTAGAATGGCTAAAATGAAAACGTCAGAAAATACCAAGTGTTGGTGAGGATGTGGAGCAACCAAACTCTCATACACTGCTAGTAGGAATTTGAATCAGAACAACCACTTTAGAAAATTGGTTGGCAGTATCTGCTAAAGCTGATACCCTCTGACCCAAAAATTCCACTTGACCCAGAGATTGTATACATAGTTTCACCAAAAAAATATGCACAAGAATTTTCATAGCAGCACCACTTATAATAAGCCTAAAATGGAAACAACTGAAATCTCCATTAAGAGTAGACTGGATAAATAAATCATAGAATCTTCACAAAATGGACTATTATACAGCAATGAGAATGAATGAACTCCAACTACATGCAACACTATGGATGAATCTCATTTACTCCTCACAGTAACTCTGTGAGGTAGTTCTTATTATTACTCCCATTTTACAGATGAGGAAACTAGCACAGAGAGAATAAGTTAGTGCCTAAGACCACAAAACTAGGAAGTGGAGTAGCTGGGATTCAAACCCTGGCAGTTGAGTTCCAACTCTTAACCACTGTGCACCACTACCCCCAGCCTCTAGCCATACAAGCAGCAGGTGTTCAGTGTGTGTTCTGCTTTGGTGTAACACACCCAGAGGCACAGTGGTGCAGGCTGGCCCTGCAAAAGGCGTCTACCAGCTAACATTGATTACCATGTGCCAGGCTATGTGTAAGTGCCTCACCTAGAGTGTAATGTTTAGTCCCTACAACAGCCCTTTGTAGTGGGTACTATTACCATGCCCATTTTTACAAGTGGGGAAACAGATATGGAGAGGTAAAGCAACTGGCTAAGTTCATATCACTAGTGTGTGATGGTGCCAGGATTCAAAGCCAAGTCTGTGTGCTACAGAGTCTATACCCTTCATCATCGCACCACATTCCTCTTCTCCGCACCAACTAGGGCAGCAAAGCCACAGGGCCAAAGTCTTAACAGGAGCCACTCATCCTTGATGTGATCATCACAGAGCTTGAGTTCTTTGAGCTTTGTTTACTGACAAAAAGAGGGAGAATTTGAGACCAAACCCCTGAGGTTTCATGAGGTCAACTGGCTTCCGAGCAAAGTATCTACCATAGGCTGTCTTCACCCACTATCAAAGGAAGAGGAAGCCTGCATTTCCATGGCCTTGACCACATCTTTCTGGCAACAAAAAAGATAGTAATGTCTGCAGCTTTCGGAGCTATGCCAGAATGCTCCCAGGCAGGCTGTCAGCATGGTCCCCTTGTAACAGCCAGAGCCGAGAGGACTTGTACTGGGGAGAAAGGGAGAGTTACCTAGCAGATGGCGGGGGTGCACGTGGAATTCCCTAGTGAACTCTGAATTGGGCATGATTTTGCACCCCGGGGTTCTCTAATGAGAAGAGGCCTGGGCACTGGCAACTTCTAGCCACTGGCTGCTCAAGAAACAGATGCTAGGCCTTCTTACATTGGCAAGAGCAGAAGACTTTGGAGACTCAAGATTCTTTTGTTTGAATGTGTTGATGAAGGAATGAGAAGGTGGGAGAGTTGGGGCACTTTTTATATTGCCTCCTGATTGTAGAGTTTCATCATCTCCAGCCTGAATCGTTACAGGAGCCTCTCACCTGGTCTCCCTAACGCAGCTCTTCTCCTCCCTGACTGACCTTGCTGAAAGCCCACAGGTAGTAAGTCCATAACCGAAGCTCTGGCTGCCGCTTCCCCAAGCACACCGTGCTATTGAATGTCTCCACATCTTTGCAAATGCTGAATCCTCCCCCTTAACGTGGCAGGAGCTTACTTGTCTTTGAAGTCTCAGTTCAAAGCTCTGTCCTTGGTGTTGCCCTCCCTGACTGCCTCCCTAGGTAGAATTCATTGTTCCCTCCTCAGCACTCTGGAAAAAAATTTTTTCTTTTTAACACACAACATCCCTGCTCTAACAATGTACCGTAATTATTTGCCATCCTCTCTCTAGAGTATACTGTGAGCTTCTTATGGGCAGGAGCTGTGGCATATCCGTCCTCATATCCCCAGCATCTAATTGTACCCAGCTTGTCTAGGTGCTGAGTAAACGTTTGTTGGATGAAATCCAAAAACACAGAGGCTTGAGGTAAAAGATCATAGTGTCTTTGCAACCCTAACACAGCCATTGGCAAAAAAAATGCTCTTCTCAGGCCAGCTTTCCCCTCTGTTATCACATTGCTGTCTCACCCATATGTGGCCCTTTTTGTCATTTCATCATTAGTACCAGAAATTCTAGCTTTTGGAGGTAGGCAACGAGTTGCTTTCCTCTCTCTCAGCTTTCTCCTTCAGGAGGGTGGTGGGGAGGCGGTAGAGTTAGCAGTCGTGTAGTCTAACATGTAGTAGAGCATTTGTGGGTGGGGAACAAGGACTTATTTGTTCTCTATTCTCTCCCCAGCTCCCATGGTGGGTTAGCAGATATCAAAAGCTTTGGTAAGCAAACTTTTAAAAAATAGATTTTATTTTTTTAGAACAGTTAACTAAAGTTTATCATTTATTCAGATTCCCTTAGTTTTTACCTAATGTCCTTTTGTGTTCCAGGATCCCATCCAGGATAACACATAGTTGTCATATTTACTTAGGCTCCTCTCTGCTGTGACAGTGTCTCAAACTTTCTTTGTTTTGGATGACCTTGACAGTTTTGAGAAGTACTGGTCATGTGTATTGCAGGATGTCCTTCTATTGGAATTTGTCTGGTGATTTTCTCATGATTAGACTGGGGCTATGGGTTTTGAGGAGGAAGATCACAGAGGTAAAGCATCATTTTCATCACGTCATATCAAGAGTATAAGCAAATTTTTAAAAAATTTTAAAAATATAATCACCCTTTCTTTTCCTCAAATTTGTGTTCCCTTCTATATTTCCTATCTTGATGAATGACATCATCACACACACAGTCATAAAGGCTAGAAATTGCACCCACTCTTTGCTCTCCATCCTCCATCCAACTAGCCATCAATTACTAAGACGGTACTGCCCCAGTGGCTTTGTATTTTTCCCCTTCTCTCATTCACACTGCCTCTGGTTAGCTCTGTATGATTTTTTCCATAAACTATTACCATAGTCTCCTAACTGGTCTCCCTGATTCCACTTCCTTGCCTCTCCATTTCACTCTATCTAATACTGTCAGTTAACTATTGGTTTAACATCAGCTCATCTTCAGAAATCTCAGAATGGTTCCCCATCACACACAGAATAATGTTTCAATTTCTTGGTGTGGAATTCAAGGCTCTTCTGGTGCTAGCTCCAAATGACCTCATTTGCTGTGGTAAATATTAGTTCCCTTTCTCTATATTTAATGGTTTGGGGTAATTTATTTATCTCAAAAATTTTCTCCCAGAAGAGTAAATGAAACAATGTGTGTGTGTGTGTGTGTGTGTGTGTGTGTGATGAGAATACCCCACTGGGGATATGTACCTCTCCAGGTCATGGCTATAGCTGGGAAAAAGAACTACTCATGGCTTATAAGTCTGGTATGAACAGGACCAGTCCACTTGCTGCATGGTTTGTATCAAGTTAGAAAAGATGAGAGAGAAGAAGAAGGTAAGGAGAAAATATACTTGCCCAGAAGTGTATGTGGGTGTTCAACAAAACCTCCACTCGTTTTCCTTTTTTAATGACTTAAAACAACAACATCTATTATCTCACAGTTTCTGTGGGTCAGGAATCCTGTCACAGCTTAGCTGGCTTCTCTGGCTTAGGGTTTCTCACAACGCTGAAATCAAAGTATTAGCTTCTCCACTCATTTTTGTACTTCAGTCACAAACACTTTCTAAAATTCACTGGCTAAACCTCAACTACTTCAAACTTCTATAACTCACAGAGCTTTTGTCATACTCCAGGAATGGCATTTAAATGTAAACCAAATTCCTTCTTGCATGGGATAGCCAGTTGTCTATGTTATAGGATGTGAAATGAGTCCATTGTACTTGATTGTATAATGTGGCTGTCCTAAATTTTAATGAGTAAAAGAAATTGGCTTTCAAATCCCATCAGCCAATTATTCACGTGAGTCCACAATCTTCATTATTAAAGTTTAAAAGTGCACGAGGAATTTGTGAAAGTCTCTTAGGCACCCTGCTGAGGCATGCATAAGCAGTCTAGACCAGGGACATTTTTATGCCCAACACTAGACGAAGAGAAGGGCTAACAGAGTGGGGAAACAAAAGTGGAGAGAGCAAGAACCAGGGGTCCTAGAGTGCTCACAGGCAGAATTTAGATAAGTCATTGGATTAATTAATCAGGCAGATTAATGCTCTTTTTGCATACTTAGACATATTGAGTTGTTAGCAGCTCATTGAATTGTGTTATGGGAAAAGATAGAGGCTGTGCAGAAATAGCCACCACTGATTTGGAAACTGTTTTCATTTCCTAAGCTCCTAAATAATGAAACTATTTTCTGAGAGTGGAACAAGAATTGTTATTCTGGGATGGGAAACATCCACAGATCATCTGATACAGCAGCTACTGTAGCCAAACCACTGGTGTTTTTGCACTCTTTGGGAATCCCATTTATCCATGGTGTAGAATGCTTCAGTCTTGCATGACTCTTGGTAGCTGTGTGGCCAGCAGCAGAAGTAAAGACCGTTTATAAAGGGTTTTAGGTAGCAAGGTGCAGAAATTGACAGATGAAGACAGTTGGTTAGAAATAGGAAGAACACATGGCCAGAACACGTCATATAATTCCACTACATCCACGTGGACTTAGACTTTATGTCCTCATCTTCATCTTGGCTCTCAAGAAATACACACACACACACACAACACACACACAGCACTATCCACCCATGTTTATGTCAGCCATGTTCCTCCACTAGGCTCCCAATTTTGCCCTCATTAATGGAATAGCTAAGAACATTTTGAAATACTCCTTTTTGGCGTATTATCCATGCCATGACTACCTTTACTAGTACAGGTAGGCTATATTTCATTTAATAAACAGTTGTCAATGTTGCTACAACCCTATTTTAATTTTTATTTTATCATTTTTTTCCTATTCCTATGGGGGGAATGATTTATCTTAAATCCTAACATAATTTTAGATTTTACTTTATGGTTCCTTCCTCACCAAAAGTCATTGCCCTCAGTTTTCAAAGTCATAAGCTTCTCTAGAGGGTCAGCAGCTAGGCCCAAATCATATCAGGGTCATCACTGGCTGCCATTAACCCCTCTGATACATCCATCTGCTTTTCTAATGAGGCTGGGGGCCTGAGGACTCGACAAAGCCTCAGGGTCAGTCTAATGGGAAGACGAGGGCAATGAAGTGCCTTTAAATTGACTTTCTTATTTCCTTCTAACATTTAGCCTGGTCAGCTTATGAAAGACCACTAGCTCAGTGTCTGCCTCCTTCTGGTCCCCTTCCCATGTCATTATTATAGAGGCTGTAACCCTTTATGTTTAGTCTAGCTGGAAATAAACAACTGAGAATTTTCCTCTCTTTGTCTCTAATATCTGACACAATTGGTACAGTCTTGAATACCTAGGTGTCTGAGAAATGTGTGCTTAAATGAATGAATGGATGAATTCTTACATTCCTCTCCTTTTGTGTAACAGGATATTATAATTATCAGAGAAAAATTTTTATATGGACTCAAATCAAACATTTCTTTCTTCTCTTCTAGGTCATCTGGGCATTTCACAAATCCTTCTTCCTTTTGCCAGAAAGAGAAAAGAGAATCTGAGATTGGTCGCACCCCCTTCCCTGTAAAGTCAAAGTAGTAGCCCATCTCCATGTTCTGCTCTATGTAGTTCCTGGCTCTGTCTCTCTCCAGTCTTTTATTTCCAGGTATCTAAGATTAGATTTTATCTCAGAAATTGTCATCTTCACCATGGTTAAGTCCTGATGAGCTGTTTACGGAAATGTAGCCCCCCTCATCTGGAAGCCTCTCCTCTGCTTTTCCTCTGATCTCTAGGCTCTCACTTG
Organism: Diceros bicornis minor; assembly: GCF_020826845.1. Lineage (NCBI taxonomy): Eukaryota > Metazoa > Chordata > Mammalia > Perissodactyla > Rhinocerotidae > Diceros > Diceros bicornis. The sequence continues at coordinate 24,102,473 of NC_080771.1, forward strand.
TTCACAATGGCACCCCCAGTGCCTGGCATGGAGTAATACTCATGAATAGCTATTGAATATGTTAAATACATAAATGAAGGGGGCTGTGAGCTTTCAGTGGCCCCCCCAGTGACTGGCACAACCTGCTCTAAGAGAGCAGGATTCAGTACAATATTTGATGAATCCATCCGAGGACATATAAGTAAGTGAATCAAAATTTTACTGGTCCTTCAATGGTCACTTCAGGTTCACATCCTCTGAAGATTTTCTGACAACTCCAGCCAACCATGGTCTTTCCCTTCTTAACCACTCTCGTGTTTATTGAATATTTTTTATAGATTATTACAATGATATTTATTTTGTGATATATTGCACATTAATATTTGCATGTACATATGCTTCACCTCCCCTTGATTGCAAGCTCCATCCAGGGGCTAATTTTTGTGACCTTTGAAGTTTATACAAATCCCTTATAAGGGATTTGGAATCCCTTTATTACAAATACAAATTAGATACAAAAGTGAATTTTTTTAGCATGAGTTATAACAGATTATAACACTAAAAAAGCTGATGAATATCATACACATCACAAAATAAAAATATTTTTATTCATTAGCTGCCTGCCACATCTCTATAATAATTTTGTCCTATACTTTTGTCTGCATAATCTTTGATTGCCGCTTTATGTAACGATGGTTTGTATCATTTTCTAGAGAGAATAGGAAGAGAATTCAGGCTTTTCTATAGCAGGGTTGATATAAACTGGTGTTTTTATTATTGACAGGTGCGTGTTTATCTTTGTGTGCTGCCTCACACACAGACATATTCTCTCTTTGTAGTACTGCTACACCCCTGGGGCCTACAAACACAGGGATTCTTTTTGTGAGATTTTCATCAAAAAAGAAAAAAAAAAGCATAGTGCATCTATAATTGTGTACACTACATTATCAAGTATTTTCCTAGCAGGAGACAATTTTAGTTTTGACAATTTGGGGTATTGACAAGAACCAAATCCTCTGCTTACCATTGTACCTGCCTGATGATTGGAAGAATTTTTCACAGACTAGCTCTGGCTCCACTCCTTTTAAACCACGGGTCTTCTCTTCTACACGCTTTTGGTTCCAGGGCCGCATGACACGTTCATATCGTAAATCAATCTCTGATCCTGGGCGTTCATGTCTACTACTCTTTAAATTATGTCTCACGGCCAGCAGACACAGCAAGTGTCTGGTGTCTCCTCTTGACAAGTGTTTTTCTCTGGGTCTCCTCTTGACAGTTAATCACTAACAGTATAGTCCTGTTGGCAGTTCTTGGATTTGCATTTTTAGGAAGTCCAAAACAATAAAATCAGCTTTTAAATTCTCTTCCAACCCAGACATAGTCCATATTGACTAATTCTCAGGACACGAGGTAAGATATATTTCTCCCCTACAAGCAAGACAGTGGGCAATTAGACATGGTGCTGACAGTTTTTGTTTCTAGGCCCTGTAAGAGCATTGTAATTAGTCTTTTAATTGTTGAGCTGAGTCTGATGTCCTAGCAGGAGGAGCCCAGTCCTACAAACTGAATAAATATAAATCACTAGCAGAGGGACAGGCATAGAAGATGGAGTCTGCAAAGAACTAGATGGGGAAGCTGGGGGTTGTGTCATCTTGGTTAAGACCTTAGGCTCTAGTCAGAAAGACCTCAGTCCTGCCACTTACAGCCTGTGTGAGTCTGGGCAAATCACTTATGCTTTTGGAGCCTCAGTTTCTCATTTGTGAAATGAAGAGAATAACCCCATGGGGTTGTGAAGATTCATGTGTGTAAAACAATTAGCACAGAAACATACAGTAAGCACCTCAGAAATGTTAGGGATCATTTCTTTACTTCTAACATTTCTCTCTCTTCTAGGTCTATCTAGATATCTAGATATCTCATATCTTTGTTTAAACCTTTTCCCAGGGCCGGCCCCGTGGCTTAGCGGTTAAGTGCGCGCGCTCCGCTGCTGGCGGCCTGGCCCAGATCCTGGGCGCACACCGTCGCGCCGCTTCTCCGGCCATGCTAAGGCCGCGTCCCACATACAGCAACTAGAAGGATGTGCAGCTATGACATACAACTATCTACTGGGGCTTTGGGGAAAAATAAATAAACAAAATTAAGAAAAAAAAATAATAGCTTTGTTAAGATATAATTCACATACCATAAAATTCTGAAAAAAAAAAAAAAAAAAACCTTTTCCCAGATTCCAGCCCCTTTAGCTGTTTTTCAAAAACAACTCTTAGGGACCAGATCTTAGTCATTTTCTGCCCATAGTGCCTAAAAGGAGGATTTTGCATATAATAGTCCCTCCCATTCATTTAGCAATCTGCTATTTACAAAGTGTTGTTTTATGTTGTATTACTCAGCCTTCAAAATGACTCTCCAGTGGCGGTGTCACTGGAGCTCACTGTGCTCTGCCTTTCTGTTGTCTCTTGCCAAGCTCGTGCCCAGCATGACAGCACACTAGTGGCTCCTCCCTCTTAGATGCCCCGCTGCCCCTATTGTCATTCAGATCTCACCACTGGGCTCATGCCCTCAGTCATTCTCCATCATAGCATCCTATTTTAGTATGTCATAGCACTTTTCACATCTGATATTTTATTTATTTATTTATTTATTTTTATTTTTATTTTTGTGTGTGTGAGGAAGATTACTCCTGAGCTAAAATCCGTTGATAATCTCCCTTTTTTTGCTGGGGAAGGTTGGCCCTGAGCTAACATCTGTGCCCATCTTCCTCTATCTTATATGTGGGACACCTGCCACAGCATGGCTTGCTGAGCAGTATGCAGGTCCACGCCCAGGATCCCAACCTATGAACCAGGGGTCCCCGAAGCGGAGTGCGCGAACCTAACCACCACGCCACTGGGCCTGCCCTGTCGTTTATTTATTTTTTGTCCAAGTTCTCATGCTAGAATACAGACTTTGTGAGAGCAGAAGTGTTGTCCCCTTTGTGCCTGTCTTCTCAATAGGGACAATATTGTCCCAAAGGGGGCAAAAATTGGTTCTTGAGGCGGCAAAAAAACTCACTCTTTTTATGTATAAAGCACAATTTATAAACAATACATAAGCAGATATACAGTATAGACATGTCATTAAAATTTGGAAGGCATAGTCAGGACAAAAATGTCTAAAAAGGCTCCTTAAGGGAGTGATAATGAAAAAAGAGAGGTTGAGAACACTGCTTTACAGTATAAAACAATGCTGAGCACAGGGTAGGCTCAGAAATAATATTGTTTTGAATGACTGAATCATGTCCTTAATAGTTGTAGAAACTAAGGTTCAGAGAGGTGAAGTAGCTAGCCTCCGGACATAAAGGTGACAGATGGTAGAACTGGGTCTCCAATCTAGGTTTCCTGGGTCTCGTGCTTTTTATTCTAAGCCACCCAGTGAATGCTCAATATATGCTTTTTGAGTTTACTTGAACATACTAGACATTCCCACAAGAGGAAGCAAAGCAAACTTATATTTTCTAAGCGACACAGTAAATGATCTTAGAAAATCATTCTGTTAAGAAGAGTCCAGCCAGTCTTCTTCTCTGGGGGCATTAATGATGCATTATACATGGCTCATCTTTGAAATGAGAATCAGTTCCATCTCCTACTCTCAGTAAAATAAGAGTGAGAAGGTGAGCAATATTTTTAATGTTTTAGTAATTGTTTCACAGCATTCTTTGGCCAAAAGAAATAACTAACAACTCCATTTATTAAGTAATCAGGTCCAAATAGCTTAAAGGCACTTATGTCCTAACAATTTAGTGCCTCTTGACCACTGCACACCTTCTCAAGCCTTGGAATCACCACCGCCCTCATTTCCTGTTCCACATTGATTTTTGAGTGATACTTGCTTTCATCACAGTAATTACTGAAAACCCAGCTTTGAAAAGATTTGGTCATTGGAAGCATATAATAATCTAGTGTTCAAACTGTGAACTACCTCAAGCTAGTAGCTTCCAAAAGATATTTCTGTGATTCCCATGAAAATTTAAAACAACCTGAGACACCCCTGTGAGTTCACTGTGGCACCCTAAGGTGCCTCAGCACACAGTTTGGGAACTGTGGCATTAGACCAAGGCAAGCTATGATGCTGGCTTGAGGTAGAGTGGTAGCAGGGGAGTTGGAAAGAAGCGTGAAAATTTAAAGATATGCAGAAGTGAAAAATTGGAAGCAAGGAGAACTGGTCCCAAAATGGTAAATGAACAGGATGTGGAGATGAAGGAAAGAGGTTTGGAAAACGAAGGTTGGCACCTGGATGATTGGAGAATCCCGTGTAGTAGACGGCTTTGGGGATTCTGTCCAGCCCACCTTCACTTTCTTGAGAAAGATAACCATCCTCCACACAGGAGTGGCCCTGGTAGCCATATTTGTTAAAAGTGTGACACATCTCTCTGGCAGAAGATGATTGGACCAGAGAGATAGGTTGCACTTGAGCCACCTAAACCGATCAGATTTTCTCTCTCAGATGATGAGTTGTTCCCAACCAAGCAATTCTTCCCTTGTTCTGCTGTCTGCCCACTCGTCTGCTCATCTCTTGCCCTTTAGAATTTCTAGGTGGGATGGAGACACAAGCCTACTATGCCCCTTAATCTATTAAACTCATCAGGTGGTCCCCTCAAAGCCTCTTTCTTTTGACTGGAGATTAGGAGGTGGGGCTCACAGCTCAGCTCTCTTTGAAAAAATCCTCCCTAATCACCTACTACTGACCCTTTGTACACTCAGTATGTGAAAGATTTAATAGTTGTCTAACCTGTTTTCTTTGTAAATTTTTGGTCTGGTTCCTCTATTTGAAATTTGCTACCTATCATGCCTCAGCTCAAATGTCTATTTTAACATTTGTAATAAGATATCACTTGTTTATTCAACTAGCATTAAGCTCCCACTAGACCAGTGCTGTCCAAAAGAAATATAATGCAAGCCACATATGTAATTTAACATTTCCTAGCAGTCAGATTAAAAAAAGAAACAAGTGAAATTAGTTTTAATAATAATCTTATTTAACCCAGTATATCCAAAATGTTCTCATGTCAATGTGAAATCAATATTATAAATTATTAATGAGATATTTCACACTCTCATTTTGCACTGTCTTTGAAATCTGGAGTTTACACTTGCCCCACATTCCAATTCAGACCAGCCACATACCAAATGCTCAATGGTCACAAGCGTCTAGTGGCTACTGTAAGGGACAGCATGGCAGTGGACTGTAAGCTCTATGGCAAGATTGGTGTTCTTCTTGGTCATTGATAGATACCACAGTGCTTGGCATGTAGTAGGCATTCGATATCTGTGTGCTTGAACTGAACTATAACAGACAGAATGAGGAAATTCTCAAGAGAATTAATTGTTCAATGGCTTCCCACAGCACTTACAGTCTAAATCATTCAATTCTGCACACATTTAGCTTGCTGACATAGTTTATAATTCATTTATTCCACAAGTATTTAGGGTCCATGAAGGCACAGACGTCTTTGTCTTGTCCCTAAGATATACCACAATTCCTAGTATTGTGATTTGGAGATTCACACACTCAACAAATATTTAGTGTCCATGCTGGGCTGGTTATTTTAGGTGCTGAGGATCCCGTGTTGAACAACATAGACACAATCTCTGTCCTTGTGGAGCTCACAGACAACAAAAAGGAACAAGGACTATGTAGGAAATAACTGAGGTGACGTATAGGGTGTGATTGGGAATGGAGGAGCAAGGGAGTAGGGAAAAGTAGCCAACCCTTCAAAGAGCTAGGGGAAGGGCAATCCTGTTGTGTCTTACCACAGGCCTACAAGCTCTTTCATTTTCAGCCAAGGCTGCTTTTCATTTTCTCTAACACCCAAATTCATTTCTTTTAACTTTCTGTTTCTTTTGCTTGTGTTGCTGTCTTCCTTGCTTCTCTGTAGCTGGTGTCTTCTCAGGTCTCAGCTCAAATGCCATCTCTTCAATGTAAACCTCCCTGACCAAGCTATCTATAGGGCTCATCACCTTAGACACTGTCCATCATATCACCGCATTTTGTGTATCATCACAATCTGAAATGATCTTTATTCACCTGTTGTCCCCCGCACCATAAGGAAAGCTCTACGCAATTAGGGACTCTGTCTTGACAGTTGCTATCTTACAGTGGCTAGAAAAGTACCTCTATGACAAAGATATGACCCACAATTAATGATCAATAGATATTTATTGAATGAATGAATGAAGGTCAAGAGTTAAAGTCTTTGGGAGATGTCTCAAGGCAGGATTTGAATGAGACCACAGTCTAAATGAAGTCTGGGAAGAGCCACACTATTTTTATCTTCGGTCTCTGAGAAGGATGATGGGGTTAATACATACAGAAGTTATTCTCTTGGACAGCCTTGGGCGTCGGGCAACCTGGGATCTGGTTCTAGCTCCTTTGAGAATCTATGGTTATCTACTAGGTAAATGGACATAAGCTTTTGCATATAACTTAAGGGGGTTCATGGACCTCCTGAAGAGGTACAAGGATCTCAAGTTAAAAATTCCTGTAAAAATGAGGACCCTCACAGCAACACGAGAGACAAGTGTTGCATGAGATAATACATGAAGCACCTTTAAAGAACTAGGACAGATGCCCGGTGAAGGGTGCCTTTGGAGAGAGAGGGTGTCCAAAGAATTCCTGAAAACCAAATTCTTTTCCACCAAGTAGCTCTGCCTGGCGGTTGCTATGGACGCTTGCCTTCTCCAATCATCGCTCGGCTTGCTAGGCTGTGCGGTGCTCGGTGGTTGCTGTGGCAACGGATGGCAACAGCTCCGGGACCCGGGCGGCGCCGGAGGAGAGCGGCTGCTTGGAGGCGGGTGGGGAGCCCCTTGGCAGCGGCGTCTGTGAGTTGGACGCGGGGTCTTGGCGGGGAACGAGGCGGAGAATTGACGAGGGCTCGGGGGTGCACCGGGGTCGGAGGTCCTCGCAGTGATCGTGGGGTCACAGTGCAGGGGGCATGGGGATTGGCAGGGGATCCCCTCCACGTGTTCCCACTCTTTTGTTCCAGGGGCTCCTCGGGCTTTCCAGACCTCACCCCTCCCTTGCCTTCCCTGGCCCCTTCTCTCACCCTGATTAAAATAGTGGAAGCTCCGATTTCTGTTCTTGGGGTTCCCCAGCCAGACAGGTAGCAAGGGGCAGGCATGTGCCTGAAGGACGGAAGACCTTAGCGTTCGCCTTGCTTCTAATTTCTAATTCGCCGTGAGGCCTTGGACAAATCGTTTTCCATATTTCCTTACCAGGCAAGTGGGGTGCCACGCCCTCACTCCTCTCTCTCCGCCCTCCGCCTTTCCTTCTCAGGATAACTGTGAGGATCAAATGCATGACCACTACACCCTCAGATGTGCTTTACCTATGTGGTCTCATTTTACAGCCTCGACGGTACTGTGGAGTGACTGACTAATGATGAACCCGCCTTCACAGTTGAGCAATCTGGCTCAGAATGTTCCCCACGATCAGGGCTAGTGAGTGGCGGTTGGTGTGACTCTTCACCACCACCCAGGCTGGCTACCCTGTGTCTTGTCCTCTACGTCTGCTCACCTGTGTACCTTGGGTTTCTTGCTCCCTGCCTTTACTGGGTCTTGTCCTTTCCATTTCAGATTACTTCAACTAGTATGTGTTTTATCAAGATGGTTCTTTCCCACTCTCCTTTTCTTTACTTCTTAAAGTAATTGAGGTCCTGCTTTATATCTAGTACTAATCCAGATATTTTTCAGGACAAAAAAAAAAAATATTGTAAGACAGAATCTGTGCCCTTGAGTCATGTTTTACTGTATTCAGTTCAGAAGTCAGTGATGAGTCAAAGATGTCCCCAGAAAATCCCTTAAATTACCCAGGAGCAACGCAATTCAGAAATGGAACCATTGAAAAACTTTAATTCTGGAAATATTTAAAGACATTTCACTAAATTCTGATTTATAGACGTTTCCTATTTGTCACCATAAATTAGTAGAAGGATACATTTATCAGTTCCATTATATCTTTGTTCTAAATTTTGCTGTGGCCCTCATTTCATACTTCAGTTTCTTCCTTAAGAATGTTGAGGAGGCTATCACCATTTGAGTGGCTCGCTGGAGATCACTCTTTGCTTGGTGGGCTGGTACATCCTTAGAATCCTTCATGTTTACCTTCTGTGGTCTCCCCAGCCTACACTGGACTGACTGTTCCAGCGTTGACGAAGCCGACACTAGCATTTTTCAGGACTACCATCTCACCTCATTCTACCGCCCACTGATTGAAACAGCAAAGACAGTCACCCAACTATTTTGAAGACTATTTTTCTGTCTTTCGATTTAGCTGAGTATGAGTATAGTTGAAATTTCATTATCCCCATTGATGTAACTCTTTTGGGCAAGTACAATCTCTTATTGTACTCGCCCTGTATAGGCATCAACTCTTGATATTCTCAGTCATTTAAAACTTTGTCTTTCTGTTGGGAAAATAATGGCTATCACTTTGTTATAATTTACCTTTGCCAAATTACTAGTGAGATTAAGCAGTTTATGATTATTGACTATTGATAATTGATCTTCTCTGGATTGCCTATTTTTATCTTTGCCCAAGTTAAATATGACTGTCCTTTTTGTATTGATTTGTAAGAGTACTGCACATACTTTGTATGCTATGTTGAAGTATAAAGTAAAGTAATATTTTCTCCCAGTATGTTCTTAGCTATTTTTTTGTCAGGTTCATGATATATAATTCATATACTGTGAATTTCGCCACTTTTAGGTGTACAGTTCCATGAGTTTTGAAAAATATATAGTCATGTAACCACATAAATGTATCGAATGACTCCATGAGCTCAAAAAGTTCCCTTGTACCCAATTGGAGTCAATCCGCTTTCCCCACCCCCAGCCCCTGGCAACCAATGATCTGATTTCTGTTTCTGTGTTTTCCAGAATATCATATAAACGGAACCATAAAATGCATCGCACTTTTTTTGAGCTTGTTTTATTTAACATATTGCTTTTTGAGATTTATCCATGTTGTTGCATGTAACAGTAGTTCATTCCTTATTATTGTTTAATACTATTCAATTGAATAGATGTACCACCAGTTGATGGACATATGGGTTGCTTCCAGTTTTTAGTGGTTATGAATAAATAAAGCTGCTATAGACATTCACATACTGGTCTTTGTATCAACATATATTATTATTTTCTTTGGATAAATACTTGGGAGTGGGATTTCTAGGTTTTATTGTAAGTGTATGTTTAATTTTATAAGAAACTGCCCAACTGTTTTCCAAAGTGACTATAGCATTTTGCATTTCCACCAGCATAGTATGAGATTTTCACTTGCTCTACAACCTTGCTAGCCGGTGACAATTTTGTTAATTTTAGTTATTCTTGTAAATATGTAAACATCTGTTTTTGATTTGCATTTCCCTGATGACTAATGATGTCAAACAACATGTGCTTATCTGTTGTTCTATCTCTTCTTCGGTGAAGTTTCTGTTCATATATTTTATCCATGTCTTATTCAGTTGTCTTCTTATTGAATTGTCTTTTGAAGTCAAAAGTTTTTGTTTTGATAAAGTCCAATTTATCAATTTTTTCTTTTATGGATTGTGTTTTGTTGTGCTATCTAAAACGCTTTGCTTAATCCAAGTAACAGAATTTCTTCTGTGTTTTCTTCTTGAAGTTTTACATTTTATTTCATGTTTTGTCTATGAGCAAACAGAATGATTTGGGGGAAGGCACAACAATACTTCTGGCTGGTTTGTGAGAATGATTCATGCAATCACAAAGTAGAGAGTAAGTTATTATCTGTTATTAATTAGTGGTATAGTTTCACAAGCTTCAAAATAGTTTTGAGGATGTTTCTCCACGTTAGCAGCAAAAACATTTAGAACATGAAAACACTCATCATAGCCTGTGAGAATCGAAACCATGTATTAACTGTGGTACACTTTGTGATCTGCATAAAATAGAGATTCTCTTTTTTTTTTTTGGTGAGGAAGATTGTCCCTGAGCTAACATCTGTGCCAATCTTCCTCTATTTTGCATATGGGAGGCTGCCATAGCGTGGCATGATGAACGGTGTGCGGGTCCAGGCCTCAATACGAACCTGCGAAATCCCGGCCTCCAAAGCAGAGCGTGTGAACTTAACTGCGGAGAACTTAACCACTACACCACCAGGCCAGCCCCTAAAGCAGAGATTCTTGACCTTTATGTTCATCTTTTGAGGGACAGTGTTCATAGCTTTTATCTGATTCCCAGTGGGACTCCGACCTCAAAGGTTTAAAGATCACTGGTTTAGGATGAGCACATTTTAGAATGCAGGGCACCGCAATATGCTCTGTCACGGCTGCTGTCATAAGTGAAGAAGCAGCCATGTCCTGAGGGCACTCTCTTCCTCTCAGTTTCTTCCAACATCTGTTTCCTCATTAACACTACAGATTCGCAGAGCATTTGGCTGCTGCTCATATCAAATGTCTTGCAAGGGGGATGGGGGCTTGAAATGAGGCAAAAACAATCGTAGGATCCTGCTAGAAGGATTCAGGTTGGGCAGAGAAGGATAAGTGAGGAACTGACATATCGCAAAATGCCCCTACCGCAATTTAATTTGAAATACTGAGCAGTCTTTTCGTTTCTTTGAGGAGTTAAAGTGCTTTAATTCTCTGATTTTTTTTTTTAAGGGTGATATTTATCCCTCGTGGTGGTAGGGAAGAAGAGGAGGCTTTTAAAAAATGTTCTGTGCTTGTTTGAAAGGCTTGTCAGAAAGTATGTGATATTGTTAAAGTGGTGATCTTCATCTTAAAATTAATACCAAAAAGTCAACTTGGTTGACTTTAAAGAAAAGTTAGTGTGAAATGATGAAGAAAGAAATCTCTTGTAACTTCACTGACTGTTCATAAATCTCCTATATTTTATTTTTAAATAGCATTTCCTTACTTTAATAGACTATCTAAAATGTCCTGAATGTAAGGTTGCTCTAATAACATTAGGATATGACTGCACCCGTGTCTATTTTTATTTCTTTAAACTATTATTGTAAGCCCAAGTTAAATAACTTTGCCTAATTCTATGTTCTGTACAACTATGTTGTTGATGCTTATTTTTATTATAAACAATCCACCCAAGTTTGCAGCAGTGGCTTTGAAAAATCCCTAATTAAAATAAATTTCAAGGTTAAGCTATTTTTATTCATGCCTGAAAACAATTACCAATACTTGTGGCTTTTAAAATAATAACAGTGTGGTAAGCATATTTTAAAACCAGGAAGGCAGAAATTTGTGTTTATAAAAGCCAAAAAATTAGTCTTGCAATACTTTGGAATGTCCCTGCTAACTAAATATAGGTGATGTTTATTATATGGAACCTCAAAGATTTTAGTGAGAAGTGGAAAAAAAGAGGCCTTGTGTATTTCATTTCTGATAATCCTTGTCACTCTCAGAGAGAATTAAAGTTTAATAAAAAGGAGTAACAGAGGGATGTAATCTAAAAATATTAATTAATAACTTTAGCTCTACCAGAATGAGATTCTGTAATAAATGGTAGGCTGTCAGTTGCTAAATCATGAAATATTGCAGAGGGAAAAGGCAAAATACTCTTTCACAATATGGCTCCTTATGTTAAAACTGTTAGTGGTAGGGAAGTTTTGTACTTGTTAATCATTTGTGTTTTTACATCGCTGTTTGTAATTACAATTAAACAGATGGTTCCTAAAAAGATAGTGCGTTCTTAGCAATTAAAACCATGGCAAGCAGCTTTTCCTCCTCCCCACATACAATTAAACTGAATAGAATCACACACGCTGTGGGTTCTTCAGAGGAAAGGTTCTGTGCAGATTCGAGGAGATTAGTATTCTGTTCCCCAGCCCTGTCGTCTTGGCCCCACAAACTGCGAACTTTGCAGCTGGCAGAGGACTTCCAAACATGGATGTTATGAACTAGTTACCCCTTCTCTGCTTTCTCCCCCAATTCTGTTCTTGCCATATGGGGATTAATAGAATACTTTTTTTTTTTTTTTTTGGTGAGGAAGATTAGCCCTGAGCTAACATCTGATGCCAATCCTCCTCTTTTTGCTGAGGAAGATTGGCCCTGGGCTAACATCTGTGCCCATCTTCATCTACTTTATATGGGACGCTGCCACAGCATGGCTTGACAAGCGGCACGTCTGTCTACACCGGGGATCCGAACCTGCAAACCCCTGGCCGCCGAAGCAGAGCACGCACACTTAACCACTATGCCACCCGGCCGGCCCCTAGAATACATTTTTAAATGAGATCTTTGGGACAGTCGCTAACAACCATTGGATGTGTTGTATTTAATATGGCTTTCTAAATTCTGGGAGCTCAGCTAGCTCATGAAAATCCTCAAGGGCACAGAAAATTAGTCTTTTATTTAAGACAACTAATGATATGTTTACTTATGAAAAAAATTCTTTCATTTCAGAGTTTTTATCTAAAGAATAGAGAAATTACTTTGGGTTCTAGAGAAACCAAATTCTCACCTTATTTATTATTTCTATTACAACAAATTAACTGTAGGAGATTTTTCAACCAGGATTCAGCACTCCTGAAATATTTCACCAGTTGAAATATGGCTTTGTGGCTAGTGGCACCTCCCTTGAACCAGACTCCAGCAGTGTTAATGGGTCTCCCTCAGAGCAGTGGATTTGGAACCCACGGTAGTCTGTTCACAGATGAAACCTTGGAAATAAGTGTTTTGTTTGCATGAGCATAAATAGGCCCAAGTATACTTTCAATGATTTTAGGTACAGGCTTTTGTGCCCACCAGTAAGCAGTTATTTGCTGGTGTAATTAACCATCTGCACCTTATTATGAGGGTGCAGCTGGCTAATTATGCGCAGCACCATAGGGCAGGTTAAACTTCTCATCTGCATAAGAACTGGAATTGCAACAAAGGACACTGACCTTTACAAATGAGTCCCTAAATTTAACCAGTTCATTTTGAGGTCCCCACTCGTGGATTTTTGTTTTGTTTTGTTTTGTTTTGTTCAGAAGTGAAATTTGTATATGGGTAATGGTTCTATTTGTGAAGTAATTAATACAGAACTGTAGGACAGACCTATATTATTATGAATCAGGGACAAATGAGGTCCTTGCTGAGTTCAAGTTATTTTGGTTCCTCGTTTTGGTACATCAATGTGGAAGTTCATGAATTCATGGACTTGTGTGAATGACGGCTTGGTGCATCATTGAGACTTCAAATGGGCCAAATTTGTGTATTAACCATTTCAAAATCATTTCCAGCAATAGTTGTACATCATTCTTGTGACTTATTGGATGGATGGTTTGAGAGAACAGCAGAATACTGGAGAGCAGAATCTCAAATTTCAGTTCAGTGTGGGTCAAATTTGCAGTCAGTGCTAAGTGTGAAGGAGGCCTGCTAGGGTGAATCTTCCCATATTTGCTTGTCTAAAATGGTCTTTAATTTTCTCTTACTCTTGAAAGATATTTTTCTGGTTATAGAATTAAAAGATGTCACTTTTTTTTCCTCCAGCACATTCGAATTCGTCATTCTGCCATCTTCTGGCTTCCATTATATTGAGAAATTAGCTCTCAATCTAACCATGGCTCCTTTGAAGATATTCTGTCTTTTTTATTGGATCTTTTAATGATTTTTCTCTTTATTTTTTGTTTTCTTCACCCTCTCTAGGATGAGTCTAGGTATGGATTTTTTTTTTGTCATCTATCTAGCTTGGGATTTGTTGGGCTTATTAAATCTATATATTGGTCTTTTTCAACATTTTGGTAAAATTCTCAGCTATTATTTTTTAGATAAAGCCTCTGACTCATCTCTCTTCTCTCACTCAAGGGTCCAATGATGTCAGATCTCTGTCCTCCATGTCTCTTAATTTCACTTGTGTATTTAAAAAAATTTTTTTTGACACTCCATGTACTGACCTGCATAATTCTTCTGATCCATTTTCTAATTTAGTCATATTCTCTTGAGCTATTTAAAATATACTTTTTGCTTAGCTATGAAATTTCTAAATTTAGTTACTGTATCTTTCATTGCTAGATGTTCTATTTGGATATTTTTCAAATCTGCTATATAACTTCCCCCTATAACATTTTCTGTTAAAAAATTTTCGAACCTAAAGAAAACTTTAAATAGTAGTACCTAAATACCCTTTACTTAGAGGCCTCAGTTGCAAACATTCTGCCACATTTGCTTTTGCTTTTTTTTCCTCTCTCTCTTTTTTTTCTTGAACCATTTGAAAGTAAGTTTATGACTTAGAGAAGGGAGATATCATGACACTACTCCTTTATATACATTAGCAGGTGTTTCCTAAGAATAAGAACATTCTTTTACATAACCACAATACTTTTATCACAGTCCACAAAATTAAAATTGATACAGTATTTTCTGATATATACTCCATATTCATATTTCCCCAATTTTTCGAAAATGTCCCTTATAGTGTTTTTTTTTTTAATTGAATCCAGGATCCAGTCAAGGATCATATGCTGCATTGAGTTGTTATGCTTTTTAGTCTCCGTTAGTGTAGAACAGTTCCTTTGAAATTTAGGGGGGTTTTGTTGGTTTTTGTTTATCAGGACATTATTTTTGAAGAGTCTATTTGTTTTACAGAATTACTGTATCTTTTTTTTAATAGGTTACTGTGCCCTGAAGATATGTTCAAGCTTGTCTGTTAGTACTTCAAACATAGTTGTTTTATAGTCTATATCCAATAAGTGCCCTGCATGACGACTTTGATGGACTTTCTGTTATCTTTAGTTTTTGCTAATTTCGCTCAGGGTATCTTGTTTTCTTGTGTGTTTGCTTATTTCTGTTCTTCATTGTCCTTGAAATATTATTTGTAGGGATTGTTATCTTTTGAGGTCTGGTGTGATGGTGACTTCCTCCACAGGAGATTTATATTTGCTTCTTCCAGGCACCTCAGGATCTTTTAGTCTGGAACTGCCCTAAACCTAGCTCATGGCTTGAAGTTCTCTGGACAATTTAAATGGTATGGCCCTGGACTGAAAATTTGAATCAGAAGTGACTCCAACTTTTTGAGTATTTTTTCCCTTCTTTTTTCTATTAATTCTTTTTTTCTGCTTAGTATCATGACCAGTTTTACTATGGCTTTCTGGAGATGGCGATGGAGCGGCCAGTTTTAATTTTGGGTCCCAGCCTAAAGTGAAAAAGATCTGCCATTATACTTCCCATCTTGAGCAGACTCTAATCATTGACTTCTATCTCATTGCCCAGTAAGACCGACAAAACCAAAGCCCCAATTTTTCTGGATTACCAAATGCCCTAAGGGTGAAAGTGGTTATGGCATTCTCATGCTTTGCTTACTTCTCTGGTGTTTGATTTCCTTTAGATTTTAGTCTGGTAAATTGCTACTATCTTGACAGCTCTTTAATACTTTTAAGGAGACTAAAAATTTTTTCACCTAGAGCTTTTAGTTGTGTTCACATTAATGGTTGGTTCAACTAACTGTTACCTGCCATTACTGGAAATGGAAGTCCTCTTTAATTTTAGGAGAAATTTTATTGTTGTCCGTATTAGAGATGTAGGCTGGATACAGATATTTTTCATACTTTTAATGGGAATCATCTGGCCAAGCCCTGTGAAAGCAATGCACTAAGAATTTCCTGGTCAATATTCACCAATGTGATAACTGAAAAAAGAAAAATGTCCCTGTTGTATACTAGACAGCTCAAATACAGTGTTAGAATATGTAACTAATCTCTGTCATTGGTTTTCATTACTGAATTCTATTATGACAGCCATCCAATATGAATTAAAAGAATTACATTTGACATTTTAATAAGAGGTAGACATGCAGCATTTAACAAGTAGCTACTAGCGAGAATGTACGAGACAGTGATCAGCGTTGAAAGCACTCAGTTGAGCAGGGTCAAGCTAGCTTGCTGTTCACTTGTTTTTGGGAATTGCCACATCCCTAATGGCTGGTGGAGATTGATGAAAGCACCGGTGCCTTTCTTCATTGAGGTCAGTTGGAGCCATGGAGGGGTCAACGAGTAATCCAAGTCTGCTCTTATGTGTATAGCTGGCTTTATTAAAGGGACTCCAAATATTTTCTGCGAAAGGAAATGTAATTCCCAGGCATTATTTTTGTCAGAAGGATTTCGTTAACAAATAAGATCACTTTTAAATAATGTTTGCAAATAACTGTAAGTTGTTAGTACTTGGAGAAAATGCGTGTAAAATGTATCACTTTTCTGTAAAGGATTTTCTCTGTAACCCTCTCTGTAGAGGGTTTGCATCTTTAAAATCTGAAAGTGAAATATTTCCAGTTATCTCTTCTGGACTCACACATTCTTGATGACCTGGAATTTTTGGGTCCGTGTGAGCTTCTAGAGAGACCTTACTATGTGCTAGTCATATTCAAACGTGGGCTTGGTTAAGAGCAGAATAATTTGTGTATGAAGTTACCTGTCGTAGGTCACTTAATCCAAATATCCAATGATTTTTCATGATTTCCAGATTTCTAGACTTCTTCCTTGATGGTACTTTTGATGATACAAATGAATTAGTCTATTAAATTTTATAAAAAAGTACAAAATGTATAAGCTTATTCTCTCCTATTCTACTAGAAATGAGGCATTTTCAATTTGCTTTGGAAATAGCAACTCATACCATTGCATAGTAGTTATTTGCAAATCTTCCTAATAAACCTGCATAGTAAATTTCAGGTAAATGTATGATTCCTAAAATATAACAATTATTGTTAGAGAGCGCCAGATTTCAAGTGACAGAAATTTACTTCAAACTTCAGTACAGCTTAATCAAAATAAGGAATTTATTAGTCCATTTAGTTAGGACACTAGGATGGCTCATAGGGTCAAAAGATGAGCCACAGTTACCAGGGCCTCAAAGTTTAGAACTGCTTTCAATACCACTCTGATTTGCTCATATTCATCTTTCTTCTCTCCTGTCATCCATGCATCCTGCCCACATTTCTGCTGTTATCTCCTTGGCTTTGTTCTGCAGAAAGTCTTCTCCATGTAGTGAGGAAGATGGCTGCCAATAGCTTTAAATTCATTTTCAGCCCAGCAAGTCGGAAGAAAGAGCTTCTCTTTCCCAATGTCTAGCTATCATTCAAGGAAAGGATTCTGATTGGCATTGTTAGGGAAAATGCTCAGCAAAGACCAATCAGAACATAGGAGAATAGGATACTATGATTGGCCAGGTCCACTTACCCCTTCTGGACAGGGCAGTGGGTTCTTACACCAAGAAGGAGAATGGGAGGGGGAAATTATACTGGACAGCCAAAAGAAATCCTTTACGAGAGTATATTGTTAAAAAGGGTTAAAAGCTGTTAAAGAGTATTCCTGACTGACTGCACGTTCTTGAATCCAAGTAAGATAAATAGATTTAAGAAAATGATCTACTAAACCCACTATTAGCATGTGAGAAGATATTTTCTTACATCAGAAAATTCCGTAGAAGAATTGATACAGCACACTAGAGGAAAGGACAATTGAATTAAGGATTGTTGTAAGTGTTAGGAAAAGAAATTAATATACCCAAGGTTTTCCTTTGCTTAGATTTCTTCCACAAAGGAGTCACTAAGAAACGGTAGACTGCAGCTTTTTCTATTTTTCTTTTAATTTTTGTTAAACCAGCAGGAGAAGGCTATTACATCTGTTGTTGATATTAAACTCTGAATAAGCCCTCAGTGATTTCATGGTTGGATCCAAAATAAGGAATTTTAGTTATCAATGAATGGTAATTTCAATATCTCTTCTTTATTGCATCAAATTCATAAATAAATATGAATTTGTTTATGAATTTGCTGCAATGAAAATAATATGAATTGCTTAACATTCATAAGAACCTTATAAAATAGATTACCTTGAGTGATGTGTGTGTATGTGAATTGAGGCAACTTCTCCAAATGAACATTCATTATGTGTAATAGCTGTTAGAAGCCAAAGGCATTCTCACTGTGTGGATCTGCAGGTCTTTAGACTCTGGTGGTGACAGAATCAATGGCATATAAATTAGAAGTTATTATATTTTGGTAAGGCAAACATAGATTTAAAATAACTTATCTGCTGTGTTTAAATTAGCATATTTGACAAAATGAACAACACCATCAAAAACTGCTTTTGCAAATTATGGTCTGAATGGGTCTCAAGTTATTCATGCTATGGTAATACATTACAAATAATAGATGGACTGCAATTATTTATAAGGAATTCACTTTGTCAAGAGACTGTGGCCACAGCATACAGCTCAGATGACTTTTGTGTCAAAAAACATTAATTGGCTCAGATAGCTCAGATCCTAGCTGGATCTATGGATTCAAATGATGTCACTGAATCTCAGTCTCTTGGCACTGCTTTCATATGTGTGGCTTCGTTTTTAGACAGCCTCTCCTCTCATAGGGGCAAGAGGGCTGCTGGCAGCTTCAAGCTCATATCCTACTTCTCAGCAACCTCGATGGAAAGAAAGCATGCCTCTTTTTCAGCAGTTCCAATCAAGTCAGAATTAAGCCTCATTGGCTCTGATTGGTTTGACTTGGGTCATTTGCCCTGTCCTGAACCATTCACTATGGCCAGGGACATGTGATGTTGGTATAAACCACTCCTGGACTGGAGTAAGGAGTGGGGTGTTTCCCTAAGGAAAAACGATATTGATCCCCGAAGAAGGGTAACTGGATGCAGGGTAGTAAAAACCAATAAATATCTGACAAATGATTCTTTTTTTAAATGAAGATATCTTTGAGAAGGAAAACATAATGAATGGTTCAGTGATTCAGCTGCCCATCCAATCATTCAACAAATATTATTGACTTCATGCTAGGAACTATGCAGTGATGGTTAAGGTCTCTGACCTTACAGAACTTGGTCTCTGATGGACAAGGCAGACATAAAAATCTCGTTACACAAATAATTTACTCAAAAATGCAATTG
The DNA here is from genome assembly GCF_020826845.1 of Diceros bicornis minor. Taxonomy (NCBI): domain Eukaryota; kingdom Metazoa; phylum Chordata; class Mammalia; order Perissodactyla; family Rhinocerotidae; genus Diceros; species Diceros bicornis. The sequence goes on from NC_080771.1 coordinate 24,121,331, forward strand.
CTATGAAAGCATATGACAAGGAAACTTCAGGGAGGTCAAAGACTTTCTAGAGGCAGTGATATTTCAACTGAGATCTGTAGGATGAGTCTAAGTTAGCATGGGAAAGGGGGTGGGATGAAAGGAGAGAGTTCTAGAGGTTTTACATCTAAATAACCTTGTAGTTTGATCAGGGGAAACAGGGCAGCCTGAAAACCTAGACAGAAGGGAGACAGAGTACACCAGTAGGGTTAATGGACTTGGAAGGAGAGGCTGAGTGTTCCGGAGAAAAAAACTATGCATTTCACCATGTCATCTGAAAGTGTCCATGATAGAGAGTGTCATAATCCAGATCCAGACATGAATCAAGACTCTTTCTGAAAGATCTAGCTAAACCTCAAAGAGTCTCAATTTTAATATACCTTTTCAAAAAAATTTACTGCTTTTTGAGTTCTTCAAGTGAGAAGGGGCTGGAAAATATGCCCTTGATTTCTTGGTAGACAAATTTCAAGTGTTTACTTGGGACCATTAAAGTTCTGCAAGTAGCTATTCAGTGTTAATACACTACATGTCCATCTCAGCTAACACTAGTTGTATCTCAACCTGATACCTAAAATGAAACAATCAAGATATCAAGACATCAGCTCTATAAATCTTGGATTAGGTGGCGTGAATAGATTATCCAGATTACTTTCAGACATCTGAGAAGTGCTCTAAGTAGATTTCTACCAGTCCTAGGCACTATTTGTATTGTGCTTCATTTTTGCAATTTATCTTCAAATTAAAAAATAGTTCCTTTTTTGCATTGGAAAATTCTTTAGGCATGGATTAGGATTTCTCCCCTTATACCATCTACACTCAGTAAATGAGGATTTCTCCTTCTGAGAATGGTAGACTAGGTGATGCAGGTCCACCCTCCTCCTGACAGCAACTAGAAAAACTGACGGATTATAAACAAAAGCCTGCTTCAAGGCACTAGAAGGCTAACAAGATGGTGAAGAATTATCAGGCCAGGTCTAGGGGGGAACATGGACCCAGGGAAGTGAGCCCCAAACTTAGAGCCCCTGAGAGCACATGCAAATTCCAAGGAAGGAGCTGAGAGACTAAAAGTCTGGGCAGTCTTCGTGGGCTAAGGTAGCAGGGATTGGTGAACAGGGCCAGCCAAGGATAGAGGGAGCCTGGTGAACCCTTTCTCTTTGGGTTTGGACCTCAAAGGGCTGCCTCGAAGGAGTAGGGATGAACTGGAAGTAGGCCCATGAAGCTACTTGAGATGAAAAAACAAGCCATAGAATTGGCAATTTTACAAATTGGCATTTGTAAAAACGTATAACTGACAGAGGGCTTGCCTCCAGAAGGACTTCCACAGATGAATAAGAAAAAGACTACCAATAGAAAAAAGTCAAGAGACTTGAACACTTCACAAGGCATTTCACAAAAGGGGACATCCAAATGGCCAATAAACATGAAAAGGTACTCCGTCTCATTAGTAATCAAGGAAATGCAAATTAATACCACAATGAGCTGTCATGACACACCCACCAGACAACTAAAATTTAGGTTGCTAATAGCAAGTGTTAGCAAGGTTGGGGGGCAACCAGATCTCTCATACACTGCTGGTGGGAGTTTAAATAGGTACGACGACTTTGGAAAACTGTCTAGCATTATCTACCGTAGTTGAAGATATGCATACCCTATGATTCAGCAATTCCGTTCCTAGATATATAGTCTGCTTGTCCTTGTGCACAGAGAGACATTTACAAGGATGTTCATAGCTGTGTTATTCATGATAGCCTCAGATCAGAAACAACCCAAAGGTTAACTAATAGCAGAATGGATTAATAAATAGTAGTATATTTAAACAGTGAACTATTATACTTAAATGAAAATAAACAGACTACAGCTATATGCAATGAAATAGATAAATAAAGTAGAGCCAAAGAAGCCAGACAAAAAAACTTACATACTGTGTGATATCATTGTTCTAAATATTAAAAACCAGGCAAAACTATAGTGTTTAGGGATGCATGCTTAGGTTGTAAAAGAAAATCAAGGAAGTGATTTCTACAGAAGTGAAGATAGTGGTTACCTTTAGTGGGAAAAGAGAGCTTAGTGATTGAGAGGGGATGTGAGAGTCCTTCTGGGGTGCTGCCGGTGTTCTGTTTCTTAGGTGATCATTATAGAGATGTTCACTTTGTAATAATTCATTGAGCTGTAGATTTTGGAGACACTTTTCTGTATGCATATAATATTTCACAATAAAATCTTTTAAAACACACTATCACTTTATCTTTTATCCACCTCATTGAAACTAAAAACAAAATTTATCACATGCTCAATCAAATTACAGCAATACTTTTCATTTAGAGATGTGACCAAGCCTGAATGTGGCAGATATGGAGTCAAAGTCAAAATCCAGTTAGATTTCTGGGGGCTTATTACCATATGCTAGTAGCTGTATCACTAAGTTTCATCTTCACCCCTCAAAAACAATATGATTTTTACTCGTAATTAACTAATATAGTGCTTTGCATATAGTACATACTCTATTATTTATTAAATTAAAAGATAAGATAATTGAATTCCCATGTGAGAAGTAATTTATTTTGGACCTATTGTATTTGTAGATTCTTATATAAGTCATGGAAATGATGTGAATTAGGGCTCACAAATAATAATAAGCACTTTCTGCATCTGTGGCTCTCTCTATTCTGTCATTAACTTCTTTCTATATGGCCAGTAGTTGGCTGTTTGACTTTTCCCCTGCCTGTGTCTGGTCTGGAAGTTTCTACAGTTTGAACAAGCTTTCAGCACCTGACATTTTCCTATGGGGAAACAGTTCTTTTTGTAATCTGAGGCCTAGGAAAAATTAGTTTTCACTGTACATATTGTGATGTTGTGATTTATAACAAGAAATATATATTTGGTCTTCCTTCCCCATTTCTGGCACAGAGCTCCTAAAACCCCTGCAATTTCCTAAGTAATAGCAATAAAAGTGTCTTTTGTTATGTTAATGAGGTGACTTTGGGACCTCACCTAAGGATGGGGGGCTGGTTGCCAGGAGAATCAACCATGTAATTAGAGGGTTAGAACGTTCAGTTCCACCCCTAACCTCCAGGGAGGGGAAAGGGGCAGGAGGTTGAATCAGTTGCCGTTGACCAATGATTTACTCAACCATGACTCTGTTATGAAGCCTTCATAAAAACCCAAAAGGACAGGGTTCAGAGAGCTTCTGGGTTGGTGAAGATGTGGAGATTTGGGGAGAGTGATGCCTCTATAGAGGGCATGGAATCTCTGCACCCCTTCCCACATATCTTGCCCTATGCATCTCTTCCATGTGGCTGTTCCTGAGTTATATCCTTTTATAATAAACCAGTAGTCTAGTAAGTAAAGTGTTTCTCTGTGTTCTGGGAGCCGCTCTAGCAAATTAATCCAACCCAAGGAAGAAGTCTTGGGAACCTTTGATTTATAGCCATCTGGTCAGAAGTACAGATAACAACCTCGGTTTGTGACTGGTGTCTGAAGTGGGGCAGAGGGCAGTCTTGTAGGACTGAGCCCTTAGCCTGTGGAATCTGATGCTAGCTCCAGGTAGATGGTGTCAGACCTGAACTGAATTGTAGGACACCCAGCTGGTGTCTGGAGAATTGCTTGTTGGTGTGCCCTTCCCCCACATTGGAATTGGTGACCAGAACAAAATACATCTTCATTTTCCTTTTTTTCAACATGGATCAAATGGATTCTTTCTGAAATTTGTCTCTCTTTTATCTACCTCAGATATAACAAGTCATACATCCTGCAGAGACAGATTGTTTTCAGGAAGTATTTCAGGGAGGAGAGAGCAGAGGCCAATGTGAAAACTATGAAATACGATGTAATCCAATTTAATTTGTTTTCAAACAAATAGAAAACCAAGGACCATAACAGCTTTAGAAACAGTAGAAAGCCAGAAGATTAAGCAGGATTAAGAAGTGAAAATCAGTTCTTTTACTCTGAGTGCCTGGAGAACCCGTCACTGACAACAAAAGTCATGTTGCATTTACTTGAGCATTTTCCCTAATTTTTTCTTTGATCTTTTCCTGCTAAAATAGTATTTTTGGGTAAAGAAATATTTATTAACATCTCAGAGTATAATTGCCTCTGTCTTTACTGTAGCAGTAGCAGAAGTTGAAGACATGTAAACAGTTTCATACGCTCTTATTTACTTCCAGCAAGCAAGGTTTAATTGAACGGAATTTCTGTCTTTTCAGTTATTTTTAACCAAATGTTCTGCTAATAATAACACTAAGAACAATTATATGCCAGGTACTGTGCAAAGTGAAGTAGTTTACAAACATATCTCATTTAATCCTCATAATAAACATGCAATGGATGTGGTAGCTGGCTTCCAAGATGTCTCCCAATGTTCTCCATTCCTTGGTATTCACGTCCTTGTGTGGCCTCTTTCACAATGAACAGGCTATCTGTGTGACCAATAGATGTTGTATAAATAATGATGTGTTACTTCTGGGTCACAGGGGACATTGCAGCTTCTCCCATGGTCTCGTGGTCTGCTTGCTCTGGAGGTAGCCAGTCGTCATGCCATGAAGACACTAAAGCAGCCCTGTCGAGAGACCCATGAGGAGAGGAGCTGAGGCCTTCCACCAACAGCCAGGACCAACTGGGTAGCTATGTGAGTGTGCCATCTTGGAAGTGGATTTTCCAGCCCTAGTTAAGCCTTCAGATGGCTGCCCTCACTACCATCTTGGACTGCAACCTACCTCATAGGAGACCCCAAGCCAGAATTACCTAACCCAGCTTATTTCAAATTCTTGAATCACAGAAACTGTGAGAAATGAGAAATTTTTTTTGTTGTTTTAGCCACTAAGTTTGGGGGCAATTTGTGACATGGTAAAAGATAACTATTAGAGTAGGCTCACTACTGTTACCTCCCATTATACCTATGAGGAAACGGAGGTTTGGGAAGATTAAAACTCAGGTCTGATGACTCCAAAACCTTTTGTCTTAATGAAAACAAGATACTTTCTCAGGGTTTTGGTTTATTAGTGCTGATAGTACCTTCTGAGAGGGAAAAAAAAAACTTTTTTATCAAAATTATGGGAAAGTGTTTTTATTGATCAACCTATATATTTATTTAAATATGTTACAGGCGTGTGGGCTACTGCAATCGTCTATAAATATGAAATATGTGTTTGGCACTGAAGTTCTTTGAGGTTTGTTTGCATCTTACACATTGCTCACTGGGTAGAAAAGATTTTAACTTGTTCTGAGATTTAAACTGGGAGCAAACAGGTTAACAGTGGTTAGCCTTTTCAGCAAAGGAGAGGCGTGGATTGGAAGAAGAAAGAAATAAAAATACAAGGAAATAAGTGTTTGAGACATTTAGGATGAAGGGAAAGCAAGGAGAGATGGATAGAGACGGGAGACGGGGTATGATTATGGTGATCATGATAGTTATTTATGTGACATGTACACATCCCTGCAGCATCTGGGGGCATTCACTAATTTAATAATGTACATCATGAAATTTGCCTTACCAGGCAGCAATCCACTCTAAATTTAAACTCTTTTAGATTCAGCTCGCTTATGAGTTCCTAGAGGTGAACGGAACTCAACTCCCTGCAGAAAATGAATTTTGTGCTTAAAAGTGTCTATTCCAAAACATTTTTTATTTTTTTTAGAATCCAGTGGTACAAATCTATAAAGGCAGAGCTTTAATGCAAACCGCATCCTGCCAGGTTCTCCTTTCTAAGGGTTAGCTGAGAATACATGTTCTTGTCTTTTCTCTAAAAGACGATAATGTGTCATAGATACTGAAAACTTAGTTAACCTAGATGCTGTTACACAGAAACACTAGAAGGAGCCCTATCCGGGGTCCCATATAGAAGAGCCACCATTCCAATGGTGGAATGCCCCATCATTCCAGAGAGTGGGGTATTCAAACTAAAGATTTTACTTAGATATAGAGCAATGTCTGGCCGTGGTAAGGTCTGAAAGGGCATCCATGGGAATGCAGATTGAAGTATAATGGGGTTGAGAGTGTTTTGAATGGGTTTTCAGCTCTGTGGATGCTGCAGTCACCCAGGATGATGGCAGGAGTTGGAAAGGAGAGGAAGACAGTGAGCCAGATGGCAGAATCCTCAGTGGGTGAGTGTGAGAATGTGAGTAGACAGAAGAGAGGAAGACAGGGAAGAGAGCAGTAGAGGGGCACGGCGTGAGCAGCGTAGGTGAGGCTGCAAAGTAGACAAGCACCAGGCAGGGAAAGTGTGACCTTTATCCTATAGGGAGCGGGGAGCAGGGAGGATAAAAGATGAAATTTATGTATTTCAAAGATTTTTTTGTGAGTGTGAAAGACTGGAGGCAGGCAGCCCAGTTGGGAGACTACTGTAGTGGTCCTGGAAAAAATATGAGGGCTCGGGGTGTGAGAACTTATCCAACAGAGATGTTCAAGAGGCCAACTGCACAGGACCTAGTGACGGATAGGGTGGGGGTGAGGGAGCAGGAGGAGGTGAGGATGATTCTCTGACTACTGGCTTGAGAAAATGACAATGACAAATCCAAGATGATGAGAAATGGAGGAAGAAGAAGAACAAGGAGCGTGTGCGTGCAGGCTGTACAGGGGAACAGAGGGTGGAAAGAAATATAATGGCTATTTTATTAGAATATAATTCTAGGAGTTTGTGAAGTTTAATTTTAAATAAAAGTATATTCCAGATGGAAACTGAAGATTTGGAGATATGCCTAGCTGGTACAGTAAATGCCCTATTAAAAGTATTGTTATCCAGACCTCTTTTGGGGGGCCGGCCTGCCTGGTGGCATAGTCGTTAAGTTCGCACATTCTGCTTCAGCGGCCCAGGGCTTCGCTGGTTTGGATCCTGGGTGCAGAGCTCCTCACCACTCATCAAGCCATGCTGAGGTGGCATCCCATATAGAAGAGCTACAACTCTGCAATTGTGTACTGGGGCTTTGGGGAGAGGAAAGAAAAAGGAGGAAGATGGGCAACAGATGTTATCACTGGGCCACTCTTCCTCAAAGAAAAAAAGTTCTTTGGTTCATGGCCCTTTTTACCATATTTTGACCTGAGGGAGGTCCTTAAAAGCACTGTGTTAAGGTAACCCATGGCTTACATGACTCAGGCATTCCAGGGACATTAATGCATTTGGCCTATTTGCATGGATTCAGTCCTGTGTTAGATATTGGAGCAGTAGGCTAGGTGATTATCATTTTTAATGACACTCCTGAATATTGACTCTGTCTAATTTCCTTGTCCATGGCTCATTAGAAATTCATGAGCATCCATTATATACAAGGCACTATACATTACAGTCTCTACCACAAGGAGCCTATAGTCTATTAAGATTAGAATGAGCATGCACATAACTGCAAACTAGAAAGTTTTTGATGTCATAAAAGAGAGACAAAGTAAGGTACTGGAAGGTCAAAGAGGCTGAACAATTACCTCTAGTTGGTAGGATCAGAAATTGCTTCCATAAGGAAATGACATTTGAATCAAGAAGGCTTCTGTGCAGAGATAAGAAAGGACTTTGCAGTCAGAAGGAGCAGTGTGGGCATATTTTTAGGGAAAAATACCTTAGCCCTTGTAGATACGGAGCTACAAAAGCATGATCCAAGTACTATAGACTGGAATTGTAAATAGTGCTAGTGATCAGGAACAAAAAAGGAAAATGGTCAAGACTTTTAAAGTACTTAAGAAATCAGTTATAGAAATACGTGGATTTTAATGAAAAATACCTGAGTCATCAGATTTTAACAAGTTATTTGTATTTTGGTTTGATAAAAGGAGGACATTCTATTTCTATTCTGTCGAAATAGAATGGTCAATTTAAGTTACACCATAGCTTATGATACATCTTTTCATACTTGGGGTAAATCCTCCAGCAAAAGATACCTATGCATCCAAGAATATGCACAGTTTTAAAAAATTGCCAAAATGAAGTTACTGATTTACGTTCTACCTATACATATGAGAGTACCCACCTTCACAACGTCCCATCAACAATGAGTTTTGCCAGTCTTTCTTTCTCTCATTTTCTTGAAAAATTTTTAAAAAATTATAGTGAAATAATTATAGATTCGCAGGAAGTTGCAAAGAAAGTACAGAGAGGCCTCATATACCGTTGACCTCCTGTTTCCCCCAGTGGTTACATCTTGTATAACTATAGTACAATATCAAAACCAGAAAATTGTCCTTGGTACAATGTATGTGTATAGTTCTATGTCAATTTATTGCATGAGTAGATTTTTATAACTTCCACTACAATCAAGATACAGAAAATTCCCTCATGTTCAGTGATAGCACTAGAAATTGAACTCATAGCTTATAAAAAATGAAAAACCTGCTATTAGCAAATTTTCTCTTACGTACTCCAGCGCTGTAAGTCTCAGGATTTTGCCTGTCATTTTATTTCTTCTATATGTGTCTACTCTGTCACCACCAACATCTTCTTTATAGTTATCCTCTCTCATCACCATCATTCCTAACCCCTGGCAACCACTCATTTGTTTTTCATCTCTATAATTTTGTCATTTGAGAATATTATATAGATGGAATCACACAGTATGTGACCTGTTGAGATTGTCTTTTTTCACTTCTTTATGTCCCTCAGATACATCCAAGTTGTTGCATATATCAATAGTTTGTTTCTTTTTATTGCTGAGTAATATTCCATGATATTGATGTACCAGTTTGTTTCCCCATTCACCTACTGAGAGACATTTTGGTTGTTAAAGCTGCTGTGAATAATCATGCACAGGTTTTTGTGTGGACGTAAGTTTTCTCTGCGATAAATGCCCAGGAATATGATTTTTGGGTTATATGATAAATGTATGTTTAGTTTTCCAATAAACTGTCAAACTATTTTCCAGAGTGGCTGTACCATTTTCCATTCCCATTAGCAATAAAAGAACCAGTTTCTCTGCGTCCATGCCAGCATTTGATATTGTCACTATTTTTTTAATTCCTAGAACATTGTATTAGATATCCATATAATGCCCATTTCAAAATATCTTACTGTAAACCTGATCTTTAAGTAAAGAACAAAGTTTTACAAAATAATTATAACTCTATCATTAGTTTCAAGAATTGCTTGCTGGAGTTTTTTGTTAAGTTAGAGGTCTGGTTATACTAACAGAAAAATTTGAAGCTACTAATGCTATTTTGATCCATATACTTAAGAGAATAGGAATTCTCTGATGTATTTTTTAACAACTTTATTGAGGTATGATTGATGTACAAAAAAGCTGCACATGTTTAATGTATACAATTTGATGAGTTTGGACATATGCATATACCCATGATACCATCACAACCATCGAGGTAATAAACATATCCATCACTTCCAAAAGTTTCCTTGTATCCTACACTTAACATGAGATCTACCCTCTTAACAAAATTTTAAGGGCACAATACCATATTGTTTAACTATAGGCACTATGTTGGACAGCATGTATCTAGAACTTATTCATCTTGCATAACTGTTTTCTATTTTCGCTGTTTTGATAGGTGTGTGATATTTTTTCCTCATAGTATTAATTTGTGTTTCCCTGATGGCTAAATTGCTCCACCACCATTTGTTTAAAGGTTATTTTTCTTGCATTGAATTGTTTTGCACCTTTGACAGTAATCAATTTGGAATATTTGTGTAGGTCTATTTCTGAGTTCTCTGTTCTCTTCCATCGATCTATGTCTGTCCCTCTGCCAATACCACGTAGTCTCGATTACTGTAGCTATATAATAAACCTTGAAATTGGTAGAATAATTCTTCCCACTTTATTCTTCTTTGTCAGATTGTTTTAGCAATCCTAGGGCCTCTACCTTTCCATATAAAGTTTAAAATAAACTTATCTATGTCTAAAAAAAACTTAAAAACTCAAAAGAATTGACATCTTGACTATGTTGAGTCTTCCAATCCATGAATGCACATCTCCTTTTATTTAGATATTCTTTGATTTTTTTATCAACACTTTGTCATTTTTAGCATACAAGTCCTGTACATGTTTTGTTCAGTTTTACACCTATTTCTTTTTTGAAGGGATGGCAATTATAAATGGTGTTGTATTTAAAATTTTGGTTTTCGCATCTTCATTCCTAGTATATGGAAGTGTGAATGATGTTTGTATGTGTATCATAAATCCTGTGAGCTTGCTGTACTCACTTGTTAGTTCGAGGAGGTTTGTTGCAGATTATTTGGGAATATCTATGTATACATTCATATCATCTGCAAATAAGGACAGCTTTATTTATTGTTTTCTGCTCTGTATGCCTTTTATTTCCTTTTTAAAAATTTTTTTAAATTTTTTAAATTTTAAACTGACTAGAACTTCCAGTACACTGTGATAGCCATGGTGAGAGTGGACATCCTTGCCTTGTTCCCAATCTTAGGGGGAAAGCGTTTACCATATAGTATGGTGTTAGCTGTAGGTTTTTTGTATATTTTCTTTATTATGTTCTCCTATATTCCTAGTTTCTGGGAGTTTTTATCATGAATGGCGTTGAATTTTACCAGATGCTTTTTCTACATAAATTGATATGGTCATTTAGCCTGCTAATATGATGGATTACATTGACTGACATTTGAATATTGAACTAGCCTTACATCTCTGGACTTAACCCACTAGGTCACAGTGTATAATTATTTTTACGTATTGCTAAATAACTTCTTAAGGTTTTGATAATATTTTGTCAAAAATTTTTTCATTCATATTTATGAAGGATATTGGTTTTTGCTTTTTGTACTTTGATTAAGTTTTAGGCTTCATAAAGTAAATTGCAAAGTGTTTCTTTTTCTTCCATTTTCTGGAAAAGATTGGTAGAATTGGTGTTAATTCCTCTTTACATGTTTGCTAGAATTTTCTAGTGAAACCATCTGGGCCTGGAGATTTCTTTTTTAGAGTTATAAAATTTTGAATTCAATTTCCTTAATAGTTAAGTTATTCAGATTACCTATTTCGTATTAAATTGTGGTAGTATGTGTTCTTTGAGGAATTGAAGCAGTTCATTTAAATTGTCAAATTTATGTGTGGAGTTGTTTATAGTATTCCCTTATTATCCTTTTGATGTCTGTATGGTTTGTAGTGATATCTCCTGTTAAATTCCTGATATTGGTAATTTGTGCCTTCTTTCTCTGCTAGAGGTTTGTCAATATTATTGATTTTTCCAAAAAACAGATCTTTGTTTCATTAATTTTCTCTATTGTTTTCTGTTTTCAATTTCATTGATTTCTACTCTGATCTTTTTTTTTTACAATTTTATTTATTTATTTTTCCCCCAAAGCCCCAGTAGATAGTTGTATGTCATAGCTGCACATCCTTCTAGCTGCTGTATGTGGGATGCGGCCTCAGCATGGCCGGAGAAGCGGTGCGTCAGTGCGCGCCCGGGATCCGAACCCGGGCCGCCAGCAGCGGAGCACGCGCACTTAACTGCTAAGCCACGGGGCCGGCCCTCTACTCTGATCTTTATTATTTTGTTCCATTTGCTTTATTTGCTTCTTTTTCTTCTTCTGGAGTTAAGAGCTTAGATGATAGATTTCACTTTGACACTTTGATTGTTTTCTAATCTAAGTATTTAGTGCTGTAAATTTCCCTCTTAACACTGTTTTAGCTACATCCCACAAATTTTGAAATACTGTATTTTCATGTTAATTCAGTTCAATGTATTTTTGGATTTCCCTTGAGACTTCCTCTTTAACTTACGTATTTTTTAGAAATGTGTCATTTAGTTTCCAACTGTTTGGAGATTTTGCAGGTTTCTACTTTGACTTCATTGTGGTCAGCCAGCACCCTCTGTACGATTCCAATTCTTTTAATTTTGTTGAATTTTATTTCATGGCCCAGAATATGGTCTATCTTGGTATATGTTCCCTGGACACATGAAAAGCATGTGCATTCTGCTGTTGTTGGGTGGATTGTTCCATAAATGTTGATTAAATCTTGTTGGTTGATTGTGTTTTTGAGTTCCTCTATTTATATATCTTGTTGATTTTCTGTTTAGCGGTTCTATCAATTGTTGAGAAAGGGGTGTCGAAGTCTCCAACTACAATTATGGATTTGTATACTTCTCCTTTCAGTTCTATCAGTTTTTGCATTATATATTTTGAAGCCTGGTTCAAATCACATATTTTTTAAGTTTTTTGGTGCATTTACAATTGTGATTGCTATGTCTTCTTGGTAGATTCACCCTTTTACATTACGTAATGTCCCTCTTTGTTCTTGATCATTTTCTTTGATTTGAAGTCAACTTTATCTGATATGACTATAGCTACTCCAGCTTTCTTTTGATTAACATTTGCATGGTATGCCTTTTCCATCCTTTTACTTACAATCCACCTGTATCATTAAAGTTGAAGTGATTCTGTTGTAGACAGCATGTAGTTAGGTCACGTGTTTTATCCACTCTGTCAATCTCTGTCTTTTTTTTTTTTTTTTTTTTTTTTTTTTTTTTTTTTTTGTGAGGAGATCAGCCCTGAGCTAACATCTGCCAATCCTCCTCTTTTTTTTTTTTTTTTTTTTTTTGCTGAGTAAGACGGCCCTGGGCTAACATCTGTGCCCATCTTCCTCCACTTTATATGGGACGCCACCACAGCATGGCCTGCCAAGCAGTGCGTCGGTGCGCGCCCGGGATCCGAACCAGCGAACCCCGGGCCGCCGCAGCGGAGCGCGCGCACTTAACCGCTTGCGCCACCGGGCCGGCCCCTCAATCTCTGTCTTTTGATTGGCGTATTTAAACCATTTACATTTAATGTAATTACTGATAAATTAGGGCTTAAGTCTGCCATTTTATTTTCTGTTTAATATTTGTTCTCTCTTCTTTTCGTTTCTCTGTTTCATTTTTCTTTTTGCCTTCCTGTAGATTTCTTTAGCATTCTTTAGAAATAAATCAAAATTCTTTTGATTTATCTATAGTGCTTTTTAGCATTTCTCCTTTTTAAGCTTTTTTAGTGGTTGCTCTAGGTATTGCCTTACAGACATACACACACACTTTATCACAGTCTACTAGTGTCAACATTTTACCAGTTCAAGTGAAGTATAGAAACCTCCCTTTATGTCACTTTATCCTCTCAATTTATTTTATAATTGTCTTAAATATTTCCTCTATATACATTTGGAACCACATTGAAGAGTGTTATAATTTTTGCTGCAACTGTCAAACATTAATTTAGAAAACTCAAGAATAGACGGAAAGACTATTGCATTTATCTATACTTTTGCTCTTTCTATTGTTCTTCCTTGCTTCCTGATATTCTAGAATTCCTTTCTAAAAATCACTTCCTCTCTGTTTAGAGAATTTCTTTTGGGTCATTCTTTTAGGGTAGAACTTCTGGTGACAAATTCTCTTAATTTTCCTTCTCTGATAATGTCTTGGTTTTCCCTTCATTCCTGAAGGATATTTTTGCTGGATATAGAATTCTGAGTTGATAGTTCTTTTCTTTTACTACTTGAAAAATGTGCCACTTCATTCTGGCCTTCATGGTTTCTGATGAGAAATCCACAGTCATTTGAATTATTTTACCTCTAAAGGTAAGGTATCATTTCTCTCTTGCTGTTTTCAAGATTTTTTCTTTGACTTTGATTTTCAGAATTTTGACTATGATGTATTTGGACGTGGTTTTATTGGGTTTATCCTCTTTGGGATTCATTCAGTTTCTTGAATCTGTGGGTTCATGTCTTTTGCCATGTTTGGAACATTTTCAGCCATTATTTCTTTGAATACTTCTTCAGCATCACCCCTTTTCTCCTCTGTTTCTGGGACTCTGATGACATGCGTGTTAGATCTTTTGTGGTAGTTCCAGAGGTTCTAAAATTTTCATTTGCTCTTCTTTATATCTTCTGTTTCTTTGCTGAGACTTTCTCTTTTCTTGATGATACTTTCCGTTTTATCATTTGTTTCAAGTGTGTTCATAATTGCTCACTGAAGCATTTTTAAAGTATTTGTCAGACGATTCCAACATCTGTATCATCTTTTTGTTGGTATCTGTTGATTGTCTTTTCTCATTAAAGTTGATACTTTCCTGGTTCATGAAATGATGAGTGATTTTCTGTTGAAACCTGGGTATTTTAGGTATTATGTTATGAGACTCTGGATCTTATTTGGATCTTCTGTTATAGCAGCCTTTCTCTGACACTGTTCCAGTGGGGAAAGGAACCAGATGAAGATGGAAGCCCTGTTACTCCCACTCAACCTCTGTTGACACATGGGGGTGGAGGGACTCTTTGTTATTACTGGGTTGGGGGTGAGAGTTTAGACTCTTTACTAAGCTTTTGCTGATACCACCCTGGCTGAGAGGGACAGGTGTGCTTCATTAACGGCTTTCCTTGTTGTCTCCACTGGCACTGCAGGGTGAGGTGGTGGTCTTGTTACTGCTGGGCAGTGGTGAACATCCTAACTCTCCACTAGGGCTCCTCTGACATCACCACTGTGGGGAGGGAGAGGGTTGCTTCGTTACCACTAGGAAGAGTGGAAGTCCAGGCTCCCCACATGTTCTCCACTGACACCATCATGCAAGGGGTAGGGGTGGGGTTTCTTATTACTGCCTTGCAAGGCTGAAAGTCTATACTCCTCATTTGGCCTTCTCTGATGCCATGTTGGCAGAGGGGTTGGGGCACCTTATTACAACCTAGTGAGGATGAAAGTCTATTTTCCCACTTTGCCTTTTTTGGCAGGGCTGCAGTTTTCCCTCTAGTGACTAGAGTAGAGTGGTTTTGTCTAAAAACTTTCTGTTTTGCTGGGATGCCCCTTTCCTAGTTCTTTGGCTAGAGGGAACATGATTTTCTTAGGGCTCCTTTCTGTCTGTTCCTGTTGGCTTTTCCAGATTGTTGGCTTATCCAGCACCCCGTCTGGGGTATATGAGGCAAAGGAAAACTGAGAGAACTCACCACCGTGTGGTTCCTTGTGTTCTCAGGTTCTTAGCTGGTCTGCATTCTTCTCTCCACCTTTCAGTCTTCTTTTGTTATTGTATATATAATGTCCAGAGTTTTTAGCTATATTTTGCAGAAGGAATAGGGAAAAGTATGTCTATTTTATTAGTAGTGGGAGTCCCTTGCCAGTTTAAAAATTGATTTATTATATTAATATTTTTAATTGTGAAAATTTTAAAACATGCACAAAAGTGGAGAGAATAGTATAATCCAGCTTCAACAGTTACCAATATTCTCTTATTCTTGTTTCATCTGTCCTTCTCCCTCACACAGCCACACCCACACACACATTTTTTTTCCTGGAGTATTTTAAAGTAAATCTCAGACATAATTTCTCTTTACTTGTACATACCAGAAGATTTAGTATCTCTAGCAGATAAAAACTTTCTTTTAAAAAATCATTCCTGCAGTACCATTATTCTACGAAAAAAAATAACAATAATTATTTTATATCACTATCATTCATTTATTGGAATCATGATCCAAACAAGGTCCACTCTTGCATTTGGTTGGTTTTAGAGTTTTTTAATCCATACCTGTTTCTCTCTCTCTCTTTCTCATGCTATTTATTAGTTGAATAAGCTAGATCATTTTCCTGTAACATTTCCCACATTCTGGATTTGGCTTAGTTGTATTCTTACAGAATATGCATGTTCCTCCATTCCCTGTATCTCCTGCAACTTGGTTGGTAGGTCTGGAGTCTTAATTAGATTTGGGTTTAGATTTTTGTTAATACTTCTACCTGGGTGGTGCTGTGTACTGCATCATACCAGGAGGCACATTGTATGTCTGGTTTTCACTCTTTTAGTGTTAAGATTGATTTAGAGGGCTCAGGTGTTGTTAGCTTGATTAGGTCATTACAAAGTTCTTCAGCAACATCTTTCCTAATGGTTTTAGCGTTGATGATCCTTCATTTCATTAGGGGCTGCAAAATGGTGATTATTTTTCTGTCAATCCTTTTGCATTTATTATCTGGAGTTCTTCTACGAAGAATAATTTTTCCTCATCAACTATTTGGTTAACTTACAATGCAATTTGTACCAAAAAAGTGCAGGATAAATGGTTGATTCTTCCCTTTTAGTATTTCCAAAATAATTAGTTTGATGCCCTAGCAACTTCCAAAGGTGACTAATGATTTTTTTAGTATCATTTCAACTCAGACTTTTAAAGAGTAATCCATTACAGACTTTTTTTTTTTAATCCTCAAATTATCCTATCTTTGGTGAATGGAAACTCCTTCAAGTTGCTCTGGGTCCTTTAGATACAACTCCAGTAGCCTTTAATAACGTCCTCTTTTTATGGTATAATAGAATGTACCAAGTTCATCTTACACATTTCGTGCCCCAGACCTCAAATTACCCATTTCTCCAGGGAGCTGTGGTTCCTTTTAGTGGGAAATGGTATTTAGAGACTATGATATGTCCCTGGGCTGTCATTGCTTACCAACTTTAATTGCTTCTGGGCTCTTTCAGTAGGCAAGTTATTTAAAAGCAGAAAATAATCATGAGCTCACACTCATATTTTCAAGGTAAATTTAAGATTATGGGGTTTCTTAATATAAGAACTTCTTTGATTTTATACTTTTTTAAATGCTGAAATGCTTGGTCCTAATGGTATTGATGTAACTACTTCTTTTTAAAATATTATTACTAATATTATGACCAACAATAAGACTACTCTCCAATGAAGATATACAGTCAAAATACTACATTTTAAGGTCAGTTGTGAGTAATTATTTTCTCTTTGTGGTTATGACACCGACTTGATATACGGCAGAGTTCATTTGTTTCAGTTTGTTTTAAGTTTTTAAGAATTGATTTTTTAACAATGTTTTAAATTTTATTTTTAGCAATTTTATTGAGATATCATAAAATTTACCCATTTAAAGTGTACATACAATTCAACAGTTTTTAGTATATTCACAATCATGTGAATATGTACGGTCATTACCCCAGTCAATTTATAACATTTTCATCATCTCAAAAAGAAATTCCATACCTTTTAGCTATCAGCCCCCTATTGCTTCATCTCTCCCAGTGCTAGACAACTACTAATCTACTTCCTCTCTAGAGATTTCCCTGTTCTGGACACTTCATGTGAATGGACTCATATAATATGTGGTCTTTTGTGACTGGCTTATTTTACTTAGCATAATGTTTTTAAGGTTTTTCCATGTCTCTGTATGCAAGGGGATGCTGCAGCCTCACCCCTGGGTTCTGGGATTTTTCACAAAGGTGTCTCATCTATGAATAGTTGCTAGTTGGTCTTTTTGTGAGGGAGACTGAAGTTGCAAACCACCTCTTTCACTATGTTAGTGGCATCACTTTGTATATTATTTTATGTTGTAGTAATATGTGTATTACATTTGATCTATTGTTTGTCTTTCTCTATTTAGTATGTCTTCTTTGCTTTTTCTAAAATTTCTTTTGGTATTTAGAAAGGTTTATCTTTATCTTCAGTAGTTTTCTTTTTATATAAATCTTTATAGTGCCTATATTAGTTATCTATTGCTGTATAACAAAATACCTCCAAATTAGTAGCTTAAAGCAATGAATATTCATTTTCTCACAGTTTCTATGGGTCAGGAATCTAGGTGTGTCTTAGCTGGGTGCCTCGTACTCAGGATCTCTCCTGTATCCCAGTCAAGCTCTTGGCCAGGACTGCAGAGATCTCAAGGCTCAACTGGGGCTGGCAAATCTGTCTTCAAGCTCATTCACATGGTTGTTGGCAGGCCTCAGAAGATCCACTTCCAAGCTCACTCACGTCGTTGCTGGCAGGCCTTGGCTCCTCACCACATGGGCCTCGCTATAGGCTTCCTGAGTGTCCTCACAATGTGGCAGCTGGTGATCCAAGGGAGAGAGCCAGACAGTGCCCAAGATGGAACCAAGTCTCTTTATAACTAATCTCAGAAGTGACATCCCATCACTTGTGCTGTGTTATATTTGTTAGGATACCTAAGTACAGCCCACACTCAAGGGGAGGGGATTACACAAACACGTGAATGCTTGGGAACAGGTATCATTGACTGCCACCATAGAAGCTTTCTACCTCAATTCTCTTAATCCTCCTTTATTCTATCTGGCTAAATGGTTTGACTCCTACCTATTACTTATACAATAGTTAATGATCTTATTCTACTTTTGAATTTCCTCCTCTTTTTTTCTTTCATTTTAAAATTGCATTCTTTCTTCTTTGTCGGAAAATGTAATGTTTGAATTTTCTTCTTCTCCTCATATCCTCAACTTCATTTTAATCTTAGCTCTACAATTAAATATATGAAATGCTCATTGTCAGTCCGTTTGCTGAAGTTCCCCAGTCATCCTGAAGTCTTATGTTCATTCTATTTGAAGGGTGCCATGAGAGAGAATTGTCAAATAAGCAGATAGTGTAGAAAACTATGAAGTATATTTATTGAGCAGTGTTTATTTATTTATCTGTGGAAGATAAAAGTGCCAAAATGTAGGAACTGCTTGTATTTCCATGTCTTCCCTGAGCTTAGTCCAGAATCACTTGATTTGTCTAAAGGCATCCTAGAATTTGGGATAAAACTAAGTCTAGACTAGTGACATGGAATAGATACTAGTTACATGCTTGTTCCAAGCATTTGATGTATTTTTGAAGATCAGTATTTTTTTAACCCTTCCTGTATTTGAAAAAGCTTAAAAAACAATTGTGACCAGAATTCAGAAATTAACTGTATTTGTTCTAAAACTTTTTTTCACTCTTAGGTGAGCAAAGGAAATAACTGAAAATGGCGGGTAGAAGACTTGAGGAGTCCATGGGGGCTGTTCAGATGGGGTTAGTCAGAATGCTTAAAGGATTCCAAAGCAAGGTTTTGCCACCCCTGAGTCCAAAGGTGGTTACAGAAGAAGAAGTAAATAGAATGGTAATGTATCAGAGAATTTCAGTGTAAAATGCTACATGCAGTCTCCTCAGGAGAACGACAGTGGCTACTTGGCATTCTCAGAATATCAAACAGAGAGTTACTGACTGATAATATCAATTTAGTTAACATGGTAGGTTGCTGCAGAGTACAGACACCTGTTAAAGCCTGAGAAGTTTTTAAAATTATATACATCAAAGTAGAGGCTTGAATTGCTTAAGTTAATCAGCCAGTTGAAGTCAGACTATGCAAGCAAATTATTAAGGTTTTCTAAATATTCGGTTGAACCCTATGGGACTGTCATTTGTGTAGTT
Source organism: Diceros bicornis minor (assembly GCF_020826845.1). Taxonomy (NCBI): domain Eukaryota; kingdom Metazoa; phylum Chordata; class Mammalia; order Perissodactyla; family Rhinocerotidae; genus Diceros; species Diceros bicornis. The sequence continues at coordinate 24,140,432 of NC_080771.1, forward strand.
CAGAAACAGTCAAATATCAGAATTTCATAGGATTTAACCTAAATAATCTATTACTTATTGATTGGCAAGAGTTATTTTTGTACATTTGTAGGACATAGAGCATTAATATAATGACTATATGGTGTCTAGGAAAAATACATAATTTTTTTGTCCATTAAAATAAAAAATATTTATATTTTTAATGAATTATAATAATTTGGTGAGAATTGAACTATAAACTACATGCTATAAATAACATCAATAACAATTTACAGTATTAGCGATAGTATTCACTACATTTTAAAAACTAGTCTCAAGTTATGTTCCAATTAGAAAAATAAAATTTATCATCCTTCTCTTTTATGGTGGTAGTTTCATACTTAAAGTAACTCCTGACTTTTTGCTTTTAAGACTTCGTTATTTTTATTCAAATCACAACAAAGCTGATACCTCTTAACATTTTAGTATTCTAATCTGGGTTCCAATCAAAAAGAATTTAAAACACCAAGTTGGAAGTTGTATTAGAAATATGCCTTCATTTAAATGGATTCAATCACAGAAATTAATTTTGTAGGAAATTTGAAGAACAGTGATTTTAACCCAAGATTAAGTGAATCAGCTAAATTATACACCTCTGAATGTTTTAAAGTCTTGGCACGTACTTAGGCGTTATGTTGCTGCCAATGATCATAATCTCCTTGCATATAAAGTAGACACTGGAACAATGTGAACATTCCAGAACAATAATAACTAAATAATAGTGATTGGTTCTGGGTTATTTAAATGATTTTATTTAAATGATAGATTACATTTTTTTCTCATAACATTAGAAAATGTTAAAACGTTTTGGTTCTTATTAGATATGTGAATACGACTGGCTGCTGGATCTGATGATTGGCTTACAGCTCTTCTAAAACACGGTCCAAATGCACTCTTGTGATTTCTAAAAAGTTCAAACTCATTCCTAAGCAGTGCAATCACACTTCCTAGATCCTCTACATTTTATAAGATCTCTTTAACCTGATCTAACATGATAGTTAACACCCAAAAGCTTTGCTTGGGTGTTGTATCTTCAATTGAGAAATAGAAGTATTCAGACTCCTTAGCTCTGGAGCCCATAAGTGATTTTAGAAACTTAGAGTTTTATGCTCAGATGCTTCTTCTGAGCATAAATATTAAGGTCTTTGGACATGTTCCTGTGCAATTTCTTGACTCCTTTCCTCCTCTCAAGGTTCTTTTGTGTGATTCCTTCAAAATCATAAGGAAACAGCAACCACTTGTCATTTCAAATTACTGTGCAAAGAGCTCAAAAGTGCACGTGTACTTCTTTGTATTATTTAGCTATTTTAAATATTTTATAAGGGAACTTAGTGGCATTCTAGAATTATCCTGAAAGCTGCAAACACAAATTATTCATTACTAGCACTTATGAAAACACTTTTTCAGTAAAACTATTTATGAATCTTTGGCTCCTGTTGTTTTAAATCCTAGCTGACACCCTCGGAGTTCCTGAAGGAAATGTCCCTCACCACAGAGCAGAGACTGGTTAATACACGCTTGATGTGCCGGCCACAGATCATTGAACTTCTAGATATGGCGGAAACAACACATCAAAAGGTAGCTGCTTTCTGTCGTACTTGCATATGATATAGGCCCTGGAATAATATGAACATTCTAGAACAACAGTAACTAAGTAATAGTTATTGTTTTGGGGCTTACTAATCCCTTACAGTGTTTGGTGATGACATTCTTTTTAGACCTCTGCTGATCTTGATATCTGTGATTTGATGTGGAAAGAATTACAATTAACACAATAAGTACAAATAACTTTTGACTAGTCACACTTCTTTCTTAGCTACTTCTGGACACGATTGTTTACTGATTGGGAATAATTCCAAGAGTTATATTAGCCAAGCCCTATTAAGTTATCTTCTTAGCACAACAAGAAATCCCTCCTTACCTGAGCTGTCATCACTAGAAAGGATGAAGGTGGGATTGTTTGTTAAAGTAGGCATTTGTTGTCTGTTCTGGCTCATTTCCCATAATAAATGTATCCTTTTAGTCGCTAAAAAATAGTTATTTTAACATGGTTCTATGTTCTAATGTAAATCATATATTCTAGGTTTTAGGAGCATATGATTATAAAATAAGGTCTTATTGCCTACTTTTTAATTAGTTTCTTGAAATATATGCTTCACTCTTTATGCACAAATTATGGTATGAACCTCCATCAGTTGAACTACTGGAGGTTAGCTGCCTCTCAAAGGGTTCCCGGCCATTCCTGAGAGTTTTCAGAGTTATTTCCCATGTGACTAATGAGTCCTAAAGCTCTTTTGCTCTCAGAGCAACAACGTTGCCCCCCCCACCCCGCCCCGTCTAGGATATGCATAACATTTACTCTTCCTCTGAGCACTGCTTGATCTAGTTATTGTTTCTTCTGTTCCCCATAACCACCCCCTAACTTGAGGGCAGGGAACACAGCTTTCCCCAAAGCTAATTCATCCTAATTAAGGCTATTTGCTCCTTTCCCATAGCATAGCTAAGACCAAACTATGCATATTTTTCTGTGTGTACTGCCGGGTATGTGTTTTAATGTATTTTGACTCCTGCTATCAAGGATGGGGATACTAGCATACTCCACTGCATCTCATCTTCTCTCCCCTTTCTTCTCTCAGCTCACTTGGTTATTTTTACTTTATTTTCTGGAGTTTCATTTGTCTCTTAGTTAGGTGACAGTCATCCTCTACTAATTTCTTCAAGAAAAGCTTATGGAAACTGTATTTCTTTTCTTTATATGTTTGACAATATCTGCCTAGTGCCTTTTTACTGAACTGCAGATTTGTTAGGTATAAAATTCTCGGGTCACACATTTTCCCCATAAGAGCTTTGCAGGCGGTTTCCTCACTACCTTCTGGCTTTAAACAATGGTATGCAGAAGTGTGAAGCCCACATGATTTTCCTCACTATCGATACTTTATTCCTTGTATGCTTCTATGCCCAGTCTTTTAAGCTTGTATGCCCAAAGATTGTTTATTCTTATTTAATGTCCAGTGATTTTATTAGGATGTGACTAAATTTTTTCTGAGACACTATGCATCTTTATTTTATTTATAGAAACCTTTTCTTGAATTACTAAGTATTTGTTCATGCCATTTTTGGTCTTTTCTTTAGGAATGTCAATTATGAACATGTTTTACCTTCTTTTTCTGCCCTTCTACATCTTATATTTCCTCTCTAGTACATTTTTTAACTTTCTGTTCATTTCCATTTTATTGTAATTACATACATCAGGCTATCCTCTGTGTCCTTTACTTTGAGTTTTGTGTGTGTGTTTCTCTTAAAATTCATTCTTTTTTAAAAAAAATTATTTTATCGAGGTCATATTGGCTTACAAAATTATGTACATTTCAGGTGTACATTATTATTTATCAGTTTCCATGTAGATTGCATTGTGCTCACCATCAGTAGTGTAGTTTTTATCCATCACCATACATATGTGCCCCTTTACCCCTTTTGCCCTGCCCTGACACCCCCTTCCCCTCTGGTAACCTCCAATCTGTTCTCCTTATCCATGTGTTTATCTTCCACATGTGAGTGAAATCATATGGTATTTGTGTTTCTCTGTCTCACTTATTTTGCTTAGCATAATAAAATTCATTCTTAAGCTTGACCAGTTCAGCACACCTGGGTTGTCTCACAACATTTGATGCAGTCAGTGTCTCTATTTTGTACCTTTTAATTCACTTGTATCTCAGATATCACACTCCTTTGGTTTTCTTCCTACTTCACTGCTTGCTATTTTCTTATTTGTTTTTCTCCTCTTGCTGATCACTAAATGTGGTAGCTCCTTAGTACTTGGTCCTTGAACCTCTTCTTTCTCTTCTGAACTCATTCCTTAGGTGACTCCTTCTAGGAACAAGGCTTTAAATTCCACGTTTTTATGATTACTTTCATAATTATATCTCCTACTATGGCTTATCCTCTGAATTCTGGATCGTATATTCAACTCAAATGTATGATTGGCAGGTGAAACTTAAAATATTTAAGATCTAATTTTTGCATTCTATTCCCTCCCTAAGGATGTGATCTTTCCTCTTTTGTTTCCTCTCTCCAGCATATAGTAACCCCCATTCATCTATTTTCTCAGACCAAAAACCTTGGAGTCTCTGGTGCCCCTTTTTTTTCTCACATCTTTTATGAACTCCAACGACAAGTGCTATAAACTCTGCCTTCACAAATATATCTTTAATCAAACCTCTTCTCACCACCTCCACCACCACCATCCCAGTTCAAGCCACCATTATCTAGACTACTGAAATAGCCTCCCTGTTTCCATATCATCACCCCATTATCCATTCTCCACAAAGAAAATGTGGAGGATTGCTTCCGTGTTTAAAACCATCCCGTAGCTTCATCTTACTCTCATAATTATAAGGCCCTGCATTGTTTGTTCCTGCCTCCCACGTGGCCCTCTTTTCCTTCCACTCTTCCCCAGCTCATTCTCTTCTAACTGTGCTCCCCTTTTGCTGCTCTTCAAACACTCAAAGATAATTCCTGCCTCGGGGCCTTGGCACTTGCTATTTCTTCTAACTGGAATACTATTCTCTCAGATCTTTGCGTGACCTGCTTCAGATCTCTACTTAGACATCATTTCCTCAGAAAGGCCACCCCTTGATTACCTATTAAAAAGAGCAACCATCCCCATTCACTCTGTCTTCTTGTCCTGCTTTGGTTTTCTTCATAGCCTTCTCACTGCCTGACCTCATATTAAGTATTTCTTTATTTTTTATCTATGTCCCCAAGAATGTCAGCTTCACGAGGGTAAGGGCTTTGTTGGCTTCATTCACTACTGTATGCTCAACATCTGGAAAATATTGGAAACTCAATTAGTATTTATTGAGTGAACATATGAATTTTTTTTATTGCTTTTATCCTCCCTGGATTCTTGAATGTTTGCTTTGTGCATTTTTTTTTGTTATGTTCTTTGATTTTTTTCCATTATGTTCTTTGAGTTTATGGTGAAATGATGTTATTAAGATTTTCATGGCAACACTTTTCTGTTAACTATTCTTCATTTGCCATTTTCTTTATTCCTTTTCTTTTTTTTTTTCTTGAGTATTTTTGTATAGATCCTGGGTTTGATTTATCATTATAATTATTATTACCACTCATCTTTGAAAGAAAGAAGGGATCTGTTTGCAGGAAGTTAATGTTGAAGCAGGGCCTGGGTAGTGTCCCAGACCAGCAGGAATTCTCCATGATTCTCAGTGCGGCTCTTTATGAAAGAGGATTGTGTGTGTGTGTTTATTTGGAAGGGGGATGAGAGGAAGGGAGGAAGAATGACTGAATTGTGTTAGCCTTTTCTTCTCCCCAGATTCTTATGGGTGTTCTTATGATTCAGAGTCCCCCTCTTCTAGCCTGCCTCAGTGACAGACTGCTTCCTATTAACGTGTATTTATATGTTTCCCAATTCAGCTCTGACCTCTCTCCTATTTCATGGTGTGAGACGGCACTGTGTTGGAGATCTGTATAACGCAAGCCTTACCTGAAATCTGAAGTTGCAGACGTTCTTGCTGGGCACCTTCTCTCAACCCTGGTTATTTGTGGCAGGAGGGGTGGGGAAGGGAGCTCAACTGCCGGTTATAACCCACAGAGTCCGTCTTGGATTCTTAGTGTCATTTAAGCAAAAATCCATCATTTCCTCCCACACTAGAGGGCCTTCTTTGTTATATATCCAGTGTCCATATATGCAAGGATCTGTTTCTGGACTTTTTCACGCCATTGGTCAGTTTGTTTATCCATCTCCAAACCACAGTATTTTCATTATTTTATATATATGTATATACATATATATATATATTTAAGTCTTGGTATCTAGTAGAGCAAAATACTTTGTACTTCTTTAAAGGTATTTTATTAATTTTCAGAAGTATCTTGGCTAATTTTGGTTCTTTGTATTTCCATATACATTTTAGAATCAATTTATTGAGCAGAGAGATTTTGATTGAGATTGTATTGTCTGTAAATTAATTTAGGAAGAACTGATATCCTTGTGGTATTAATTCTTCTAATCCATGGACATACTGTATCTCTCCGTTTCTTGAAGTCTTCTTTAATTTCATTCAATGAGGTTTTATAGTTTTCCCTATAGAAGTCTTTTGCATAGCTGCTGTTCTGTTTATTCTCAGATATTTTATATTTTTGATGCAATGTTATATAATGTGATTTTCCCTCTTTTTAAAATTGTTTTATTTATTGAAGAATAATTTATAATAGTATCTATTTTAAAATTTTACTTAACTGTTGCTACTTAATATCCAGCAACCTTGCTACATCTCATATTAATTCTAATTATTTATTAATTCCAATGATTTATTTGGATTGTCTATGCAAACACTTATTATCTTAGAATAATGGCAGTTTTATTTCTTTTCAATCTTAATTTTTAAAGAATTAATAGACAATTTTTTTAGAGAAGTTTTAGGTTTATATAAAAATTGATTGGAAAATACACAGAGTTCCCTCATACCCCGTCTCCCTCCCCTACAGCACGCAGTTTCCTGTATTATTTATATCTTGTATTAGTGTGGCATTTTTTTTTTTTTACAATGAATGAACCAATATTGGTACATTATTGTTAACTATAGTCCATAGTTCACAGTGAGGTTCACTCAGTGTTGTACGTTCTATAATAGGTTTTGATAGACGTATGATGACATGTATCCGCCATTACTGTATCATACGGAATAGTTCACTGCGCTAAAAGTCACAAGCTGCACATATTCATCTCTCCCTCCCCCTTCCTGAGCCACTGACGATCACAGATCTTCTTCTTGTCTCCATCATTCTGCCTTTTTCAGAATCTCATATTTCTGGAATCATACAGTATGTAGCCTTTTCAGATTGGCTTCTTTCAATTAGCAATATGCTTTTAAGTTTCTTTTCAGTCTTAATTTTTTATAGATTTCACTTGCTTCTCTGAATTTACTACTAGTTCTGATAGAATGCTGAATGCAAGTTGTGATCCAAGGTATCCCTGTGTTGTTTCCTAAGGTAAAAGGAAAAAATCCCAATATTTTACCATTAAGTAAAATGTTGTTGTTTTCTTTGTGAAGATCTGGATACTCTATCAAATTAAGGAAGTTACCTATTTTTCCTAATTTGCTAGGAGCATTTTTTTATTGTGAATAGATATTTAATTTTATCAAATGTTTTTCTGCATCTATTGAAATGATTGTAATAATTTTCCCTTTTATTCTGTTGTGTCAAAAAATACATTTATTTTTAAATAATTTTTTAAAAATTCATATGTGTGTGTGTATTATGAGCATATAACTTGATGAATTTTAACACAGTAAACATGCTCATATAACCAGCACTCAGATTAGAGAATTTAAATGTAACATTACCAGCATCCTAGAAGCCTTCTTGTTCCTGGTTCCCAGTTATTACCTATTCTTCCTCTCCAAAAGAACTTTTATCTTTCTTTGACCTTTATGTAAGTGGAATACTGTGGTATGTACTCTTTAATCTCTGGCTAATTCCACTCAGTATTATGTTTTTGAGATTTATTTATGTTGTTGTGTTTAGTAATAGTTCACTTATTTTTATTGCTGTATAGTATTCCATTGATGACTATACAGTTTGTTTATCCATTTTACTATTGAGGAGCATTTGGTTTTTTCCACATTTTGACTATTATAAATGATGCTGTTATAAACACTCTTGTATATATCTTTAGTGCACATGTTCGCATTTCTATTGTGCATATACATAAAAGTGGAATTTCTAGGTTTAGGCTATGCATATGTTTCACTTTGGTAGATAATTGCCAGTTTTGTACCTATTTATGCTCCCGCTAGCTGTGTGTGAGAATTCCAGTTGCACTACATCCTTGCTAATACTTAATATTGTCACTCTCTTTCATTTAAATCATTCTATTGGGTGTGTAGTGCTGTCACACTGTGGTTTAATTTGCAATTTCTTGACTTCTAATGAGGTTGAGGACATTTTCATATGTTTATTAGCCATTTGAATATCATCTTTTATAAATTATATGTTTATAGTTTTTTTTTTTTTTTTTTTTTTTTTTTTGGTGAGGAGATCAGCCCTGTGCTAACATCTGCCAATCCTCCTCTTGTTTTACTGAGGAAGACTGGCCCTGGGCTAAGATGAGCATCCGTGCTCATCTTCCTCCACTTTATATGGGACGCTGCCACAGCATGGCTTGCCAAGCAGTGCATCAGTGGACGCCCTGGATCCGAACCGGCGAACCCCGGGCCACCGCAGCAGAGCACGCGCACTTAACCACTTGCGCCACCAGGCCGGCCCCTATGTTTATATTTTTTGTCCATTTATTACTGATTTCTATAAAAGTTCTTCATATATTCTGGGGACTAGTCCTTTATCAATTTTATGTATTGCAAATAATCTCCTATTTTTTGGCTTTCTTTTTCGTTCCCTAAAGAGTATCTTTTGACAAACATAAGTTTTAAATTTCAATATGACAATTTACAAATCTTTTCATTTATGTTTTATACTTTTTGTGTCCCATTAAATAAAATTTTGCATTCTTCAATATCATAAAGATATTCCTTTTGGTTTTCTTCTGAAAACTTTATTTTAGCTTCACGTTGAGACCTTCAATATACTTGGAATGGTGTGTGATAGGTGTTAAATTAAGTGTCTATATATTTAAGGATTTGTTTGTGGGCTTTCTAATTTGTTACATTTGTTTTTATGATAAATATTGTGCTAATATCTCGTTATTTTAATTACTATGATAAGTAACAGTATATGATATGTAAAATATAATTATAATAAGTCTTGCTACCTGATAGAGCAAGTCCTCCTATCCTGTTCTTCAAAAGTATCTTATCTATTCTTGGTGTTTTGCTTTTTCATATAAATTTTATAATCAGCTTTTCAATTTCCCAGAACATTTCTGTTGGGATTTTTTTTGTTGGATTGCATTAAATTTTTAGATCAATTTGAGGAGTATTTGACATCCTTAAAATATTGAGTTTTTTAATTCATGAACATGGTATATTCCTGTATTTATGTAGGTCTTCTCTAATTTATCTCAACAATATTTTGTAGTTTTTTTTAATAAAGGTCTGCTAGATCTTTCATTGGACTTATTCCTACATATTTTATGTTTCGAGACTCTATTTTAAATGGTATTGTTTATAAATTTCATTTCCTAAACGTTCATTGCAAGTACATAGAAATATAAATGATTTTTGTATGTTAATCTTGTACTCAGTGACCTCAATAAATCACTTAGTAATTCTAATAGTTTATCTATAGGTTATTTTGAATTTTCTAAATAAGCAATGTTTTCTTCTGGAGAAAATGACAATTTTGTTTCTTCTTGTTCAATTTCTAATGTTAAAACAACCTTGAATTTCTGAGATTAAACCCAACTTGGTCATGATGTGTTACCCTTTTTATATATTGTGGGTTTCAGTATGCTTATGTTTTCTTTCTTATCTATTTTTTTTTAGTCTATGGTCCATGAGTAAGATTGGCCTATAATTTTCCTTTCTCCTACTGCCTTTCTTAGGCATATGAAAATTATGCTAACATCATCAATTGAGTTGAGAGACGTATAATTTCTGTTTTTCTTTCCTTTGGGAGAGTTTCTATAATATTTGAGTTGTATCTTCTTTAAATGTTTCCTAGAATTTGTTTGTAAAGTTATTTGGGCCAGAGTTTTCTCTATGAAAGGTTTTTTACTTACAAATTCAATTTCTCTAATAGTTGTAGAACTATTTGTATTTTTTATTTCTTCTTGTGCTTGTTTTGATAAATTGTATTTTCCTAGGAATTTGTACTTTTTATCTAAATTTTTACTTTACTGACATAATATCCATTTATTACCTTTTTACTTAGTTCAGCTTCTGTAGCAATATCCCTATTTTCATTCTTTATTTTGGCTCTTTGTACCTTCTGTCTTATTTTCTTCATCCGACTCACTAGATATTTTATCAATTTTGTTAGTCTTTTTGGAGACTCAACTTTTGGCTTTGTTGATTCTATAGTATCGTTACTTTCTGTTTCATTAATTTCTTCTATTGTTTTTGTTACGTCATTTTTTCATTTGTTTGGGCTTTTATTTGTTTTTTATGTTTGCTATTGTTTTTCTAAATTATTGAGATGAATGCTTACGTCTTCAGTTTACAAACTGTGTACCAAGGTGCCCAGTGTGCAACCATGAACTCACAGGGCATCATGTGATATTCTAAATTTTTAAGTAAACATGGCAATACTCAAAACCTGTTGGATACTACACAAGCTACTAGCTTGAGGTGATTCATAATTTCAACATTAGATCATACTATCTTGTTAGCTCTTCAGTGCCTCCAAAAAGATATTTGTTGATACAGCTTTTCTTGTTATTCTCATAGGGGAATTGGTTCAAATTACCCTATTCACCATTACTGGAAATAGAAGCTTGGGGTTGGTGTTCTAATTAGCCTATATTTTTTTTAACTGAGGACCAAAACTTCTACTTTCTTTTGTATTAAAGAAATTGATGACAATAACCTTACTCATTATAACAGTTATTGTTTGTGGTAGTTACTCCTTTTTGAGTGTTTCCTTTGTTCTTAGTATTAATATCCATAGGTCTATGTAGTATTTTCTTATCTTCCCCAGTCATTTCTGCCACGGTGTGACTATATGATTAATTTATTCTTTCAACTACAGTTTTCAGGAATTGACCTGGATCAGGCATTATTCCAGCCCTTTCCATCAGAAATTGTATTTCAGAACTACACTCCCTGTGAAGTCTATGAAGTTCCACTGGTTTTGAGGAACAATGACAAAGTGAGTATGTTTGTGGGATGGCTGTACCTTCCATGATATATAAGAAGGGATTAAATAAAATGGGATCCTGTGGGATCTTAGATAAGTTCTTTAATTTGATAGAGCTAGGAAAATAAGTGAAAACGTTCCCTTTGACTGTAAGCTTAATGAAAAGAGACTGTGTTGGTTTGTTGCTATATGTTCAGTCCCAGGGCAGTGCTCAACAAATGGTAAACTCCCATAGTGTGCACTGACATCTTGTTGAATAAAGGATTGGCTAGATGAATGTCATGAAATTCTCATGTGTGACCAGTTGGGCTAGGTTTTTATGCAAGACAGGGCAATTACTATTCATGTTTACATACTCTGCATTAGAGCCACCATTTCACCAACTGACGGTATAAACTCTACTCATATAAATTACAGCTGTTGAGCCAATGCATTTATAGTCTACAAACTGTATTTTTTAAAAAAATAACTTCAAAAAATGGAGATCCTTTTCTTCCTTTTCTCTCTTCTCCCTTCTACCTCAGATAGCCTTCACATTTTTGTCTACAGATAGTTCTGGATGGCTTCTCCACTGTGTACGCCTGGTCTCTTTGTGGTTGCAACTGAGGATTTCTTCTCCCTTTTTATGCCTTTTTCTTCAGAGATAAATTAGGGTTTATTTCAAGAAAAGATATTAAATGCCTGAAGATATCCTTGACATTTAACACTAATGAAAGAAAGAATAACGTGGGAGGTCAGCATGACGCACAGTTAATGCGAAAAGTAATCAGATGGGGAGGAAGGCATCTGAGAGATTTTAAACCTCAGGCGTAAAGACAAGTAGGAATACTTACAGAAATCTAAGAATGTGAGGACAAAAAATTCTAGTTATAAGAAAAAAGGGAGAATAAGCAAAGACTATGCAAGAATCTGAGGCAAATGGGAAGACTTGCAGTTATATTCAGTACAGTAGCTCATTAAAAGAATTAGTGATGCCTTTCAGAGATCAATGGGGTGATTTAATGACAGCAAAGTCCAGACTCTGGAGAAAATGGTATGTTTAGTTCTTTGCTGCAAGAGTGTTAGTAAGAGAAGCTCATGGGACAGAAGCTAAAAGGGTAGGCAGAGAGAAGAAAAAGAATCTGAGGTGCCCAGGATTAGATCCCTAGACCTAAAGAAGAGATACATTACGTAGACATTAGGACTCTCATGTAGGGCTGCCAACCAATTCAGTTTCTCGCTTCCAGTTCTCTTTTTCCCTTTCACCATTACTTTTTGACTCTTGCTCAGTCAAATTTTTAGGCTATTTAAAGACAGAGAGGAGCTAGTCCAGAAGGGAGGTACTTTAGCCACTCGTCTCCGGCCCTAAACAAGAAATGGTTGTTAGTAGGTGTATATGAGCGAGTAAACAGTATGAGGCATGTGTAAGTTTTGTCTGCCAAAGAGTACTTGGTTCTCCTGGATATCCCAAAACCTCTTGGTAAAATGCTGCCTGTGTGTTGGACCCCATGAAAGGAGGGGGTTCCCATCCAGGGAAAGTCCAGCTACCAACAAGCAGACAGATTCTCTAGGCTACGCAGGCTTGGTCTTGAGTGAGTTACTCCCAGGACCCTAGGTGGTTGATGTAACCTTGTGTCTCTACTTCCTTAGTTCGTGGACTCGTAAGGAACCACTGGGATAGATTCGGGGTACTGAGGGGTACTGAGAAGTCCGTTCTGTGGCATTCACCTTTTATTTGCTTCCTCACTGGCATGGGATGCAAAAGATAGAGCCCATTTGGTCATTATTTCTCTATCTCTCCACACACACCAGGTGAGAGTATGCCATGAACACTCTACAAGTCTCAACACGATTCTATTTGGGATGCAATTATAAGCACCCAGGCTCTAGAGTCAGACTAATCTGGGATCAGATTCCATCTGAGCTGTCTGCCAGCTGCAGACCTTGGGCAAGTCACTTCACTTCTCCAAGCTTTGGGGATAATAATAGTATTCATTTCAATAGGTTGTTTGGAATATTAAATGAGATAATGAATGTAAGGTATTCAGCTCTGTGCCTGTCACATAGTAAGCACTAAACCAATATTATTGTTATTATTAGTAGTAGTATTGATGGTGTTTTCCTTTCTAGTTTTTAATCCATTATTATGCTCTTACTGAAAGTATTCCCGGCAAGCTTACATAGTATCATTCAGTGCATCATAAGTGCCACTGCACTTTTCCCTTACCGGCAAAGCCAATTCTATTCCTATCAGACTTGTGCACATCTCTTCCTTACCTCCCCACCTTCTAGTCTTAGGGTCTGTCTGAATTCTCTCTGCATTTCTTCTTCCCTTCACCATCTGGGTTTCAGCTTTGAGGAGTTGTGGGACTTCTTTTTACCTCATTTTTCACCTGAGACTTCTAGGTCATACTTAACTTCCTTCTGCTCCCTTTGAGTCTTTAAAAAGAGAATCTACCCTCCCTTCCTTGTGTCCCTAGAACCTCCACCCTTGACCACCCCCATTCTTCACACTATTATATTTCTTTTATTGCTTGGGCTATCTGAGATAGAGATATGTACTCTGGGCGAGGCAAGCAGAGAAGACGAGTAAGACTTGAAAAGAATGACACTGTTTGAAGCTGGTCTGATTCGGGCCTTGGGGATATTGTACTGCTCTCTGTTCTTGCTTCATAGTGCTGTTTACTTAGGACAATCTCACAGAGAGGGAAGGTGGAGGTAGGTCAGGGCTTGACTCCCAACACCATTGCTTGGTGAAGATGTAGCACTTAGGCAAGTGTCTGTTTCTTCATCTGTAGAAAGGGAGTCATAATGAAGCTCAAAGGTTGTTGTGAGGATTAAGTGGCACATCATGCCCAGTGGATGGTCCATAGCAGGAGTGCAGTAAGTATGATTTCTTCTCCCAGGAGAGTTCTCAAATGTTGGGAAATCCAGCTTAACTCTGCTGTGTGGGTGGGGTATTAGATGATTAAGCAGTTAGCTTTGAAGATAGTCGCATTTAAATGTAAAATCAACAAAGACTTGGAATAACAATAAAAATGAGTAATAATAATAATGTTAATAAAAATTAAACGCATTGAGTGTTTTCTTTGTGTGAGGCACTGGGATAAAGGTAGGTACTGTCATCTCCTTTTACAGTTGAGGAAACTGAAGTTCAGATCTGACCAAGGTCATATGGCTAGTAGGTAGTAGACGGAGATTTCAGGTTTAACTACAAAGGCTGTGCTTTTTCTTCTGCTTTTTCATGAGCACAGTGTCCATCATTGTGTGTTTTTCTTGCAGATTCCAAGGATGGTGAAAGTTGTTGAGGAAAGTTCACCTTACTTTAAAGTAATCAGTCCAAAAGATATTGGCCACAAAGTAGCTCCAGGAGTGCCATCCATATTCCGAATCCTCTTCACTCCAGAGGAGAACAAGGTAACAGCAGAGCTGGCAAGAAATTGGTTGAATGCTTGTCACTAGCAGTTTGCAATTCTGAGCATTCATAGAGGTGGTGGTGGTGGTGGTAGTGGTGTTGGTTTGGTGGTGGTAGTTGTGTTGGTGGTGGTGGTGAGAGGAGTGATAAGAATGGGTGAGAGGAGGGGATGGTGCACCACTGGGAATGAGAAAAGAATTGTCAAACAGTGCTGAGGGTCTATATGAGCTGTAAGTAGCCAGGGTGTAAAGAAGAGTAATCCTTCTGGATGCTCCCTGGCACCTACCTCAGCATATTTATATTTGACTCTACAGCTAGGGGGACACCAAAAAGGAAAAGGTGTGATCCAGATGCAATGAGCTGAGACTAAGTATAAAGATTATGGCTTCTTGGAAGTTTGGGATCCTAGCTGGGTACAGATTCTAACTAGTTTAGGAAAGAGACCCCAGATCCAAACATTGATCACAGTTTTGGTCTCATTAATGGCAAAGAGTGTGGCTAGGACCTGAGGCCCAGACAGGGCCTCCTCCTGTTCCCCAGTGACTGGTGGATAACCAGTCTTCGGTGAAGAGTTGACCTAACTGATAGCTCCACCCAAGCACAAGTGGAGAAGCTAGAGCTGAGCGCAGAGGCCTGCCTGGTCTGCTTACCCCTGTCTGCACAGGCAGGCTGGATAGAGCCTGAGTTCAGAAAGGGGCTGTTTCCCCTCAGCACCACTATAGCTGTGGGGAATCTAGCCCATTCTCAGGCTCTCCTCAGTTGTAGAAATTCCAGTGCCTCCTGGAAGCAAGGACCAGCTAAGGGAGACTGAGAGTGGAGGCTTCCTACCCAGCCCTTCTCAAAGAGCACAAAATTGTGGGTTGGGTTTTCCTCTATATGGGCCAAGATGGGGACTTGTGGGGAGGAGGAAAGGGACTTTACCAGCATGATTAAAGGAGCGAGGACAAAAAACAAGGCTTAAATCGGCACAACAAGATGTCCGATTATATATAATGTTAATAGTGTGTGTGCTGATCTGTATTGTACCGTTATAGTTGGAATCAAAAGAGCATAATGGAGACAGAGAGAGTTAGCGTTGAATCCCTGCTTCTCCCTCACTAATACGTATTAGCTGCTGTGAATGTCATTGCCAGTATTCCTGCCACTATTGCCACTGTTCCTACTACTTTGCTGGAGAGCAGGGATAGAGAATTTAATGTGGTCTGCCAAGTGTGTATCACTGTAGTGAGTGGTTACAAATTCCATTTTAATAATGCTGCTATTATTTTCCACTTTGTGGTATTACTATTTATTTCTTGGGTTGTGTTTACGGGCCTATAGTTTTGTTTGGGGTACTATTGAAATAAGTGAAAAGACAAATAGCTCTAAAAGTAGTGCTTTTTGTTATATGTTATTGAAATCGTTGTTTCTTCTTGAGGCTCTGTATCTGAATACTATCGGTGAAGAGAACGGTACCTGGATTTAGTTTGGGTGTCAAATTCCTACACTGTCATTTCTGTAGGAAGCTGATCATAAGTCTTGGCGCAGCTTGAAATGTAAAGCTTGCTGGGTTTGAGGAGCTGGCTTTCCTTAATGTTTTTCTGTGCTGGAGCAAATAAGTCTCCTGTTGGATAAGTGTTGTTCTACCTGCAGGTGGTCTGGCTGAGAAAGGGAAACACAGAACTTTCTGAGGAGGTAGAATGTCCTAAATCATGATTGGCGTGTGGGTTATATGAGTGAATTCACTTGTCAAAATTGTACATTTAATATTTGTACTTTCCAATATGTCTAAATTTTACCTTAAAAATTATAAAAATATAATAATAACCATAGGAGGAGGAATGGATGGAGCTATAGATGAAGCCAGAGTGACAGAATGATAATAATTGCTGAATCTGGTTGATGGGTACATGTGGTTTGTTATAGTATTCTGTTTTCTTGTATATGTTTTAAATTTTCCCTAATCGAAAGCTAAAACAAAAGAGATTTTGTTACTGCTTATCTATACAGCAAATAAATAATTGAAATGTATTTTAGGTATGTTTATATTTTTTACAAATATGAAATGCTAACATTCCCATTGAGGATTATTACTTGGCTAAATTTTGTGGCTGCTTATCTTACTCCTAGTTTTCCATTCCCTTTTACCGTTTCATTTCACCCGCATTGCATGTCTATTGGGAAACCCCTAATTTAAAAAAATTAAGTTAAATGTTGTTTTACTGTTTCTTTTTCTAAGTATTTAAAAGTTATCAAAGGCTATGTGCATTTATGAGGAGAGAGAGAGTGAGAATAATGGCTACCTGTGAGAAATGTAACTATCCAATTTTGGATACATTAAGATTTTGTGTTGGATTTGGGTTATAAGCTATAATATAATTTAGAGAATTCGTTTTTCAAAGGATGTGGTAATTTCTCCTTTCGCTGACTGTCCAACACTGATGGCGGGCATTTGGGGAAGCTCCTGCTGCTAGTTTTGGTTGCCTTTTTCTGCAAAGATCCTGTTACACTTGTACCATCAGCAGGGCCTCACTCTCAGTAGTTTTTCCAGTCATCTGGGCATCTACATTCACTCTTACTGTTGGAAAGCCAACAAGGCCGTGCACGGGATGACCAGCTAGCGTTAGTGGTGCTGTCTTTAGTCCTGCTCCAGAAGGCAGCAGGGGAGTAACTAGAGCCAGATTTATTTTAGGAAAAATAAAAGTCAATCTTTTCACTGTGTCACTTTTTCTTCAGTTGGCCAAATTGATAGCCAATATACATATGTATTTTTCCTCCCTATTCCCTGCTGATCTGAGCACACTCCATTCTCATTTACCCTCCTCACATCTGGAGGGTGAGATATGTAAATTGCAGCATGTCACAGCCTAATAAGCCAGTCTCCTTTCAATTGGATTTTCAGCAATCATGTATATTAGCATGTTGAAGATGATAATGCAATTTACATTTTTTTCTGTCATCTATTAATCTGACTTCCTGGGGATTTATCTTGTTAAGAATGCCAAATACCCAGATAACAGGTGCAGCAAATTCACTGTGGCTTTCCTTATCTCTTCTTCTCACACAGACTTTTAAAAAAAAGATTGGATATGTTTTTAATCTAATCATCCTAGTGTACGTGTCATGTATGGTAGAAATATAATAGTCATAACACTATAAAATTCTGGATCTGGGCATTTTTCTTGACCTCTTAAATTTGTATCTTTACTATTCAAAGGAGTATGAAAAATATTAGGCTTTTGTAGGAAAGCAAAACTCGATACTTCCTTGGACTTAAGAAAGCATCTATTTACTATAGTGTTGTCATGTGAAAATGGCAGCAGTGGTTTGAAGAAAATATGAAGTGATGCAATTTTATTGCTAAGTTATGCTTTAAGAAAATATCTAATTTGCTGTCAAAGTAGTTTTCCTGATTTGTTGCTATGAAATTTAAAAATTGTGGCCCAAGAAGAATAGAAATATGTTAACATGTTTTATGTTATCTAGGTGTATAACAATAATGAACTATATTGCCAGCATTTTGAATTAAAGTGTAGATATCATAAAATTTTCCACAATCAACAATTTTTGTTGGCAAAGATAATGATATGGATTTTATTTTCTTTCTGCCTGAAATTCGCCCTCCCTAGTTCTTATCTGGGTCACGCCTGAAACATCAATGCCTAGCACAGCACCTGACACAGGAAGTATGCAGGAAATATTTGTCACATGAGATGAGTAAGTGAAAGTTAATCTCAAGAAAATATAAAGAAGTTTATTCAACTCGAGCATGGCCTACAGATGATAAAAGCAAAAGCATATAAAAGGGCCCAAATATTTTTTTCTGCTATGAATGTATTAGACGTTAACTTTCTCTCTTGTTGTTTCAACCAGGAGAAAGATGTCTAAGAAGTCTTCTCTAAGAAAAGTGTTTCTCTCTATTTCATTTCAGTGAGTCACGTCACTACTTTTTAGCTTTCTGGATTTGATAAATATCATTATATAATAAGGTTAATGAGGATGTTGAGAATTCTGTGAGGAACTCTTGATAGTTTAGTTCCCAAATAAAGATGTTAAAAATGAATCATACTCTTTCATTCATTCTGTGCCAGGCCTAGTTCTATGAGCCGGGATCAATTGGAGAATGGAATGAGCTCTGTCCTTCATGAGGCTTATGTTCCACAATGAATAAACAAACAAATGTATAATTTAATGTCAGATATTGACATGTTGGAGAATAGAGAGTAATGGGAGTCCTGTTTCCTTTCAACAGGAGGATCAGGGAAGATTTCTCTGATGCAGTAACATTTGGGCAGAGAACTAAATTAAGTTATGCAAATATCTGAGGGAAGATATTTGTCTGGAAGAGGGAACCGCAAGTATAAAGGCCCTGTGACTGAAACATGCTTGGCAAAGGCTCAAGGAAGTGCAAGGTCAATTTGGCTGGAGCAGAGGAAACTGTTAGAAACATGGTAGGAGATGAGTTTGCAGAGGTTGAGATCATGAAGGGTCTTCAAAATCATGCAAAGTAGAATAGGAAGCCACCATAAAGTATTCCAAATAGTTTTACTATGAAAGCTTTAGCCCGTATGTAAAAGTAGAGAGAACTGTATAGTGAACAGCCATCACACAGATTTTCAAGCTCTCTGCACACGACCAATCTTGCTTCATCCATCTGGCCCCCTGCCGCAGAGGATTTTGAAGCCAGTCCCGTAGCTAACATAACTACAATACCATTATCACACCTAAAAATGACAATAGCTCCTTAATATCATCAAATATCTGGTCAGTATTCAGATCTCCCCAGTTGAGTCACATGTGAATATATATGTATTTTTTCAAGTGGGTTTGCTTAACTCAGGATCCAAACAAGGTGCTGATTGCATCCCCATCAGATTCTGTAGAATGGTCTTCTGTCCTTTCTGTTTTCCTATTAACTGGTGGTTAGATCTAGAGGCTTGATTATATTCACATTTAATTTTTTTGGCAAGAATTCTTTGGTGATGTGGCACTTCCTATTGCGTCAGATCAAGAGACACAAAATGTCTGTTATGTTTTGTTTTGTTTTTGTAATGATCCAACGAGGATCCTGGGGTACAGTTCATACAGGAAAGATAGGATAAATGCT
Organism: Diceros bicornis minor; assembly: GCF_020826845.1. NCBI lineage: Eukaryota > Metazoa > Chordata > Mammalia > Perissodactyla > Rhinocerotidae > Diceros > Diceros bicornis. Next base: position 24,159,709 of record NC_080771.1, read on the forward strand.
TGATCCTTTCGCTTTATCTACCCTGGTGGGTTTTGATTAGAAATGACGTATCTGACTTACATTTTAGGATCACTCTGGTTGCTGCGTAGAGAATAGACTGAAGGGGGTGTGAGGTGTAATGGCTAGTTGCCTACCCTTGACATCCATATTCTTTTTCCTCATTCGTGAGAGAATCCCAAATTTTGATTGGATTCATTGCTGCCTGACATAAGAGATTGCATTTCCCAGCCTTCTTTGCAGCTGCCTGTGTCTAAGTGTTGGCCGATGACATGTGAGCAGGATTTCTAAGGCGTGTACTTGATGACAGCTGACACAACGGGGAAGGTGCTCTGTTGTGCCCTTTGGTTTTCTCCTTCTGGCCTGCAGCTTGGCTGTGAGAGATAGCTGGCATCCCAGGACTCACTCTGCCCATCAGGTGACACTGAGGGTGGACGCTGTGTGCTAGAACTGCAGAGCAGGAATTTAGGAATTTGGGTCTCTGATGACACTGTGAAGCCACTACACCAACCTGGACCCCTATTTCTGGACTCTTTTATGGCAGAGAAATAAACTTCTATCTATCTAGTTTAAGCTGCTCTTATTTTGTTCTGTTCCCTGTTAAATGTAGCAGAACTGAACCCTGATGAATACAGGGACACAAAGCTGTTGCAATAGTTCAGGCAAAAGACGAGGATGATTTAGACTAGGGTGGTGACAGTGAGGGTGATGAGGCGGTGGATTAAGGATATATTTTTGATGGTAGAGCTGTCAGGATTTGCTGATGGATTGGATAAAGGGTGTGAGAAAGAAAGGAGTCTGGTTTGACTTATAGTATCTTGGCCAGCAACTGACCAAATGGTGGCACCCTTTCCCGAGATAGGGAACAGGGGAAGAGAAGCAGGTTTGTGAGGCCGGGTGGGCGTAAGGTAGGGAATCAGGAGCTCTGTTTTCCATGTGTTAAGTTTGAACTTCCCGTTAGACACCCAAGTGCAAATATCAAGTAAGCAGTTAGATACAATTATCTTGGGTAGAAGGGAGATATTGGGGCTAAAGAGAAATATTTGAAAATTCTAAGTGTAAAGATGGTACTTTCCCATAGGGTGGATGAGATGATGTTGGGAGTGAGGGTAGATAAAGAAGAAGTTGGGAAAAGGAAGAGATGCCAATGGAGGATGACCCTAAGAGGGGTAGTCATGAAGTGGGAGGACAACCAGCAGATTACAGAGCTCCGGAATCCAAATGGATAAAGTACTTCAAAAAGGAGGAGAAGATCAACTGTGTCCAAAGCTAGGAAAAGTAAAATAAAATAAGGATTTGGAAGTAGCCATTGGATTTGGCAAAGTCACTAATGACCTTGGCAAGAAGCGTTTCTGTGGAATATTGCGTACAGAAGCCTGATGGGGTGGGTTGAAGAGAGAATGGAAAGTGAGGAGGTGGTGATATTGAGTATAAGTGACATTTACAAGGAATTTTGCTGTAAAGGATAATTGGAAAAATGAGGCAGTAGCTGGAGGTTGATGTTTGGGTCATGGGTAGGTTATCTAATATTTAAGATGAGGCTATTCAAGCATGAATATAAGCTGATGAGTGAATGTTCAGTAAAGAGGAAAAAATAGTGCTTCAGGAAAGTCCTGGAGTAAGCAAGAACGATTAAGATCTAATACACAAGGAGAGGGGTTGGTCTGGGATAGGAACAGAAGAGAAGGCAGAGTATATGGATATAGAGACAGGTAGATTGGTCGATTGAAGGGTAACTTAGCAAAAAAACTCAAGAGGAAATTAATTACCTTAAGTGGATGATTTGTACATGACTCATGAAGTATCCACATTGTCATTGTATACTAAGGATAAAAATGGTCAAAATAAATTTGGAAGTCTCAGGTTTCTTTTCAAGCCAAAGGTCAGAGGCCATTCTCTTTTAACAGATGAAGAAATGCACATGCTGCTAGGAAGCTGAGACCCCAGCTAAATCACATGAAGAGTCAGCGTGGTAGAGGATGAGGGCCACGATACCTGATCAGTCTCCTTTTTAAACTAATTAGGTCTTGAGAACTGATTCTTCACTTTTGAAGAATTCAGATTGAGAAGATACTGTATAATAAATACTTTTAACTGGTTAGGGAATTTATAACATTTCCAGAGACACTGAGTATTAAATTCACTGAGTCCTAATCAGATCTGATTTTAGCCATTCCTCCATCAAGTGTAGGAGTGGAGAGAAGGCAGAAAGAGGATTGGGAGGGCTTAACCACACTGGCCCTTGAATGCTGTGAGAGTCATTTGCTGCAGAAGATATCACTTTCCTTTGCCTGAGACTTTAAAGGACAGAATTATTGCCATGTTTGCTTTCTATCATGGAGGTAATATAAAATCAAGATTCATTCTTTTCACTTCTCAGAAAGTCAAATCTGCCATTTTCATATTCTACTGCTGGTTTCTTAAAGTTTGAAAGATGGACATGTTGGAAGGAAGGCTAACGGGCAAAAAATGGATTGGAAGTTTCATTTGGAGAGCATTGTTATATAGGATAACACTTTAGGGTATAAAGTAATTTATGGCTAAGTAGTTCTCATTCTCATAGTAGAGGGGAAAGAGCTTGGAATAACTATTTTGGCTCTGAATGGTGCCCTGATTGCTCTGAATCTAAGTACAGTGGAAGGGACTACATCAACTGAAGTAATTGCTTAGCTTGCAGGCTGACAAAGCCTCCCAAGTCATAACATTTGAATGAATTTTAAGCCAGTAGAGCAATATATAATGGTATATTACATAATCTAATATAGTCATATTAAATACAGAACTTCAGAGATTGGAATACATTTTTAAGGAGTTGTTTAAAGAATTTCTTCATACTCTTTTATGAGTATGTTAATTGATTATGAAAAAAATATATAATTCTGATCAAACTTTAAATCTTCCTCATTTGGAAATTTGAAAAGGTTTGGAAACATCTTCATGAATATTTCAATTAGCCTCCCAAACTATTTTCAGCTGTCTTCAATTCCTTATAGAAGAAGGCAGAGAATATGTAAATACAGAATAAAATGAGACAAATTACTTTGGGATCGCCTCTCGTCCTGGATTCAGCAGCATCTTTTGTTCTTTCTCTCAAAGCCTCAGTTAATATTAAGTTTTCTCATGTGCCAGTAGCTTTCCAGTTTCTAATTCCTAACAAAACCTTTGCTTGCTGGGGTTGATCTCCTAAGAACAAATGAAAACAGTACTTATCTCTTTAGGATTCTGATGTAATCAGACTAGACTGTTTCGTTGTTGAATTCTGTGGAGTTTTCTAGGATCAGGTATTCTTAGTGTAATTTGTACTTCCTTATGTCTGAATAGCAGAATTTTGAGCCTGGCATGATCATCTAGAAACCAGAATCCATGGAAGAGCTCAAGTCCTACAGCTCAATTTTAATAAATTTCAGGAGTACTGTCCATTAATTTTTACTACATGCTCCTACCATAGGACCTTTATATTTGCAATTCCCCTTGCCAAGAACACTCCATTCCTAGGTCTCGCCTGACTGGCTCCCTTTGCTGTTCAGGTCTCTATCCAAAGGTCACCTCCTCAGGGAGGTCTCCTTGGTTGTTCTAACCTAAAGCAGCCCCTTCCCATATTATCATTTTCCCATGTTTTATTTTCTTCAAAGCCCTTGTTGTTTTCTGAAATTATCTTGTTCTATTATTGTCATCATCACCAGGATTATCATTATTATCATCCTAACAGCAAGAGTAAACACAAGCTGAGTTTTCCCTATGTGCCTTACACAAATCATAGTATTTAATACAACATTTTAATAATGACAGCTGACATCTATTGAGGACTTACTACTCGCCAGATGCTAGGCTAAGCATTTACTGCACTAGGCCAGGTCAATGTCGTCTCTTGCTTAGACCACTGCAATAGCTCCTAACTGGGCTCCCTTTTCCCATTTTAATCTCCTTACAGTTTGTGACGCACATAGCAGCCAGTGGTTTTTCTAAAACATAAGTCAGGTACATCAAGATCAGTTTTCAATGTCATTAATGCTTTTGGCCATCTTCAGGTCCTAACAATGGCTTATGAGATCTGCTTGATCTGGCCGTCCACAACCTCCTTGCGGTATCTCTGACCTCTCCTTACCTTGTTCCCCTCTGGCCACAGGCTCCAAATCACACTTCACCCAGATTGCCATCCATCCACGTGGCTTCATTTCTCGCTTCACTCAGGTCTGCTGAAATGTCACCTCCTCATGAAGCCTTTTCTGACCACCCTGTATAAGAGAGTGCTCCAATGGCTCTCTACCCCCTCATCTTGCTTTATTTTTTTCACTCACCACTACCACTGTGATTACTGTATTACTCATTTTCCTGCAGTCAGAAAATATTTGTTGAATGTTTACTAAGTACTAGGCCCTGTTCTAGGCACTGGGTATACAAGGTCAATACGATGAGAGAATCCCTGTTGACATGGAGATATTAGGGGGAGGTGTACCATAGACTCAATAAATAGGTAAAATATATAATATCTTAGATGACTTTGGGGACAACTAAAGCAGGACGAAAGGCTAGGAAGTAATGGGGCAGGGGAGGGGGAGTTAAGTTTAAAATAGGGTAGTCAGGGCAGGCCTCAGTGAGAATGTGGATGACTGTGCAGAGTCTTGAAGGAGGTGAGGGAGCAAGCTCTGTGAATAATTAGAGAGAAGCGTATTCTGGACAGAAAGAACATATGTTCAAGGCTCTGAAGGAGGAGCATCTCTAGCATGCCAAGGAGCAGCAAGGGAGCCTGAAGCTGGAGCAGAGCCAGCAAGGGGGAGAGGAGGAGATGTGGCCAGAGACTGACAGGGGTGCCAGGCTGTAGCTCACACCAGCCCTCCAAACAAGCCCTCCAGCTCTCAGCTTGCGAGATTTTGAACAGAGGAGCACCTGAGCTGACTTACGTTTTAACTGGATCCCTCTGGCCCTTGTGTGGAAAATAGACCTTGGGGGAGCAAGGGTTGAAATAGAGTACAGTTAGCCCAGGAAAGATAGGAGAGCCTAGGGCCAGCGTGGCAAGGTGGAGATGGTGAGAAGTGATTGTGGTCTGGCTATATTTTGAAAGTCGGTCCTACGGGACTTACTAAGAAATCGAGAAATAGAGCAATCAAGAATGGCTTATTCCACTGTTTTAAATCCAGACCACTAGAAGGATAGAGATGTCACTACCGAAGCAGAGAGGTAGCAAGGGAACAGATTTAGGGTGGAGGGAAGGTCATGAGCAGGACCTCAGCTGGCATTGTGGAGCCTTTGTGGGCAAGAGAAAAAGGCTCCCCCTCTGGGCTGATGCACTTGGAGCCAGCAGAGTGGGCTGGATTTCAGCCCCTATTCCTTCCCCTCTGTGGGGCATCTTTATACACAGTTGCAGGCAGTGGCATTAATCAGGGGCTTTGCTTTGGGGCATGGTAAGTTTGCCATGATCCAAGGAGATGCTGACTGGGCAGCCACGTATGAGTTTGGAGTTCAGGGAGGCAGAGAGATTCCAGCTGTAAAGGCTCTGTCGTGAGAGCATTCCTGGCTATTTTATCTTTATATTTATTTATGTATGTATAACATTGTGTATTAGATATGCTTTATTTACCTGTTCACTGTCTCCTCCATCATTATGTAAGCTCGATGTGATGCATATCTGTGCTTCCTACTTGGTTGTATCCCCAGACCTAGCTCAGTGCCTGGCACCTGAACACTTAATAAACATGGTTGAATGAATAAAATAATTGGGGATACCACTGCTTTATACTTGTCCTGTAGGTTTCATGAAATTGAGTGCATGGCCAGGTCTATGTGTCAATCTGTATGTCAGACATTCCCATTCCTAGTCTATGCCTAAAGCTTCCACCACTAATGCCGTTTATTACATGATTACCGAAAGGACATTTCAGTTCAAAGTGGACTTTACATTTATCAAGCTTGCCTTGCAGCTAACACACCCACTAAAATGATGGGAAAATTTTAAATGAAGAAAAATACACCTGCTTTAGATAACAAATTCCTTTCCTAACGGCATCTGAGCTTCTGGCCTGTTCTCGAGGGGACTGTTAACACTTTCCTTTTATATTTAGTTTTGCTTGTTGGTGAGGGTTTACTTTTAACTTTTTTTCTTTGCTACATTGATGATGCGAGTTCCATTTTTCTATCTTATGAGACGACATACAGGGTGACTTAATTCAGCATTTCTGTTGCATTTAGACTCAAGACCCGGGAAGATTCACGCCCAGGGCCTTAGCATTTTTATTTGGAGTGGCTTTGCACAAGAGGTGAGGTTTAAACTGGGCTATGTATCAGTTAGCTATTGTTATATAATAACAGGCCACTCCAAAATTTAATGGCTTAAAATAGTAAACATTTATTATTGCTCACAGGACTATGACCCAGTTGGTCTTGGGGCCCACTCACACGTCGGGTGGGCAACTCTGCTCATCTTGGCTGCGCTCTTTCACATATCTGATAGTTGTAGGCTGGGCTGACATGGCCCTGGGTGGGACATCTGGGCTCTCATTCTGCAGTAGGCTAGACCAGGCTTGTTCACATGGCAGTGGCAGGGTTCCAAGAGAAAGATTGGAAATGCCCAAAGCTCTTTGAGGCCTCAACTTAGAACTGGCACAGCATAACTTCTGCCACATTCCATTGGTCAAAGCAAGGGGTGGAGAAATAGACTCCACTCATGGTGGAGGAGCTACAAAGTCATATTGCAAAGAATGTGGGCATAGAGGGACCATTGATTGGAGCCAACAATCTAACACATGGGCTTGAAGGATAAATAGGTAGGATTTAGAAGGAGGATGTTAGGGAACTGGTGTGAACCTCCTCTGATCTAAAGAAAAATTTGCCTTGAGTGTCCGCCATCCCATCTCCCTAATATCTGGGAAACACATGAAACATAAGCTTCTCTACTGGCTTGTTAATACTTGAACTGTTCTCTTTCTCTCAGAAAAGAGTATTTCACTGAAAGTACATCTATAATTGTCTTGAGAAGGTTTCACAGAATGCATTAAGTTGTTTTGCAAGATGCCTGGCATATGGCCATATTTCTTGCACAGTTATGTTGATCACATTGATGTTTCCACAAATAATGATTGTACCCTTCTCTTGTAGGATTACGCCCATATGTTGACCTGTGTTACTGAAAGAGAAAAGTTTATTGTACCCATCAAAGCTAGAGGTGCACGAGCCATCCTGGATTTTCCTGACACACTGAATTTTTCCACCTGCCCTGTCAAATACAGCACTCAGAAGATTCTGCTGGTGCGAAACATTGGCAACAGAGATGCTGTGTTTCACATCAAAACTCATAGGTATGCATTCCTTCTGCTCTTGTTTTTGATTGATTATAGCTAAATCTTGTCAGTGCAAGTAATTTGCTAGAATAGCAGTCGGGGTAGAACTGCTTATGACAATCTTCAGTTGCAACATTGATGCTCACTGATGTAGAGCAGACTGCCACAGGTGAATCAGTCTGCACAGGTCCCATCTCCCTTGGGGGCAGGGGGATTGTCCACTTTTAGATTTCAGGCCACTCTTTTGCCCTGCAACCTCAGCTCTGATGGGTTCAAGAAAAGTTGTGATTTTGTTGTTTTTCTGGTTTTTTTTTTCATTGTTAGAGTGGGAGAGACACTATTCCAGCTTTCTGCATCCTAGGTGGCAGCAGGACTCTGAACCACTTTAGATAAATCAACCATCAAGGCAAAGGAAAAGTTCTTTTGAAAACCAATGTCTCCTGAGATTGTTCATAGGTGCTTACATAGCCTTCGTTTGTCATCTCGTGGTGAGACTCATGTATTTTGATTGAAGGGGAAGGAAGCAGGTTGTTCAACTGTTTCACCATGACTTAGAAAGAATCAATCTTTTTTAATTTAAAAAAGCCCTCCTGCAACCACCAGCCATACTACACATTAAAAACTTCCTGTTGCGTGGGTATTTTTGCAATGAAAAAGCGAATCTACCCAAGGTGGAAAACAAGTGCAGGCAGCACATATTCCTGGGCTGTTTGGCTGAGTCTTAAAAACTACACATAAATGGCAGTGTCTTACATATCACATTCATGTAAAGTGAAACAAAATCACTTCACAGATTTAATAGTGTGAAGTTGCAGGAAAAGATCTAAAACTTTTCTATCCATTTAACTATAAATATGACTCATCTTTCCTAATATAGAGACACTTCTAAGGTAAAATAGTGAGCCAACTCAAGGACTAGCCAGGAATCATAAAGACATTGGAAAGTCTAGTCCAACCTTCTCATTTTACAGATGAAGGAAGTAAGGTCTGAGAAGGGAAATGACTTCTCCAAGTTCCCCCAGCCAGTAATAGCAAAACCCAGCTTAAAACAAACATAGGCCAGTTCTGGGCTTGTTCACCCTCAGATCCATTTCTCGCCCTTCCCCCGCTCTGCTCACTGTGGAGCTGTGTTATCACTGTGGGGCTGTGTAGACCTCCTAGCCTCCTGGGTCAGCTGGATTCCAGGTGGGTTTGACCAGTGGGGGGCGCTAAAAGGAGACTGGAGAGTAGACAGAAGCCAGGACATTCCTCCTCCTCCCTCTCTGACTCCAGCAGAGTCCTCAGCAAGTAGCTGCATGTCCTCTATGGTTCTAGCTCCTGTCAGGCCTGCCATGCGTCCAGCTTCTGCCAGGTCCCCAGGATCTGAAAACACTTCTTCCCCTCCTTTTGTCTCCAGCCCAGTGGTGGAAATGGCTTATTGCTGTTACTAATCCCTGAGCTGTCTCCCCATCTTACGGTGGGCTTTTCATCTCTCCCATCTTCTGTGTAACCAAGTCTCTCAATTAAATTCCCTGTCTGCAAATATTTTTGTTTTCCTGTTTAGACTCTTCATAAAATAGTAGTTTTATGTTCTTTCCACAAAATGCATATTTTCCAACCATGTTGTCAATTCTGTGAGCTACCTCAAATCCTTCCAATAAATCTCCTTTCTGTTTAAGCTAGCCAGAGCTGGTTTCTGTAGTTTGCAGCTGAGAACCCTGATGGCTACAAAGAGAAAGGATGCAGTTGAATTTGTGGTCACATCGTATTGAATCAGAATCTCTGGGGAGATCCCCTGACGAGTATCCATTCTAAAAATGCACAGGTGATTGTGTTGCCCAGACAGGGTTGAAGACTACAATTTCAGTTAACATGATTGTCAATAGACATGGTAGAGCAGTGGATATAACTTGAGAATTTGGAGTCAAAAACCCAGGGTCTACTCTTTGGCTACTTTCAGAGTCAGTATACAGTTAGAAACAATATCTCACAGGAAATTGTTTTAAAAAAAATCATATTCTTTTCATTGAACTAATGATTTAATTAATGGTTATGTTTGTGAATGGTTAGGTTCATATAAATTATGAAAAATAAAACTTTCTGTATGTGTCTCTTGCCCCCATTAGAATGTGAGCTTCTCAGATGCAAGGATTGTATCTAACTCTTCATTTGTATGCCCCCAACATCTAGCAAAGTGTCTAGAAAAAATGTCTCAATAAATGTTTTTAGGATGCCTAACCAACAATATATCACAGAGGCAAAGCTGCAACTATAAACCTCTACAATAATTTAAAATAAAAAAACATGCTCCAAGGACTATAAAAGAGGCATAAAGTTTTTTACACTAATAAAAGGAGCTGCAATGTGCTATAAAGTATACGGAGAGCATAAACAATTACTCTTCAACTTGATTACAAATTTGACCTAAATCTCTAGTAGATACCAGAATACCTTGGACTATTAAAGTAGGATTAATTTTGGAAGATGAAATAGAAAAGATTAGGAAGCAATTTCAAAATCTAAAACCCCATGTTATGAATCAGTAAGACCGCTTATCTGAAGAAAAAATACTAACATTATGTTCAATATTTAATATGATAGAACCAATATGTAGTCTTCTGCTAAGATGTTGCACCATTTGGGTGGGATAGTTTTAGTTCTTGAGAGCAGTTCACAGTGGATTGGACAAAAACTCCAGATCTTTCTTGTGGCTCATGATTTTTCACAAACCCGAGCTCCTTCCCTAACCACGTTATTGGGCATCAATGAGAATGTGACATTAAAACCAACATTTTGGTAGACAGAGCCAGCCTTGCAACCTTTTACCTCTTTGTAAGAGCATTTTCTGATACTTGATATTTTCTAGCCTGTTCAGCCTGCCTGCCTTTAGTAAAATGAAGTACGAAATCAAATGATAGACAATGTTTAAGCACCAGAACTTAACACACTCTACCCAATTAATGTCTGATTTATTGAGAAAGCTTAGGCAGCTCTAAGTAGCAATGGCTGTCCCAGATGATTTTCTAATTACTGAAGAAGTTCGATGTAGTATAAACCCAACAATTAGCACAACGGGAAAGTTTCTGTTGCCTCTGTATGGAATTTGGATTTCTGGAGGTCCTAGTGAAGGGTCACTTTGTCCATAGAAAATGAGCTTAGATTCTGCAATATTATACTGTCCAGTTCATTTCAGAACTGTTCTTTTGCTACCAAGGAATGTTTGAAAAGAAAATGAAAGCACAGTGTGGGAAGAAAAATATTAGGAACTAGGGAAGCAAAGATAGAAGAAAATATTGCAACATTGTTCTCAAAGTCAGGAAATTGGGCCCAGTTCTCAACTCTTCA